>NC_079323.1:7310860-7613890 GCF_029931775.1 Euleptes europaea
TTACAACTGATCTCCTGCTGATAGAGATCAGTTCCCCTGGAGAAAATGGCCGCTTTGGCCATTGGACTCTATGGCATTGAAACCCCACCCTCCTCAGCCTCCACCCCCCAAATTTCCAGGTATTTCCCATCCCGGACCTGGCAACACTACTGCTCAGACTGGCAGAGGCTCTCCATGGTCTCAAGCAGAGGTCTTTCACAATCCCTACCACCTAGTGGTTTCAACTGGAGGTGCAGGGGATTGAACCTGGGACCTTCTGCCCACCTAGCTCTACCATTGAGCCACGGCCCATCTCCAAGCAGTACAGTTAGTATTTCAGCTTTTTTGATATTTACACATTCTCCTTTCTTTTGGGAAAAAATCTGGCATGAATGTTATTGTAGAATCATAGAATCATAGAGTTGGAAGGTACCACCAGGGTCATCTAGTCCAACTCCCTGCACAATGCAGGACATTCACAACTACCTCCCCCCCCACACCCCCAGTGACCAGAAGATGGCCAAGATGCCCTCCTTCTCATCATCTGCCTAAGGTCACAGAATCAGCATTGCTGACAGTTGGCCATCTAGCCTCTGCTTCAAAACCTCCAGGGAAGGAGAGCTCACCACCTCCCGAGGAAGCCTATTCCACTGAGGAACCGTTCTAACTGTAAGAAAATTCTTCCTAATGTCTAGATGGAAACTCTTTCGATTTAATTTTAACCCGTTGGTTCTGGTCCGACCTTCTGGGGCAACAGAAAACAACTCGGCACCCTCCTCTGTATGACAGCCCTTCAAGTACTTGTCCTTAATGCAGTTGTAGTGAATTGGACACGTGCGCTGTACAATCCCATACAGACTGGCTGCCTTCCTTTCTTCCTGCATTTGGTAATCCACAAACATTTTTTTAAAAAAATATATTTTAAAAAAACTGCCACCCTCTGAGAGCAAATCTGTTGAATTATGCAAGATCAGGCCTCATATTTCAGCTTGAACGAGGAGAATGCAAGTGATGTCGGGTATTAAGGAAACACATCAGGTTCAGAGGTCTGTAATTAATCTTGTCAGCACATGCCGGAGGCTACACCAGTGCCCACGAAGGCATCGTCATGGGACTACTCTCTCGTTTACTCGCCGAGCGCAGAGCCAAGAAGGGGCACGTGGGATCTGAACCCTTTTCAGGGATCGGACAAGATCACAGTCAAATTTTGGCTCGTCACGTACCGCTCCGTCTACTTAAGGGCATTAAATATTTAGCTAACCGGTTCATCAATATTGTAAAGGAAAACACGGGCGAGTGGAATACGTTTTTCATTAGCTGCTCCCCAAGAAAAGAAACAGAAATCTGCCCCCCACCCCACATCTAGAGTCATGGCAAAAAAAAACCCAGCAAGACATGTTTATATAGGATTTTTCTCTGTAATTGCTGGTTAGGGGGCTATTTTACCAGGACACGCGCAAAGCAATTAGCACCGCTAATTAAGCTTTGTTAAACAACGTGGCTACAAAGGCAGCATGATTTTCCCCCCTATTTTAGTGGTTTGAACTAATTGTTGCGCCAGCACGTTGAGGTGGCAAGCCACACGCTTGTTCATGTTCAGGAGATGCATAAGGATAATTTGGTGTATGACACTTCTCGGACAAAGGTATTTTAGATTGCTCTGTGAACGATATTCAATTAAAAAAAAAAACTTCTCTCCATCTGGAATCCAGCCCCTGATAGGACTTGTCCTAGACCAGCATTATAATAGGACGGAAGCTGCTCGAAGAACAAAGATTGAGAGCCAGCGTGGTGTAGGAGTTAAGAGAGGTGGTTTGGAGCGGTGGACTCTGATCTGGAGAACCAGGTTCAATTCCCCACTCCTCCACATAAAGCCAGCTGGGAGATCTTGGGCTAGTCTCAGTTCTCTTAGAGCTCTTTCAGCCCCACCTCCCTCACAGGGTGTCTGCTGTGGGGAGGGGAAGGGAAGGTGATTGTAAGCTGGTTTGAGTCTCCCTTAAGTGGTAGAGAAAGTCAGCATATAAAAACCAACTCCTCCTCCTCTTCTTCTTCACTCACAGCCCCACTTGAGATTCTGAACCGCGTTAAGAGGAATTCTCTTAATTCCCCTCTACCCAATTTATCTCTCTCTCTCTCTCTCTCTCTCTCTCTCTCACCTAATATAATAGGCATGCTCCTCTGATCCTGGAGAGAATAGGTATGCATTATGACTAGTATCCATTTTGACTAGTAGCCATGAATAGCCCTCTCCTCCATGAACATGTCCACTCCCCTCTTCAAGTTGGCAAAGTGGCCATTTTCTTCAGGGGAAATAATCTCTGTTGCCAGGAGAGCAGTTGCAATCCTGGTAGATCTCCAACCACCACCTGGAGGCTGGTGACCCTAATCCAAAGAGAAGAAGGGCAGGAAGGGAGGTTCTACAAAATTTCAGAATTTCACTCTGCAGATTCTCAGAGGCAGGCTGTCTTTTCTCAAGCCATGCTACTCTCCTGCTAGAGTATCACTGTGTGTTGTGTAACATCAAAAGGGCTGAAGTCATAAAAGGGTGCATAGAAATCTACAAAGAGACATCAAAGAGAAATTTTGCTTTTGAAAGAGAATAAGAAAAATCATTGGCTGTATAAAAATAAAATAAGGGAATTTCAGAAAATGAAATTTTCTGAGCATATCACATCCCCAGAGGGTAGTTCTGCTGTATTTGGGGTTCAGGTGGAGGTGAGGTGCCAGGAAACTCCAGACTGGACCCATCTGTTTTCAAAACCCCTACATTTCCCCCTGGAGCCCCGAGAATGAAGAAGGAGGCAGACCTGAGCAGAAGACTGGACCAAAAAGAGCAATGCACATCGATCTGGTGCCTCAGTTATTTTGTTCTACTCAGGAGGAGGGAACCATGCCCCGACTCTTGGCAGGTGAACACATATGAAGTTGTTTTATTATAAGTCTATGGCATGAACACACATGTAGCTGCCTTATAGTGAATGGGACCATCAGTCCATCAAGGTCAGTATTGTCCACTCAGACTGGCAGCTGCTTTCCAAGGTCTCAGGCAGAGGCCTTTCATTTCACGTACAACCAAGTCCTTTTAACTGGAGAATGCTGGGGACTGAACCTGGGAACTGCTGCATGCCACGCAGACACTCTTTTCACTGAGTCACAGACCCTCTCCATGGCTCTCCAGGGTCTCAGCTAGAGGTCTTTCACATCACTGCCTGGTCCTTCTTAACTGGAGATGCCATTGATTGGGACCTTCTACATGCCAAGCAGATGCTATATAACTGAGCCATAGCCACTCTCGGTGGCTCTCTCTATGACATGCATAAATGGCCCCAGCCCAACCTTGTGTCATACCCCCGGTGTGGCTTACATATTTGTTACCTGGAAGCATAGTGTCAGTCCACTGCTCATGTTTCCGAAGTTGGTGCAGCCTGCCCTTGTGTGTCATTATAACTTTCCGCTCCCTGTCAATATTATCGACGGGCCCCCGGTCTCAAAATGCCGAGGCGCTCGGTGTCCTCTTGAAGTGGCAAGGGATCGATGACCTCATCAGATCCTAATCTGAAGCCTTCTCCACTTACCTGCTGCTGATCGGCCCAAGCGGCATACGGATGTCATATTTTTTAAAAGAAAAAAAAAACACATCCGAATCTGAGCCGGACATCCAATATCTTGGTTGGACCACATTAGCCGTTTCAAATTTTCCTTTGCTGACGCGGGCATCCCCTCTCTTGGGTCTGTTAAGATCGCAGAGCTTCTGGGCAGCATCTTGTTACTAGAGGTACAGATACTGTGGCCAACCTCTAGGTACTAGCTGGAGATCTGCTATTACAACTGATCTCCAGCCGATGTTCACCTGGAGAAAATGGACGCTTTGGCATTGGAGTCCCTCCTGTCCCCAAACCCTTCCTCAGGCTCTGCCCCCAGAACCCCCAGGTATTTCCCAACCTGGATCTGGCAACTCTATCTGTGTCCCCAGTAGTGTGTTGGGAGTGGGGTGGGGGGTGAGAGATAATAGCTTTCTTCTTCTTTTCCACGTCACTGAGTTTGTTCAACCACACTCACATGAATCCACAACCTCAGACCTCCCTTCAATGATGATTTATATGAGCGGCAGACGCTAAGCTGGTGAACCAGGTTGGTTTCCCTACTCCTACACATGAAGCCCGATGGGTGACCCTGGGCTAGTCACAGTTCTCTCTGAACTCTCTCAGCTCCACCTACCTCACTGTGTTTCTGTAGTGGGGAGGGGAAAGGAAGGCGACTGTAAGCCGGTTTGATTCTTCCTTAACTGGTAGAGAAAGCTGGCTTATAAAAACCAACTCTTCTTCTTCTAACCAGGGCTGATCCTGTTTAGCTTTTAAAATCTTCTGAGATCAGGCTAGCCTCCCCCATCCAGGTCATAAAGGAATTAGAACTGTAAAATAATGTAACGGACAGAGCCAGTCTGTCCAAGAAATTCCAGGAAAGCAGTGTCATGCCAATTTCACTTTCACAGAATATCTGGAAGTGCCATCCTACCACCAAAGGGATGCTCTAAGATTCGAATACAAGCCAGTGTGGTGTAATGGTTAAGAGCGGTGGTTTGGAGCGGTGGACTCTGATCTGGAGAACCGGGTTCGATTCCCCTCTCCTCCACATGAGTGGCAGAGGCTAATCTGGTGAACTTGATTTGTTTCCCTCCTCCTACACATGAAGCCAGCTGGGTGACCTTGGGCTAGTCACACACTCTCAGCCCCACCTACCTCACAGGGTGTCTGTTGTGGGGAGGGGAAGGGAAGGTGATTGTAAGCTTTTTTGTGTCTCCCTTAAGCAGTAGAGAAAGTCGGGATATAAAAACCAACTCTTCTTCTTCTTCTATTGTAAAGCAATAGAGTTTTACCATAGAGTTTTGTCTGAATCCTGGAACATCAGTGATGCGATGTCGCCTCAGGGTATCTGTCTTTGTGCCATCGGTATGAAGTCACTCCCACTGTCCACACCCCTCCCCCTCCCCCAGGATAAAATGGAGGAGAATAATGTATGCTGCGTTGGGTCCCCATTGGGGAGAAAAGAGGGGTATGTGTGTATGTAAAGTGCTGTCAAGTCGCAGCCGACTTATGGCAACCCCTTTTGGGTTTTCATGGCAAGAGACTAACAGAGGTGGTTTGCCAGTGCCTTCCTCTGCTCAGCAACCCTGGACTTCCTTGGTGGTCTCCCATCCAAATACTAACCAGGGCTGACCCTGCTTAGCTTCTGAGATCTGACGAGATCAGGCTAGCCTGGGCCATCCAGGTCAGGGTAAAGAGGGGTATAGATAAAGTAAAAATAAAAAGACTAGCACCAAAAGAGGCTCACAGCAGGTCCCATTTAGGGCTGGCTTCACACCTCCCTTCTAGCAGGGGTTCCTCTTTGCCTGCCGGTCTCTGCCCAATGCCCAGGTTGTGTCAGGGGCCAAAGTCATGGGTGACATAGGGCATCAAACCTTTTGGTGTTTTCCCCTAGAATTACCGCTCATCTCCAGACTACAGAGACCAGTTCTCCAGGGGAAAATGAATGCTGTGGAAGGTGGACTCTGTGGCATCGTACCCCACTGAGGTCCCTGTCCTCCCCGGGCTCCAACTCCAAATCTCCAGGAGTTTCCCAACCTGGAGCTGGCAGCCCTACCACCTCATCCCCTGCTGGTGGCCAAGGGAGACCTGTCAACTCTAACGATAGAGGATTTTGGAGATCATTAATTCATAGGGTTGTCATAAATCAGAAGTGACTCGATGGCACTTTAGAATATAAGAACAGAAGAAAAGCCCTGCTGGATCAGACCCAGGCCCATCAAGTCCAGCAGTCTGTTCACACAGTGGCCAACCAGGGGCCTCTAGGAAGCCCACAAGCAAGACCACTGCAGCAGCATTGTCCTGCCTATGTTCCTCAGCACCTAATATAACAGGCATGCTCCTCTGATACTGGAGAGAATAGGTATGCAGCATGACTAGTATCCATTTTGACTAATAGCCATGGATAGCCCTCTCCTCCATGAACATGTCCACTCTCCTTTTAAAGTCTTCCAAGTTGGCAGCCATCACCACACCTTGGGGCAGGGAGTTCCACCATTTAAGTATGCGTTGTGTGAAGAAGGTTAACACACATGCAAAGCTTGACTTGATAAAGAACCCGCTCGATCCTGTGTTCATGAAGCCATGTTGCCTTGCACGGAGCTGCAGTACTAAAAAAGTCAATGCCAAATGTTTGGAAATGTCTGTTGGAACCATGTGCTCCTCAGCGTACCCCCTGGAGGCATCTGGATCAAGCATAAAGTCAGAAGCGCACTTTCTACTGCTGCCAGAGTTGAGCCCTTAGGTACTAAAAAGAAGGGGGAGAACCCTGGCCCCATTCCCAGACTATTCATATGCCCAGTTCATTTAGTTTTGGGGGGAAGAGGGGGATGGAAACACCAATGGCCTGACAGATGGTTGGACCAGGCAGTAGAGACACAGAAATGAACATATTCTCAGTTTTTGCAATTTGATATGTGCTTCTGCCTATTCATATGGAGAGCGATCCATCTGCCTGTGATTCAGGTCAAGCAAAGCTTAAAATTGATATATTGTGGAGGGTATCATAGAATCATAGAGTTGGAAGGGACCACCAGGCTCATCTAGTCGAACCCCTTGCACAATGCAGGAAATTCACAACTACTTCCCCCCACCATATACCCCCAGTGACCTCCTACTCCATGCCCAGAAGATGGCCAAGATGCCCTCACTCTCATCATCTGCTTAAGGTCACAGAATCAGCATTGCTATTCCCTGCTTCCAGACTAACGCAACCAAAACTTCAGGTACGGGATGGATCATCTAAGTCTCCAACGAGGTGTCCATGGGCACCACAGCACACTCCGACATGTTTCCTAGATAGGGTTGCCGGGCCTGCACCTGGCAACAGTAGGAGCTTTGGGGGACGGGACATGTAGGGTTGCCAGGTCTAGGTTGAGAAATACCTGGAGATTTATTTTTTTTTGGGGGGGAGCCTGAGGAGGGCAGGGTTTGGAAAGGGGAGGAACTTTAGTGCCTTGGAGTCCAATTGCCAAAATGGCCATTTTCTTTAGGGGAACTGATCTCTATCAGCTGGAGATCAGTTGTAATCCCAGGAGATCTCCAGCCACCACCTGGAGGCTGGCAACAGGATGTACAAATGAACACAGGAAGCTTCTGTTTACTGAGTCAGACCCTTGATCTATCAAGGTCCATAATGCCGTCTCTGACTGGGAGCAGCTCTCTGCGATCCTTTTAATCAGAGATGCCGGGGATTGAACCTGGGACCTTCTGCGTGCAAAGCAGAGACTCTTCCTCTGAGCCCTCCCCATTGTTGGATGTTGGGAACCAATTCATCTCGTAGACCCATCTCCGCAAGTGGGCTAAATGCCAACATTCCCCAGTTGGTCCAAATTCCTTGGGATGTTTTGGTCGCTTCATAACCTGATGAAGTTTTCAGATGCCAGAAGAAAAGTGCCATCATGCACGGGGGGTGGGTGGGGGGTAGCATCAAAACACATTGACCTGCCCCTAAATGGAGATCACCTGATGCTTCATAGGAACTTGAGAAACGAAGCCAGACCATTCAGAACGGCAAACGCCAGGGAAAAATTTGGATGAGGAGAACTTTTGGAAGCATCCTTAATTTGGATTGTGTGTTTTTTCTATATGCTGTTAACCCATTCCATGGGGCGGATAGAGAGAGAGAAAAAGTAGTGTAGCTACTGAGTTCAATTTGCTAAGACTGTAGAACGTACCCAAGAAATTGCATTTATGTGCACTTTAATAGAAGAAGAAGAAGAAGAAGAAGAAGAAGAAGAAGAAGAAGAAGAAGAAGAAGAAGAAGAAGAAGAAGAAGAAGAGTTGGTTTTTATATGCCGACTTTCTCTACCACTTCAGGGAAACTCAAACCGGCTTACAATCACCTTCCCTTCCCCTCCCCACAACGGACACCCTGTGAGGTAGGTGGGGCTGAGAGAGCTCGGAGAGAGCTGTGACTAGCCCACCGTCACCCAGTTGGCTTCATGTGGAGGAGTGGGGAAACAAATCCAGTTCACCAGATTAGCCTCCGCTGCTCACCTGGAGGAGCGGGGAATCAAACCCAGTTCCCCAGATCAGAGTCCACCGCTCCAAACCAGCGCTCTTAACCACTACACCACTTAAGCACACTACTTCTCAGTTTGCTCACGTGCAATCTTGTTGTTTTTTTTTTCAAGTCCCCACATCTGAGAAAGGACCACGATTCACATTGCAACAAGCCAAACAAAATACCGAGGGGTGGATGCCTTTTTAGTAACGGGGCGGTCTGACCTGCCGCTTGGGCACAGATGAAAAATAGCAAAAGCGGACTAATCAGCGCCGCTCCCCAAAGAGCCCCTCTCAAAGTTATCTCCTAAACAGGCCGCGAAAATCAGCACAGAGGAAATCTTCAGGCGGGCGCTCCTCAATTCCATTGGGTGAACAGCCACTTCACTTCATCGATGGAAACTAATCGACAGAGCAGTAATCCTGCCTCTTCAGCCAGCTTTGGGATAATTACTGGAAGTCAAAAAGAAACCAGCATCCAAGAAGCACCATCACGGTCTCTCTCTGATTAGGCGTACTCCCTCTTTTGTCTCTATCTCTGTCTCCTTCTCTGGCTCATGGTGTGGGGGTTAAGAGCGGTGGTTGGGATCGGTGGTCTCTGATCTGGAGAACCGGGTTTGATTCCCCTCACCTCCACATGAGCAGCGGACTCTAATCTGGAGAACCGGGTTGGTTTCCCCACTCCTCCCCATGAAACCTGCTGGGTGACCTTGGGCAAGTCACTCTCTCTCAGACCCACCTACCTCACAGGGTGTCTGTTGTGGGGAGGGGAAGGGAAGGTAGACTGTTAGCTGGTTTGAGTCTCCCTTAAGTGGTAGAGAAAGTCAGCATATAAAAACCAACTCCTCTTCCTCCTCCTCCTCCTCCTCCTCCTCTCTCACACACATAACACACATTCAGTGAACATAAGGAAAGCCCTGCTGGATCAGACCGAGGCCCATCAAGTCCAGCAGTCTGTTCACATGGTGGCCAACCAGGTGCTTCTAGGAAGCCCACAAATAGGATGACTGCAGCAGCATTGTCCAGCCTGTGTTCCACAGCACGTAATATAATAGGCATGCTCCTCTGGTCCTGGAGAGAATAGGTATGCATCATGACTGGTATCCATTTTGACTAGTAGCCATGGATAGCCCTCTCCTCCATGAACATGTCCACTCCCCTCTTCAAGCCTTCAAAGTTGGCAGCCATTACCACATCCTGGGTCGGGGAGTTCCACAATTTAAATATGTGTAGTGTGAAGAAATACTTCCTTTTATCTGTTTTGAATCTCTGCACCCTCCAGTTTCAGCAAATGACTCCACATTCTGGTATTATGAGAGAGGGAGAAAAGCTTGTCCCTCTCCACTCTCTCCATACCATGCATAATTTTATAGACCTCTAGCATGTCTCCCCTTAACCACCTTCTTTCCACCTCTGACACCAGTTTTGCACAGGTAACTCATTATCTCTGACATAGATGGCATAGGCTAGCCTGATCTTGTCTGATCTGGGAAGCTAAGCAGGGTTGGCCCTGGTTAATACTTGGATGGGAGGCCACCAAGGAAGTCCAGGGTTGCTACACAGAGGCAGGTAATGGCAAACCTCCTCTGTTCATTTGCCCTGTTGTGGATGGGCCAGGCTAGCCGGATCCCATCAGATCTGAGAAGCTAAGGAGGGTCAGCCCAGGTTAGTACTTGGATGGGAAACCACCAAGGAAATACAGGCCTGCTACACAAAGGTAATGGCAAAACCACCTTTGCATGTCTTTTGCCCTCGCCTGGATGGTCTAGGCTAGCCTGATCTCATCAGAACACAGAAGCTAAGCAGGGTCAGCCCTGGTTAGTACTTGGATGTGAGACCACCAAGGAAGTTGCTATGAAGAGGCAGGCAATAGCCAACCACCTCTGCTAATCAATTGCCTTGAAAACCAAATTGATAGCACTTTCCACCACCACTGACTCATCATTGACCCAACCCAGAGTAGCCAACCCTCCTTACCACAAAAAATATGAACTGCCCTATGACAACCCCGATACTGACCCTCATATCAATGGCATCTCAGATCCTAAAGTTGTACCAGCACTCAACTTCCCACCACATTTCACCAATGGGCAGCCAGGACTCCTGCACTTTTGGTCCCATGCCGTTGCCGATCCTAATTCTACACCAAACCCGACCAATAGCACTGCCTCCCTGCCCCATTTGCTCCCAAACCGTACCCTCCCCAGCCTCCCCCCTCAAAATCTCCAGGTATTTCCCAACCCAGAGCTGGCAACCTTACGTTGGACAGGGTATAGATATCTAAATAAATTGGGCAACCCTGCAGCCATGAAAATGCAGCAATAGCTAAGCTTTTCTGGATTGACTCCAAAGCTCCTCTGGCTCAGCATCAAGTGGAAATAAAAAGCTACTATTTTCCATTTTCTTCACGGTGGGCTTTTAAATATTGACGACCTCTGAGAAGCTGCCCTTAAATCTTCTTTTCTCTAAACAAAACATATCCATTCCTCCTATCTTTCCTCATAGATCTTGCATTCAGTACCATTTATCATCTTTATGGGTCATTCTCCTGCAAATCTTACCCCGACAGGGGTGTCCCAAACTGGATTCCAAGCTTTAAACGAGACCTAAAGATCAGAGTCCCAAGAGCCACTTGTTATGTATTTATTCTTCGGTAATCTCTCTCCATATGAACCAGTCCGTTTCTAGTCTAATACCGGGCTACTGCCACCAAAGTAACACCCTTGCTTTGTCTGGGCCAGTTTAAATCTAAATGGTGGCTGGAATCGGTTAAAAGACTGGAACTATTGGGTCTCTCTCCCCAGTTATTAATAACGCTCAGTAAAGAACAGGCAAAGTCGATAGTGAGGCAAAGATTATATGACACTGAAAGACAAATGGATCTTAGGTGCTCCCTAACTTACCTTGCTCCCTCCAAGGTAAGATACCAGCTGGCTCCTGCTCAGTATATTCATACTACAGAAGAAAATAAGCAAAGGTGAGCTCTAACCCTCGCTAGAGTTTCCGTACTTCCTTCAGCAGCTTTGGAAAGAAAATTTATTAAACTCCCAAGAGTTCAGTGGGAATGTCCTTGTGGGGCCAGAGAAATGGAAGACTCTGGCCATGTTATTCTTAGGTGTAATTATTGTAAGGACATTAGACAGAAGTTGATTCACCCGCTTGTGAACCTAAGGGAGTTTGTTCCAGAAGAAGAGGAAATGAAATTTGTGCTGTGGGAAGGGGACGGCTTTTGTCTTTCCCAAGTCGCTAAATTTTGCTCAGTGGCTATTACGGTCCGTTTGAGAGAGACCACTAATGGTAATGTCAATACTGGTCACAATTAACACTTAGGTAAATGTTAGTATAACATTTTTTATTGCAATTATTTTATCATTTTAGTATATTTCTGTTAAGCTATGGAGACACTTTTAGATTTGATACCTACCCTTTCAAAATCCTTTTAAAGATTGTAATTGTTTATTCTGTTCTGGCAAAAAGCTGTAAATAAATATCTATGCATATATACCAAAGTAACAGCCATAAATAAATTTACCGAATCTTAATTAAACTGACCAGCTGACAACCCGCAGGTCTTTTCTGTGCTGCCTTTAATGACAATGACATAAAGCAGGAATCTAACAGTGCAATCCAAAGGAAAGTCGCGCCAGTCTAAGCCCATTCATTCCATTCCAGTGGGCTTAGTCTGGAGTAACTCTCTTTAGGATTGCACCGGAAGTCTTCCAAAGAGTTGTCGTGCTGAGGCAGCAGTTCTACAGGGTACACAAATATCCAGAGGAGCCACTTTGTTGGTTATGTGAGAGCGGTGACATCTTTTCAGTTCTGCCTCCCTCCCTTGTTGTTACCAGTTATGGGTGCTGTGAATTTCACTGCAAACACATTCAGTGGTTGAGTTTACCATGTTTAGGGTTGCCAAACTCCAAGTACTAGCTGGAGATCTCCTGCTATTACAACTGATCTCCAGCCGATGGAGATCAGTTCCCCTGGAGAAAATGGCCGCTTGGGCAATTGGACTCTATGGCATTGAAGTCCCTTCCCTCCCCAAACCCCGCCCTCCTCAGGCTCCACCCCCAAAAACCTCCTGCCGGTGGTGAAGGACCTGGCAACCCTAAACATAATGATACTAGGTACATTATGTTGAAGAGCCCCGTGGCACAGAGTGGTAAGCTGCAGTACTGCAGTCCAAGTTCTGCTCACAACCTGAGTTCGATCCCGAGGGAAGTCGGTTTCGGGTAGCCGGCTCAAGGTTGACTCAGCCTTCCATCCTTCCAAGGCTGGTAAAATGAGTACCCAGCTTGCTGGGGGTAAAGGGAAGAGGACTAGGAAAGGCACTGGCAAATCACCCCGTAAACAAGGTCTGCCTTGTAAACGTTGGGATGTGACGTCGCCCCATGGGTCAGGAAAGACTCAGTGCTTGCACAGGGGACCTTTACCTTTATCTTTTACATTATGTTGACTTTGAGCTTACGAATGGTAAGAGGGGGACTGGCCATTTTTGGGAGATGATCCATGTTTCTTGTAATGTTTAGTCCCTCCCTTTTGGGATGTGGAAATAGAAGCTCAGGTCTACATCAGGGTGGACCTGTAGTGGCGGTGGTGGAAAGCGCCATCGGGTCACAACTGATTTATGGCGGCCCAGTAGAGTCTTCAAGGCAAGAGGGGAACACAGGTGGTTTGCTATTGCCTGCTTCTGCTACCCTGGACTTCCTTGGTGGTCTCCCATCCAAGGACTAACCAGGGCCTACACTGCTTAGCTTCTGAGATCTGATGAGATCGGGCTAGCCTGAGCCGTCCAGATCAGGGCGAGTGGATCTATGGTGATAATAAACAGCATATGTGAATCAGCTTTGGGAGAAGTAGGAGTCGTTTTGAAGATCACATAAGGACACAAAAAAAGAGGCGATCTTTTTTTTTTTAAGAATAAAAAAGGGATCGTCAACAAAAGGGATCATCAAACTCAGGATAACAAGAAAATGAATGTTAATGTGATTTTACAAGAGCTTTAAAATGCAAATGCCACCTTTGCTCAGAGGAAGCATTGCTTTTAGTGCACTCCGCAATTTCCATTACTACCAAGGCCCACTAATCCTTGACGCCTTCTGGAGCATAATACCCTAGCAGAAGGGAGCGGAGTTTTGATTGCAGAACTTGTAAAAAAACGAAAGTCAAGGTGCAAATATGAATGATCTATTAGTATCCATACTCCAAAAGATTTGTAATGAAAGCCCCCCCCCCCATAAAACCCCAAGATGGCATGCACACAATATTGTTTGCAAACACTGATTTATTTTTCATTATCCTACCGGCATCTTGTTATGGCTGCAGCTAAACTGCAGTGATGAAACCAAAGATCTCCATGTAGCTATTTCGGAGTTGCACAACTCTATTTGCCAAGTGCATAACATGCCCTGCTATTCTTCAAGGAAGTTCTGCAGAGATCTATTAGGCTTCCTACAGCTGGCATTGGGGAAGGCTCTAGAATCATAGAGTTGGAAGGGACCACCAGGGTCATCTAGTCCAACCCCCTGCACAATGCAGGAAATTCACAACTACCTCCCCCCACACCCCCAGTGACCCTTACTCCATGCCCAGAAGATGGCCAAGATGCCCTCCCTCTCATGATCTGCCTAAAGTCATAGAATCAGCATTGCTGACAGATGGCCATCTAGCCTCTGCTTCAAAACCTCCAGGGAAGGAGAGCTTACCATCTCCCGAGGAAGCCTGTTCCACTGAAGAACCACTCTAGCTGTTAGAAAATTCTTCCTAATGTCTAGATGGAAACTCTTTTGATTTAATTCAACCCGTTGGTTCTGGTCCGACCTTCTGGGGCAACAGAAAACAACTTGGCACCCTCCTCTATATGACAGCCCTTCAAGTTCTTGAAGATGGTTATCATATCACACCTCAGTCTTCTCATCTCCAGGCTGAACATACCCAGCTCCTTCAACCTTTCCTCATAGGACTTGGTCTCCAGACCCCTCACCACCTTTGTTGCCCTTTTCTGGACATGTTCCAGCTTGTCTACATCCTTCTTGCGGTGCCCAAAACTGAACACAATACTCTAGCTGAGGTCTAACCTGAGCAGAGTAAACCAATACCATCACTTCCCATGATCTGGACACTATACTTCTGTTGATGCAGCCCAAGATCGCATTTGCCTTTTTAGCTACCGCATCACACTGCCGACTCATGTTCAGTGTTTGGTCTGCCAAGACCCCAAGATCCTTTTCGCACACATCTATGGGATCTGTTGGGCTTAAAGGCCCACCCAGTTCATACATATAGAGACACACAAATGAATAATCTCTTGGAAAGCAACAGCTTTTGCAGTTTGCCACATAGGAAGCTAGATGTTCGGAGAGGGGGACAGTGTTGAAATAAAGGCATGAAATACATGTCTGAAATCACAAATGGAGTCAAGATGGGCAAATATTTTCTTTGTTTCTATTTTTTCACTGGTTTGGGGTCTTTTTTGCTGTTGGTATGGTAGATCAAGCTAATTCATGCCATCGTATTCCCTATTACTATGTATGGGTGTGAAAGCTGGACATTGAAGAAAGCTGACAGGAAGAAAATAGATTCCTTTGAAATGTGGTGTTGGAGGA
The DNA here is from genome assembly GCF_029931775.1 of Euleptes europaea. NCBI lineage: Eukaryota > Metazoa > Chordata > Lepidosauria > Squamata > Sphaerodactylidae > Euleptes > Euleptes europaea. The sequence goes on from NC_079323.1 coordinate 7,325,529, forward strand.
GAGGGTTACGGATACCGTGGACTTCTAAAAAACAACAACAAATCAGTGTGTTATAGATCAAATCAAGCCTGAATTGACCCTAGAAGCTTAAATGACTAAACTGAGGCTATCATATTTTTGTCACATTATGAGAAGACAAGAGTCACTGGAAAAGACAGTCATGCTAGGAAAAGCTGAGGCCAGCAGGAAAAGCAGAAGACCCAACAAGAGATGGATTGACTCAACAAAGTAAGCCACAGCCCTTAGTTTGCAAGATATGGACCTTTAAAGCTCTATATGGCTTGAGGCCAGCATACCTGAAGAACTGGCTACTTCTATATGGTCACCTTTGGAGGCCCTGCTTGGAGTGTCCCCACCATCTGAGGTTAAACATGTGGCATGCTGAGAAAGGACCTACTTGGTGGTGGCACCAAAACTTTGGAACTCCCTCCCCAGGGAGCTTCAACTGTCTCCTTTTATCATTGTCTTCTGCTTGCAGGAGAAGAATTTTTTGTTTGGTTTGGGGTTCCCTCACTAAACAGGGAGAAGGGCTAATAAGAGTCCCAACTCTGGTTGAGGCCATTCCTGGAGATTTGGGGGTGGAGCCTGGGGAGCATGGGGTTTGGGGAGGGTCCTCAGCTTGGTGTCATGCCATAGAGTCCACCCTCTAAAGCAGCCATTTTCTTCAGGGGAGCTGATGTCTGTCATTGGGAGGTCAGCTGTCATTCTGGGAGACCTGCAGGCCCCAGCTAGTGATTGGCAACCCTACTGGCTAGCCTCACAAAGGTCAGACATTTGCTTTTCGATCATAGCCATGCTGCGATTCTTAGATCGCTGAAGTCCCAACAGAAAGGCGATGCTGACTGAAGCAACTGCAGAGCTGCAGCTCACAGAGAAACCATAGACATTCCTGAAAACGCTTTGAAGGTCATCCTCCATTTTGGAAGACAGGCTGCAGCCTGCAGGAAGGCAGGAAGGAAAGGCAGGGGGGAAGAGACCGAGTGAGCCCACGTACAGTTTATATACGACAGAAATAAGAACCTGCTGTAATACTGAAATAAAGATAATTTGATTTTTTTTTTACATGCACCTTCTCTGGAAGAGCGCGCATTTCTCCCACAGTTCATTACTGCCAACCCTTTGCTGTTTAATACAGCTAATCATTTTCGATGACATCCCAATTTTAGAAAACAATCACCTCTAGTGCTTCTTGTCCTGCTGGTTCTCCTCGGAGCTAACACCTCTCTCTCTCTTTCTCCCTTTTTCTTTTTTAGCAGTCTTCCGCTCCCTGACATTAAAAGTACTTCCCCTCTTCATAAACCACACACACACACACACACAAAACCCCGCAATATGCCTTCCCTCTAGCGTGCTCTGTGGGAGCACGAGGGATTATTTTTCCCAGTCTCTGTCTAAGCATTGAACATTTGTTGGTGATTAAAACAATAACCACCCATGGCACAGATTGGAGAGGTTCTAATTGTCTTATCTAGTCATAACTTATCAGTTGTCGGGAATACTGGAAGAACCATAGGAAGCGGGAATAAATTTCCATCTCCCGAGTGAACTTTTTCTAACCTAATACATGCCAGATAGGTAGCTTGGGTGGTAATTGTATAGCGAAGGGACAGGAACTTGGGTAAAGTGTTTTGCAGTCTTGGCATCATTCTTGGCTCACATTTATTTGGATTCTCCCCAAAGACCATCTTGTTCTACAGTGAGAAGTAGTGAGGCTTAAGACTGCCTGGATATGATTCTCCCTCAGATCTTTGGCTTCTCTAGTAAAGAGTAGTGAGAGATTCTGGAATTTAAACCCATCTCAGCATTATGTTTCTTCAGCCCTTTTGCCCTAATTCCAGATCTTGGGGGAGATGAAGATAAGAATTTGCAAGTGTTGATTTACTGGTAAGCCATTGTGGTGCATGCCCTGGTAACATCTATATTAGATTATTGCTTTTTAAATTTTGGTTAGTCCCCACCACCCTGGTAGGCTATGATGGCTGAATACAGAGGCAATCTTGCAAAATCCAAGAACAACACACATAAAACAGAATCCTAGAATCATAGAGTTGGAAGGGGTCATACATACATACAACTCCCTCAGCCTTTCCTGGTAGGGCTTGGTCTCCAGGCCCCCCTGATCATCCTCGTCGCCCCCTGATCATCCACCCGCTGCATTCTGTCCACACTCCTTTTTGAAGTAAGGCCTCCAGAACTTGGGAATGTTCAGTCTGGAGAAGAGGAGGTTGAGAATGGACATGATTGCTCTCTTGAAGTATATGAAGGGCTGTCACTTAGAGGAGGGCAGGGAGCCTTTCCTGTTGGCAACCGAGGATAGGACTCACAATAATGGGTTTAAGTTACGGGTGGAAAGGTACCGGCTGGATATTAGGAACCCAAAGGACGGTCCTCACAACCAAATCTGATGTTCTCTCAGAAGGTGACGTTTATATTACAACTGATCTCCAGCCGATAGAGATAGTTCACCCGGAAAAAATGGCCGCTTTGGCAATTGGACTCCATGGCATTGAAGTCCCTCCCCTCCCCAAACCCCGCCCTCCTCTGGCTCCGCCCAAAAGAAACTTCCTGCTGGTGGCAAAGAGGGACCTGGCAACCCTACTTCTAGAACATCTACAGATCTCAAAGTCCTAGAATATCTATACATTTTGGGAGTGTTTGTGGTCCAAAGATGACAGACGCTCAGTCATTGGCAGGTTATGAACCAAAGTCCCTGAGCCTGCTTGGCTACAATCAGCTAACAGAGTGAGTCCAGAGGAGGGCAACAAAGATGGTGAGGGGTCTGGAGGCCAAGTCCTATGAGCAAAGGTTGAAGGAGCTGGGTATGTTTAGCATGAAGAGGAGAAGACTGAGAGGGGACATGATAACTATCTTCAAGTACTTGAAGGGCTGTCATATAGAGGAGGGTGCTGAGTTGTTTTCTGTTGCCCCAGAAGATCAGACCAGAACCAATGGGTTGAAATTAAATCAAAAGAGCTTCCGTCTAGACATTAGGAAGAATTTTCTAACAGTTAGAACGGTTCCTCAGTGGAACAGCCTTCCTCAGGAGGTGGTGAGCTCTCCTTCCCTGGAGGTTTGTAAGCAGAGGCTAGATGGCTATCTGTCAGCAATGCTGGTTCTATGACCTTAAGCAGATGAGAGGGAGGGCATCTTGGGCATCTTCTGGGCATGGAGTAAAGGTCACTGGGGTTGTGTGGGGGAGGTAGTTGTGAATTTCCTGCATTGTGCAGGGGGTTGGACTAGATGACCCTGGTGGTCCCTTCCAACTCTATGGTTCTGATTCTACGATTCACCCTACAGAGCTGCTGTCTCTGGTATAACTTCAACAGCCTGAGCAATCAATTACTCAGCACACACTGAGCGACTCACAGATGGTCTATTTTATTCCATGCTAAATCACCTACTTGACAGCCTGCCTTAAGTACTTTGCCTCTGGGCCAACAACTTTGACAGAATATGACCAAACATAGATTGTCCCATTTCTGAGCAGGTTGCTTTTTAAGACTGCTGGGAGCAATCAGTCCCCTTTCTCCAGAAACTGAAGCGGAAGACATTTCTTTCAAAAGTGATGTTAATCCCAACCTCCTGGCAGCTATTTTGTGGGGATGCCCATGGGGTTGCCAACCCCCAGGTAGTAGCTGGAGATCTCCTGCTATTACAACTGATCTCCAGCCGATAGAGATCAGTACACCTGGAGAAAATGGCCACTTTGGCAATTGGACTCCATGGCACTGAAGTCCCTCTCCTCTCCAAAGCCTGCCTTCCTCAGTCTCTGCCCCCAAAAATCTCCAGATCTTTCCCAACCCAGAGCTGGCAACCCTAACTCTGGTCATAGTCACAATGGGTTTAAAACACCATCACCAAGATATTCTCTTAAAATGCTCCCATTCTTTGCAGCCTCAAATGTATCCCCAAGCAGGCCTTTAGGCATAGCCTGCTTTCTCCATCTCTTCCTCTCTCACACACATTCACCCTGAAATCAAAAACAGTGCTTCTGCCAAAAAAAAAAAACGGCTGCCGCTGAAACATGGCGGCCGTGCTGCCAAGTTATTTTCTTTTTTTGGTAGACCAGTACCATGAACATCCGCAGAAGCGCTGACGTGAGAAACAAAGCGTCGCTCACACATAAATAAAAGTTTCCATTGCGCTGATTTATAATTTGGGCCCCGTCCAAGGAAGGAAGCATCCGGTGCCTTTCCAATAACTTTTTAGCAAGGTGATGAATCACTGATGCGTTGATGGCGGCAAAATGAGTTTGCTCTCCGTCCATGGGAGTAGGTCGATCCAAGTCGGAGATTCACGCCAGAGAGAACAAGCAGATTTGTTTGCAACTAGAGAGGATCGCAGCCATTGAGTTGACCGTTCTGTTTTGAAACGACAAGCCATCAGAGCTGACAGAAGCTCGGCAGGAAGATTCAGGCTGGGAAAATAGCCTGAGCTGAACTCGTACCCTGCCCTTTGTACAACAACTGTGACTCAAATCAGGCCTGCCTTGAAAAAAAAAGAAAAATGCTGGGAGTAGGATTGCCAAGTCCCTCTTCACCACCAGTGGGAGGTTTTTGGGGCAGAGCCTGAGGAGGATGGAGTTTGGGGAGGGGAGGGACTTCAATGCCATAGATAGGGTTGCCAACCTCCAGGTATTTAGCACGGGTAAAAGGTACACAAATGCACAGAGCCAGTTAGCAAAATGCAAATATTAATAGGTGCTAGAAAAGAGAGACAAACAGTGTGAAGCAAATATTCCTAACAACTGTGACTAAACAATTTACAATATATACATGGAATTAGTAATTTTACAGGCAAAAAAGTCCTCTTCTTAAATATTTCAAAGATGATCCGTTCCAATGGCATAAGTTATTCTCAGGTATAAATCCAACAGGTATAGATCCAAAATTATATAGATCAAAAGATGGGGGACAGCCGTTTCACCTTGGTTTCTTCAGCCCCACATTATCTCATCCATACAATGGTAATTCCAAAGCCTAGCAAAGTCCATAAAGGTTCAATATTAAGCCACAGCAATGTCCACAAGTTCCCAAATGGGATACTAATTGGACTCCATGGCACTGAAGTCTCTCTCCTCTCCAAACCCTGCCTTCCTCAGGCTCTGCCCCAAAAACCTCCCACCAGTGGCAAAGAGGGACCTGGCAACCCTAGCCATAGAGTCCAATTGCCAAGGCAGCCATTTTCTCCAGGGGAACTGATCTCTATCGGCTGGAGATCAGTTGTAATTGGGGTTGCCAGGTCCCTCTTTGCCACTGGCGGGAGGTTTTTTGGGCGGAGCCTGAGATGAGTTTTGGCCATTGGACTCTATGGTATTGAAGTCCCTCCCTGTCCCAAACCCCACCCTCCTCAGGCTCCACCCCAAAAAACTCCCTCCGGTGGCGAAGAGGGACCGGGCAACCCTACAGGCACTATGTCGGGGACCCCTGCTCTAATGGAACCACAGGTCATCTAAATTTTTACAGTGGAGTATCTTGTACTCTTAAGGACTCCTTTCACAATCTGGAAGATCCTTCTAGTGCACTATATAGTATACAGTGAGGGAAAAAAGTATTTGATCCCCTGCTGAATTTGCCCGTTTGCCCTCTAACGAAGAAATGACCAGTCCATAATTTTAATGGTAGGTCTATTGTAGCTGTGAGAGACAATAACAACAGGAAAAACCTCAGAAACCCAGAAGACAAAAGTCAGAGATTGATGTGCATTATGAGTGAAATAAGTATTTGATCCCTTTGCAAAAGATGACTTAGTACTTGGTGGCAAAACCCTTGTTGGCAATTACAGAGGTCAGACGTTTCTTGTAGGTGGCCACCAGGTTTGCACACATCTCAGGAGGTATTTTGTCCCACTCCTCTTTGCAGATCCTCTCCAAGTCAGTAAGATTTCGAGGCTGATGTGTAGCTACTCGAACCTTCAGCTCCCTCCACAGATTTTTGATGGGATTAAGGCCTGGAGACTGGCTAGGCCACTCCAGGACCTTAATGTGCTTCTTCTTGAGCCACTCCTTTGTTGCCTTGGCCGTGTGTTTTGTCATGCTGGAATACCCATCCTCGACCCATTTTCAATGCCCTGGCTGAGGGAAGGAGGTGCTCACCCAAGATTTGATGATACATGGTCCCGTCCATCGTCCCTTCGATGCGGTGAAGGTGTCCTGTCCCCTTAGCAGAAAAACACCCCGAAAGCATAATATGTCCCTCTCCATGTTTGACGGTGGGAATGGTGTTCTTGAGGTTGTAGGCAGCATTCCTCCTCCTCCAAACACGGCGAGTTGAGTTGATGCCAAAGAGCTCGATTTTGGTCTCATCTGACCACAACATTTTCACCCAGTTCTCCTCTGGGTCATTCAGATGTGCATTGGCAAACTGCAGATGGGCCTGTACATGTGCTGTCTTGAGCAAGGGGACCTTGCGGGCTCTGCAAGATCTCAGTCCTTCACGGTGTAGTGTGTTACCAACTGTTTCCATGGTGACTATGGTCCCAGCTGCCCTGAGATCATTGACAAGTTCCCCCCGTGTAGTTCTGGGCTGCTTCATCACCGTTCTCATGATCATTGCAACTCCACGAGATGAGATCTTGCATGGAGCCCCAGACCGAGGGAGGTTGACAGTTAGGATTAGGGTTAGGGTTGTCACCTTCTCACCAAGCTGCTTGGCAATAGTCTTGTAGCCCAGTCCAGCCTTGTGCAGGTCTACAATCTTGTCCCTGACTTCCTTGGACAGCTCTTTGGTCTTGGTCATGGTGGCTAGTTTGGAATCTGATGGATTGATTGCTTCTGTCGACAGCAGAACCCTAACCCTAACCCTAATCTGGCTGGTTGATAGGGGATCAAATACTTATTTCACTCATAATGCACATCAATCTCTGACTTTTGTGTTCTGGGTAGGGCTGTTGAAAAAAAATTCGTTAAAGTTGGGCTTTGGCAAAATTCAGCCCTTTTAAATTCGGGACGTGCCGAAGTTCGAACTCCCCCTCTTTGGATCCGTGAAATTCGGCGCGAGATCCGGAGTTCGGGGGAAAATTCGGCCGAGCCCCCCCCCCCCGCGCGCGCGCCTTCATGGAAGCCCCGTGAAGGCGCGCGCGGGGGTGGGGAACTGAAAAAAGGCGGGAATGCTGAACCTGCCGAATTTATTCGGCAATCACCCCGAATTTGCCGAATTCGGGGTGTCGTTTTCCCGCCTTTTTTCAGTTCGGTTTCATCCGAACTAAAAACAGCCAAACTGCGGAAAATTCGGCTGTTTTTTTGGTTCGGACGAACCGAATCAACAGCCCTACTTCTGGGTTTCTGGGGTTTTTCCTGTTGTTATTCTGTTTCTCACAGCTACAATAAACCTACCATTAAAATTGTGGACTGGTCATTTCTTCATCAGAGGGCAAACGGGCAAATTTAGCAGGGGATCAAGTACTTTTCCCCCTCACTGTAACTGATACAATGGAATGCTCCCATTTGTCAGCTACCCAAGGCAGAAGGTTGAACTTCACGTGCTCAGAGGATGAAACGCGGGTTTGCCACTCTTAAACGACAATAGCATGAGTTCCATATTCCATATTCCGCTGCTGGCACGGGCTTAATGAGAAGCCATCATTCCATGTAATTTCCCTTTTCTTCCTCCAAAATGCAATTATCCGAACGGTGATTAGTTGATCCCCTTCCAAATTGTAGTCAAATGAAAAGCAATTTGGCCAGAAGCTCGGCGTCCAAAAGGTGACACATTTGGAAACACCTTTTTAAAACCTGATGCTCCCACCTCCGTTTTTGTTGTGAGAAGAAATGCGCCTTTGTTGGAATTTGTTGGATGCTTTGGTCCTGTTATATTTGGTGCTGTGGAACACAGGCAGGGTAATGCTGCTACAGTTGTCTTGCTTGTGGGCTTCCTAGAGGCATCTGGTTGGCCACTGTGTGAACAGACTGCTGGACTTGATGCACGGCCTTGGTCTGATCCAGCGGGGCTTGTCTTAGGTTCTTATGGAGGATGGGGCTATCCATGACTTCTAGTCATGATGTACATCTATTCTCTCCAGTATCAGAGGAGCATACCTATTATCTTAGGTGCTGTGGAACACAGGTAGGATAATGCTGCTGCAGTTGTCTTGTTTGTGGGCTCCCTGGAGGCACCTGGTTGGCCACTGTGTGAACAGACTGCTGGACTTGATAGGCCTTGGTCTGATCCAGTATGAGCTTTTCTTATGTGGTGATGACTGCCGGCTTGGAAGGCTTTAAGAGGGGAGTGGACATGTTCATGGAGGAGAGGGCTATTCATGGCTACTAGCAGAAATAGATACTAGGCATGATGCATACCTATTCTCTCCAGGATCAGAGGAACATGCCTATTATATGAGGTGCTGGGGAACACAGGCAGGACAACACTGCTGCAGTTGTCTTGTTGGTGGGCTTCCTAGAGACACCTGGTTGGCCACTGTATGAGCAGACTGCTGGACTTGATGGGCCTTGGCCTGATCCAGCATGGCCTTTCTTATGTTCATATGTCCCTGCACTAGACATGACAATGACTCAAAGGGTGACGAGCAAATCAACACCCACGTGTGTTAGAGCACATCAGAAATGATGGGGGGGGCGCTATCGCCGTTCCTGTACAATGCCGCAACTGTACAGTGCCATAATGCTGGGATGACGTATTAGCACTCACCCCCCCAAAAAACGATGGTTTCCATAGAGTATGGGGCCGAGTGCTAGAGAGTCGTCCCTGGTGCGACACTGTCTCTTCCGGGTCATGCCAGGTGTTGCATCTTCGTTCGAGGAGGACAATCGTTCCCCTCTGTTTGGCTGCCAATATCCATCTCATAGCTGGTATTGCATGTAGTACTGAATGAGACTGATTGACCTCTCTTACCTTCTTTTTTAGTATAGGATCATTCATATACTCTTTTATCCTCATAGTCTTTCAGATCCCTTTGAAATTGCTTATATTTCCTTTCTTTAATTATATTCAGTTCTTTTTCCAAATTTTTTTTATCAAGGGTCATAACTTTGTCTGCAAATGCCGTATCTCCCACCATTCTCTGAATTTCTGCCATGAGAGAAACAGTCTCTTGTTCTAACTTAACCCTTTCAGTACTGGTTGTTTCTATAAGCAAAGCCATCAGATCCATAGAATATTTTCCATATTCAAAGACCCTGGAATTTGTGTACTTTTGTGAGTGTGGTAGAATGCTGTGCTCTCGGAAGGCTCTCATCAATGTGATCAAGTTTCCTGACTGTCAGCGACGACAAAGATAGGATATGTAAATAGAAAAGTAAGTACTGTCTCTAAAACGTTGAAATCGGACAAAAGATACAGACCATTCTTATGCCCGTCCAATGAGAATAGAAAAGAGAGCTTCAAACATAAAATAACACGGAAGGAGAAATTCAATTATCCTGATTGCAATCTGCCGAATGTGTATTGAAATAATTTTAATACTGTTTCACGGCCTCGGAGGCTGCTTTTTCTATTATTCCTCTTCCACTGACGTTAAGTTCAAAAATTGATTTTGTGTTAGTCCCTCAAAGAGCAGAGACAAAAGTTTATTCTGTAACTTCTTTAATGATGCTGTTCCTTCTGCAAGAAGGGTTCTTTCAACAGCCCTGGACCTCAAACAGGGGTGGTTTGCCATTGCCTGCCTCTGCGAAGCAACCCTAGATTTCCTTGGTGGTCTCCCATCCAAGTACCAATCAGGGCTGACCCTCCGTAGCTTCCAAGATCTGATTAAACTAGGCTGGTTCTGGGCCATCCAGGGCAGGGCAAAAGACAAACAGAGGTGGTTTGTCATTGCCTGCCTCTATGGATTAACCCAGGCCTTCCATGGTGGTCTCCCATCCAAGTACTAACCAGAGCTGACCCTGCTTAGCTTCCGAGATCTGACATGCCTGGCTCTATTCCTCAATTCCTCCCCTGGGGTTGCCAGGTACTCCTCGCATTCCTAGTGGCTGCCCACCCCCCATTTCCGCCTGCCAATTCTAGGCATGTGAACATCTTTCTTTGTTAGGGCTGCCAATCAGCAGGTGGGGTCTGCTGTTCTCTCAGAATTACAACTGATCTTCAGATTACAGACATCTGTTCCCCTGGACAAAATGGCAGATTTAGAGGGCAGATCCTACATCGTTGCGTCTCTGCTGAGCTCTTTCCTCTCCCCAAATTCCACCTTTCCCAGCCACTATTCGCAAACCTCCAAGAATTCCCCCGATGTGGAGTTGGCCCCTGTGTTCTTGGTCTCAGTCCTTCCATCCTTTAAAAAGAGTTTACAGATATCAAAAAGGTGGGTAGGGCCATGGCTCAGTGGTAGAGCACCTGCTTTGCATGTAGAAGGTCCCAGGTTCAATCCCTGGCTTGTCCAGCTGAAAGGGTCAAGTAGGAGGTAATGTAAAAAGACCATGACTGCAAGCATAAGCAAGGAGTCAAAGTTAAAGCCAATAGATTCAATTTTGCTCTCAATGTGTTGAAGCCACTTAGAAGCATGTGACTCCATGAGCATGTAACAGATAAGGGAAGAGGAATCTGCCTTAAAGTGGAGACGTAACCAGAATTTTACAGCCGTGAACCACGCTGTTGTTTCAAGTAGCATTTGGCCAGTTTCCAAGCATAATGCGGCATATGGGACACAACAGGGCATACCCATTATTTTTCTGAGGAATTTGGCTTGGGCTTACTGAGGCAGAAGCTTTTCAAAGGATCAAATGGAGACTCTTAGATATAGGATTTCAAGACCTAAATAACGCTACTAATAAAACAGGCTCCCCATCAAATTTAGGGGTATCTTTTGACTTTTACCAGCCCTCCCCATACTTATCTCACCTGTGTGATCCTTCTCAACGTAGAGCCATTTCTCTGGCCAGATTTAATGTTTTGCCATTTGCGCTACTCGAAGGCAGATTTCGGAAAATCCCTCTGTCTGACAGGTTTTGCCCTTGTGGCAACAATTGTATTGAAACGGTTGCTCATATCTTATTTTATTGTCGTTTCTACACAGAATCTCGTAATGAACTTTTAAGCCCCCTGTTGGTTAATAGACAGGAAGTCTCCGATTCTTTTAACATTTCCTATTTATTGAACAATTGTTCATCCCATATATTGGAGACGGTGGCACAGTTTTTAAAGTCTGTTTTAAAATCCCACCAAACGGTTAGAGGGCAGTCTCAACAAACAGCGCTATTCGATGTATCTGTCTTTTAACTATTCTGTAAAGGGCACTTTTTAATATCTCCATTCCTTTTGTACCCTTCCGTATTATGTTTTTATGCCAATAAAGGAATGATGATGATGATGACCGTGACTGAAGACCACGGAGAGCCACTGCCAGTCAGAGTACGCACTCTTAACCTTGCCAGAACAAGGGTCTGACTCAGTAAACAGCAGCTTCAAGTGTTCAGATATACTTTCTGTACATGGAAGCTACTCCAGAGGTGTCAAACCCATTTGTTACAAGGGCCAGATATGACATAAATGGCACTTGGTCGGGCCAGGCCAGGCCTTGCCAGCCTAGATCAGGAGCAGGGCGGGGGGGGGGGGTTGGCCAGCCGGCTCGGCGGGCTCTCGGGCCAGATAAGAGCTGTCAAGGGGCCGAGTCCGGCCCCTGGCTCATATGTTTGACACCCCTGATCTACTCTGTAGGAAGAAGGTCCCTGGTTCAATCCCCGACATCCTGAGTCAAAAGGCTCATGTGTAGAGTTGCCAACCTCCAGGTACTAGCTGGAGATCTCCTCCAGTTACAACTGATCTCCAGCTGACAAAGATCAGTTATCCTGGAGAAAGTGGCTGCTTTGGCAATTGGACTCTATGGCATTGATGTCCCTCCCCTCTGAAAACCCCACCCTCCTCAGGCTCCACCCCAAAAATCTCTAGGTATTTCCCAAATTGGAGCTGGCAACCCTCCTTATGTGGTAGGTGATATGAAAGACGCATGACTTTTAACCTGAAGAGCCGTTGCCAGATCTAAGGAGACCATTACTGACCAATGGTCTGACTCGGTGTTCTGCTTGCTTCACCCTTTTGGGGATCCACTGTGTTTCGGGAGGGTTGCCGAGTTGGTCTACAGTAGAAGGCCTAGATTCGAATCCAGAAGCACCTTAGAGATCAACAAGATTTGGGGGGTATAAGCTGCCAAGAGTCACAGCTTCTTGAGATTTGTCTCTCAAAATCTTATCCTCTGAAAACCCTGTTGGTCTCTAAGGTGCTCCTGGATTCGAATCTAGCTATTCTGAGAAATTTACGTGAATGACATTTGTGGCGGGATTCTTCCACAAGCATACATATATTCTGAATGTTTTATGCATATTTAACCGCTGCAATTTATATTTACATATAATTTACCATAATTATATCCAAAAGCATATCCAATGAATATCACCTCTTATCTCCGCAAATATCTGGAGATACGCTAATACAAAATAGCACAAGGAATATGCATGGGTTTCCGTTAGGTGAGACTGAAAATACAAATCTGAGCAAAATCTTCCAAGGTGAATTGAACACAACACATGAAGCTGCCTTATACTGAATCAGACCCTCGGTCCATTGTCTACTCAGACCAGCAGCGGCTCTCCAGGGTCTCAAGTGGAGGTCTTTCACATCACTTATTTGCCTAGTCCCTTTAACTGGAGATGCCGGGGATTGAACTTGGGACCTTCTGCATGCCAAGCAGATGCTCTACCACTAAGCCACAGCCCCTCCTCTAAATTCTTATCACAGCAGTGTGGTGTAACACCTGGAGCATTGGACAGGGTTCTGGGTTCAAATCCCCACTCAGCCATGAAGCTCTCCAGGCGACTTTGAGCCATTCGCCCTCTGTTAGCCTCACCTGCCGAACAGGGTCCTTGTGAGGATCAAACAGGGAGGGGAGAATTGTGGGCACCACTCTGAAATCCTTGGAGGAATGACAAGAATATTGTCTGTTTTTCAGGTATTGACAACAGGGGTGCAGAAAGGCTCAGATGCCGGCAAGCTGTAGCAAACTAGACACGTAGCCAAGCATCGAAGTTTCCCTATTATTTCTACCTGTCTAACTTTTTTTTACAAAAAACAAAATCCCATTTGCTGTCATGTCTTGTCACACTTCTTTAATTCATTCAGATGAAAAAAGGATCTAAAGATCTATCAGACTCTTTTGTCTTTCTTACTCGACATCACTCATTAGTGACACACTTAGGCATTTCTTCTTTTAAAATTTCTTTTTCATCCCAATTCTCATTTTTAAACAAAAGTATTTGCAACCCCCCCACAGTTATGCAGCTGTTCAAAAATGCATGCTGCAGTCCTAAAAGTAGAGTTATACCATTTTCACAGTGCATTCCTAAGGAAAGTTACTCCAGTAACTTGAAAGCCAGCGTGGTGTAGTGGTTACGAACGGTGGTTTGGAGTGGTGGAGTCTGAGCTGGAGAACCAGGTTTGATTCCCCACTACTCCACATGAGCGGCGGAGGCTAATCTGGTGAACTGGATTGGTTTCCCCACTCCTACACACGAAGCCAGCAGGGTGACCTTGAGCAAGTCATTCTCTCTCAGCCCCACCTATCTCAGAGGGTGTCTGTTGTAGGGAGCGGGGAAGGGAAGGTGATTGTAAGCCGGTTTGATTCTCCCTTAAGTGGCAGAGAAAGTCGGCATATAAAAACCAAATCATCATCATCATCTTCTTCTTCTTCTTCTTCTTCTTCTTCTTCTTCTTCTTCTGTCTAAGCCATTTCAATGGATGCAGTGGTTAAGAGTGGTGGTTTGGAGCGGTGGAGTCTGATCTGGAGAACCGAGTTTGATTCCCCACTCCTCCACATGAGCGACATATGCTAATCTGATGAACCAGGTTGGTTTCCCCACTCCTCCACATGAAGCCAGCTGGGTGACCTTGGGCTAGTCACACTCTCTCATCCCCACCAGTTTCACAGGGTGTCTGCTGTTAGAAATACTAATGCACAAGGACTTATTTTCCATGCATCTTTGAACATCTACATTTTTCATTGGTAGAAGAAGAGTTGGTTTTTATATGCTGACTTCCTATACCTTTTAAGGAGACTCAAACTGGCTTACAATCTCCTTCCTCTCCTCACATCAGACACCTTGTGAGGTAGGTGGGGCTGAGAGAGTTCGGAGAGAACGGTGACTGGCTCAAGGTCACCCAGCAGGCTGCATGTGCAGGAGTGGGGAAACCAACCCGGTTCACTAGATTAGAGTCCGCTGCTCACGTGGAGGAGTGGGGGAATCAAACCCGGTTCACCTGATTAGAGTCCATCGCTCTTAACCACTACATAATGCTGGTCTTTTGATATGTATGTGAGTCAACCTGGACCAACACACCCATTGTCAGAAACATGTTGACTGTGATCCAAACCCATATTGAACATGACCAGCAATTCCCAGGGTATATGACTCTCTTCCGTACCAGAGTTGGAAATAATCACAATTGAGATGGTTGAGTTAGCTCCCAAATGATCATGTCAGTCCCCAAATGTATTTTTTTTTATTCGATCATCTTTTATGCACCTACAGAAATGTCATGGAAGTTTCAATATTTATGCTGAAATCTTGCACTGAGTCTTGGGGAAAATATTCAAAATACCAGACGTTGAACCAGGGAACAGACAGGGAAATTATTACTAATACTGCCACCTTGTGCTTGAACTATTTAAATTTGGGGGGAAATGCTTGACATTTCTGTATTCCGTCTCCTCTGTGGTAGGACAAATGCAAACAGCCAGGACACCATCTTTTCATTAAACAAGTATCTCTGACTCTGAGAACAGCATAGAATGCTTTTATTTCTGGTGACCCTGGGAGGGAAATTGCCGCCAAGTTGCAGCCAACTTATGATAACCGTTGACTTCTTTGTTGGTCTCCCATCCAAGTGCTAACCCGGGCCGACCCTGCTTAGCAGCCAAGATCAGATCCAGGGATCGGTTGCCAACCTCCAGGTACTAGCTGGAGATCTCCTGCTATTACAACTGATCAGTTCCCCAGGAGAAAATGGCTACTTTGGCTATTACCTGGAGGTTGGCAACCCTAGCCATGGGGTAGAGGTGCTCTCAAATGGAAGAGGGGATAGTTAGAACTAACCTTCCATCACAATGTCAACCAGGCAGGCGAAGCTTTTTCAAAGAACAGAGCTGAACTTTCCCCCAAACCCTTCAAGGATATCTCCATTAGTTGTTTGCTAGTTCAAGCTCATCTGTCTGTTTTCGCTTTGCCCTCATTCACTTTACAGACTTTGAAATGTATCAAGCCACCATCCTAGGGCTGCCAACCTCCAGGTAGTAGCTGGAGATCTCCCACTATTACAACTGATCTCCATCCAATAGAGATCAGTTTCCCAGGAGAAAATGGCTGCTTTGGTAATTGGACTCTATGGCATTGAAGCCCCTCCCCAAACCCTGCCCTCCTCAGGCTCCACCCCCCAAAACCTCCTGCCGGTGGCAAAGAGGGACCTGGCAACTTTACACCATCCCTCTTCTAGGAGCCTGGGAGCCAGCGTGCTATAGTGGTTAAGAGCGGTGGTTTGGAGCGGTGGAGTCTGACCTGGAGAACCGTGTTCGATTCCCCACTCCTCCACATGAGCGGCGGAGGCTAATCTGGTGAACTGGATTGGTTTCCCCACTCCTACACACAAAGTCAACGGGGTTGACAAAGTTCTGTGGGACTCAAAATCAAAAATTCAAAAAGACAAAGTCCAAGAAGATTGCGATGTCAAATCAGCGTTACTGAAAGTCTGGAAAAGATACAAAAAGAGAATAAGCCCGTCTCCACCTTCTATAATGTCACCAACTGAAGCCTATCACGACAATGTTAAACTAAAACCGGGTGTTCATTTTACCTACAGAGATATGATAGAGCCTACGGGAGAAATCAAAAATATGATCAAATTACAAGAAAAATTTCAAAAGTTGAATTGGTTAACTTTCCTGCAACTGAGGTCCAACTTGCAAAAAGACTGTTCATATCCACATCCATTTCGTGAACTAACTGAATTTGAGCAGCTAATATCTAAAAATGACTCACATATATTAGGAAAAATATATAAGCTCCTCTTGAAATATGACACAGAAGAAGAACAAGTGAAGATAAACATGATAAAGTGGATGCAAAATTTCGGAGAAATGATTAATACGGACTCCTGGGGAAAACTCTGCTCTTCTGAATTGAAATATACAGTTTCTCAAGAAGTGAAAGAAAACTGGTATAAGACCTTCTATAGATGGTACCTGACTCCAAATATGCTATCTCAGATGGCAACTCCTGGGAAAAAGGGTGCATGTTGGAAATGTCAAGAATCTGACGGTTCCTATTTCCATGTTTGGTGGACCTGCCCTAAGTTACAAATATATTGGAAAAGAGTTCATCGTGAACTACAACGGATGTTAGATACCAAATTTAAACTTGACCCAAAATCTTATCTACTTAGTATAATACCATCAAGCTTACCTCAAAAACAACATGACGTTTTCAAATATGCCACAACAGCTGCTAGAATAATCTTGGCAAGGACATGGAAACAAACTTATATACCAGATATTGACAATTGGAAAGAAAAACTGTTAGAATATGCAGCAATGGCAAAAATGACCGATGAACTAAATGCTAAACCCAGTGAACCCTCCGAGCAATTCCAGGAGAAGTGGGCATCTTTTTATTCATATATGAAGTCTAATTAGCACGAACAAGGGACGCTAAAATACAATAACCAACTTTGTTTAAAAATTTTTCTTTTCTCTTATCTTAGTTAACTGCTAAACTAGAATAACAATTTTTAAAATATCAGAGATTATTTAGATGTAAGAATAACATATCAAAGTCATTTTGTAACCATATTTTATTGAAATCATTTTACAATTGTGCTTTGTTTTTACTATGCTAACATTTACCCCTTTCCCTTTTTCCTTTCCTGTATCCTCAATGATATAAAGAAAAAAAAAGAGATCAGTTTCCCAGGAGAAAATGGCTGCTTTGGTAATTGGACTCTATGGCATTGAAGCCCCTCCCCAAACCCTGCCCTCCTCAGGCTCCACCCCCCAAAACCTCCTGCCGGTGGCAAAGAGGGACCTGGCAACTTTACACCATCCCTCTTCTAGGAGCCTGGGAGCCAGCGTGCTATAGTGGTTAAGAGCGGTGGTTTGGAGCGGTGGAGTCTGACCTGGAGAACCGTGTTCGATTCCCCACTCCTCCACATGAGCGGCGGAGGCTAATCTGGTGAACTGGATTGGTTTCCCCACTCCTACACACAAAGTCAACTGGGTGACCTTGGACAAGTCACAGCTCTGTTAGAGCTCTCTCAGCCCCGCCTACCTCACAGGGGGTCTGTTGTGGGGAGGGGAAGGGAAGGCGATTGTAAGCAGGTTTGAGTCTCCCTTAAGTGGTACAGAAAGTCGGCATATAAAAACCAACTCTTCTTTCGTAGAGATATTTATCCCTGTTGCTAAGCTGTTTGAAGACCAAGCGCCTAACCCAAACTCATCATTCTTTTACGCAGCTAAATTATGGGCTTGCTTTGGAGAGCCGTGGCTCACGCTTTATCAAGAATAAATAAAACACACGGTTTGAGAGAGATTCAATTGCATGTGTTTTGATTTGAAGCAGGAGTTATTAGGAATGCCTGCCAGAATGGTGTTTGCATTTGTGGAAATGGCGTTCTGCTACTCTTTATATAAAGGATAAATAGACTCTTTCAATCTGTTAAATACTGGGACCGGGACTGGGGGAGCAGGGGAGGGATTCAACTGCTCTGAGAGCCAAGGAGATTCCTTTTAGTGCTTGTGTGGGCTGAAATTTGTTAAGTAACATTTATAAAATATTAAGAAAGGGGAATTTATCTACTGACCTGGAAAGCAAACGGGAAGAGCATGTTTTTTGTGTTGTGCAATGCAGACCCAATAATTATATGACCCAGAAATAAAGAACATTTATATCTGCCTGAACAACACAAAGTAACTATAGGTATGTTTGCCAACCATGATAAATAGGAATGCGCACTTGGGAATTTTACCAGTGAAGATCCAAGCCAAGAAACATCTAATCTATACTAATAAAAGAAGCCGTGTTTCATCCCACCGTCCACCTGTCGTCGGGTTACCAGGTCCCTATTCACCACCGGTGGGAGGTTTTTGGGGCGGAGCCTGGAAAGAGTGAGGTTTGGACAGGGGAGGGACTTCAATGCCATAGAGTCCAATTGCCAAAGCGGCCATTTTCTCCAGGGGAACTGATCTCTATTGGCTGGAGATCAGCTGTAATAGCAGGAGATTTCCAGATAGTACCTGGAAGTTGGCAATCCTAATCTGTCGTTCTGTTTTAGAGGCAGAATACATCTTCCCAAAGTTTCCTGTCCTCTTATTAGAGCGCCACCATGTGGTGTGTAACATAAAAGAACTGCGAGGGCTGAAGTTATAAAAGGGGGCGCTGATTTCTCTTTGAAGAGGAATAAAAGAGAATCGAAAGAGAAACCCCTCTTTGGAAAGAGGGGAAAAAGAGAAGAGGAATCGACGGCTATATCTAAAAAAAAGTGTATTTTGAAAAGAACAAATTCCCCTCCCAACTAGATCCAGCACAACATTTTCATTCATGCTTCAACCCCTGCACAGGTGAAAATATAAGAAAAAGATCATGGCAACCACTTGCTGATAAAATGAGTATTTATCGTAAACATGTAAATTGTCTTAATCATGTTACTAATCCAACTATCCTTGTAATAGGGTGATTTGAACAACGAAAGCAGCATGCTAAGTATTCTGCCCTGGCAGGGTTTCTAACAGGAGAACAGACCGTTCTGAGCAGATATTGCCTGCCTCTGAGCATCTGCAGAGTGCAATGCTGAAATTCTGCAGACCCTCCCTTCCTCCTGCCTTTTCTCTCTTTGAATTCCTCTTTCGGTCAAAATGCAATCGATTTGAAACAGATTTGAAATTCCTAAAAAGGGGAGAAAGAAATGGATCACTGAATTTTATGGAGAAACCGGGTAAAGAGGAATTGAGGTCATTTCCCTTAACAACGCTAATTCTGACTGACAGCAATTTCCCAGGGTCTTAGACACAGAAACATGTTTCCTCAGCTCCTGCCCTATGTGATATTTTTAACTGGAGAAGCTTGATACATTTTCAGTTGGGACCTTCAAAATGCATGAACACATAAGAACATAAGAAAAGCCATGCTGGATCAGACCCAGGTCCATCAAGTCTGCCAGTCCGTTCACACAGCGGCCAACCAGGTGCCTCTAGGAAGCCCACAAGCAAGACGACTGCAGCAGCACCATCCTGCCTGTGTTCCACAGCACCTAATATAATAGGCCTGCTCCTCTGATCCTGGAGAGAAGAGGTATGCATCATGACTAGTATCCATTTTAACTAGTAGCCATGAATACCTCTCTCCTCCATGAACATGTCCACTCCCCTCTTAAAGCCTTCCAAGTTGGCAGCCATCCCCACATCCTGGGGCAGGGAGTTCCACAATTTAACTATGCAATGTGTGAAGAAATACTTCCTTTTATCAGTTTTGTATCTCTCACCCTCCAGCTTCAGCAGATGACCCCACGTTCTGGTGTTATGAGAGATGGAGAAAAGCTTCTCCCTGTCCACATTCTTCTAATTGTCAGGAGAACTAGAGCTGGCGGGGGTTGAGGGAAGCAAGCTGGGAGGATGATAGAGAAAAGAGGGATACCTAGTGTTGCCAACAGGCCTGGAGAAAAAGGTCTTGGCCATGAAGAAGAAGAGTTGGTTTTTATGTATAAGCCACTCTGAGCCCGACCTTCAGGTTGGGGAGAGCGGGGTAGAAATGTAATCAATCAATAAATAAACTTTCTCTACCACTTAAGGAAGAATCAAACTGGCTTACAATTGCCTTCCCTTCCCCTCCCCACAACAGACACCCTATGAGGTGGGTGGGGCTGAGAGAGCTCTAAGAGAGTTGTGACTAGGCCAAGGTCACCCAGCTGGCTTCAAGTGGAGGAGTGGAGAAACAAACCCGGTTCTCCAGATCAGAGTCCACCACTCCAAACCACCATTCTTAACCACTACACCATGCCTTGGATGGGACTGACTCACAAAGTGCCGTGTCATATTCCAAGCAATTGTCAAAATATGTAGGATTTGTATGGCATAATGTCTCAGAATAGATGTTCCAGTTGGGGTTTGGAAACCCGGACGATTTCTGCCTCTCCCGCAGCCCTTTCGGGGGGCCTGTGTCTCTGTCACCTAGGTGTAAAAGGATGATAACAGCCCTGTCTTGCCTCATTTGAAGGATTAATACATTAAAGATTACAAGGTGTTCAAATATGACGGCAAACGGGGGACATCGGGACCACGGATGGATAGATAATTCTCTTCCCCGCTGTACAGTAAAAGGGCTTTAGCACTGGAGGCAGTGAAATGTATTAAAGTTACAGTCTGCTGACTCATGGCTACGGAGCAGGGAGAGGATTTAAATATTTAATAAACTATAGAATGGGCAGTGAACGGTGTTGAGTTTTGCTGCTCGCTTACAACCTTAACAATTACTAGCTAAAACAGGGACGGCATTAAACGAGGGGGTGAAAAAAACCACTCTAGATGTACCCTGCCTATAACATCGGTAAACAATACAATGGCTTTGCTAAAGGGAGCTCTGAATAAGAATGCTTTTATATTTCTCATATTGGGGCAAACAAAACCCAACTTCACATATACACTGATGGGATCTGTGCTGGCAGTGACAGACCAAGAAATGGATCTGGGGGTGGTAGTGGATCACTCGATGAATATGTCGACCCAGTGTGCGGCTACTGTGAAAAAGGCAAATTCCATGCTGGCCATAATTAGACGAAGAATAGAGAATAAAACTGCTGCTATCATATTGCCTTTGTATAAATCTGCGGTGAGACCACACTTGGAATACTGTGTACAGTTCTGGTCACCACATCGAAGAGCTTGAGAAGGTGCAGAAAAGAACAACCAAAATGATCAGGGGACTAGAGCAAGTGCCCTATGAGGGCTGTTTAGCTTGGAAAGAAGGCGGTTAAGGGGAGACATGATAGAGGTCTAAAAAATTATGCATGGTATGGAGAGAGTGGACAGGGAGAAGCTTTTCTCCTTCTCTCATAATACCGGAACGTGGGGTCATCTGCTGAAGCTGGCAGGTGAGAGATTCAAAACAGATAAAATGAAGTATTTCTTCACACAACGCACAGTTAAATTGTGGAACTCCCCACCCCAGGATGTGGTGATGGCTGCCAACTTGGAAGGCTTTAAGAGGGGAATGGACATGTTCATGGAGGGGGGGTATTCATGGCTACTAGAAAAAAATGGATACTAGTCATGATGCATACCTATTCTCTCCAGGATCAGATGAGCATGCCCATTATATTAGGTGCTTTGGAACATAGGCAGGACAATGCTGCTGCAGTCGTCTTGTTTGTGGGCTTCCTAGAGGCCACTGTGTGAACAGACTGCTCGACTTGATGGGCCTTTGTCTAATCTAGCATGGCTTTTCTTATGTTCTTATGTTCTCATCCTTTCGGTTTCAATAAGGGACGATCAGATGCCCACTTTGAGCATCTGATCTTTCTTAGCGACTGGTGATTTGCTCAGAAGATCGTCCACTGAAATTCACAAACTGCAGTGGGGCAGAATCCCAGAGCCACTGGTCCATGTCCTTCCCTCCCACAACCTGCTTTTGAGCCATCGAACCTGATCCCGTAACCTCTTGGGAACATACCCTCCTGCCTAAAACTACAGCATTAGGCATGCATGAGTTTGCCAAAAGATTTAATAATTAATTGCACAACAGTTGACAAATTTATGCATAAAGAGATGTTACAACCACTCAGAAAAGTGCTAAATGCAAAAAAAAAAAAAAAAGACACTGAAATGACTGACATAAAAAGGATGTAAAAAGTGTGAAGCTACATTAGAAAGTTAACAGGTATTAACATAGACAAGTGTGATTTTTTTAAAAAAGAATTCAGGCAGGCAGAATGTGCAAACCCTAAAAGAAATGAACATTACAGGTTTGGAGGAAATATTAGTGAAGGGCTATGATTTCATAGAATATTCATGAACATTATGGACGAGACCAAAAATGCTCCTTTGCATTCCGAAACACTGCTATGCATATGAGGTAAGAACTCCCGTCTTCCTGAATTGAGTATTAATATATGAATGCAAAATTATATTAAATAACTTCAGTAATATATAGATGGTATGAAGATTCTAGAATAAATGCTTAAACTTGTGAGTAATCAAAGAATCATTGGTATGCGTACAATTAAAGAGTAGCATAAAATCATATAGTATAATTAGCCCCGCCTCAATTTGGTACTTGAGGAGGATCTTGTTGGAAGTTGGAAGTATTAATTTTGTAAGAGGACTATAAATTGGATGTGTGGTGTATTTGTATTAGTGTTGTATTTGTTTTAAAAAAATAATAAAAAATATTATTTAAAAAAAGAACTTGCACCTTCCTGGAAACAACACAGGAGTGATTGTCTAGTCATGGGATTCCCCCAAGGGAGGGGCTGTGGCTCAGTGGTAGAGCATCTGCTTGGCATGCAGAAGGTCCCAGGTTCAATCTCTGCCATCTCCAGTTAAAGGGATTAGGCAAGTAGGTGATGTGAAAGACCTCTGCCTGAGACCCTGGAGAACCAGTCTGAGTGGGCAAAACTGACTTTGATGGACCAAGGGTCTGATTCAGTATAAGGCAGCTTCATGTGTTCATGAGACCCTGGAGAGCCGCTGCCGGTTTGAGTAGACATTACTGACTTTGATGGACCAGGGGTCTGATTCAGTATAGGGCAGGTTCATGTCTTCATGTCTTCATGTGGCAGAGAGCCTAAAGAGGGAACGAAGAACGTTGTGATGACTGCAGCAAAAGCCATATTCCTTCGATGAAAGTGGAGGCTTGTTGCAATGGGAATTAATCCAGCGTACGGCAATCCCACTAGAGTTGTGATGTGAAAGACCTCTGGAGAGCTGCTGCCAGTCAGAATAGACAATACTGACCTTGATGAACCAACAGTCTGATTTAGTAAGGCATTTCCATGTGTCCATATGACCTAGTGTCCATTATTACTCCCTCTGTCCCCTTCCCTACATTATTAGGTTTTCTGGGTCCAGTTGCCAGGAAAGCTGAGTTAAAATTTGCAGGATCAGTGATGGAAGTGCCTCGTTGCCCAGATTGGACAAGCTAGAGGCAGGATTTCAACTGTTGTCTAATGAACAACCTTCCTTTATTAGCCACATTCTGCTTAACGGCTGTGAGGTGTCAAACACGATAACACCTAATCCTGATTGGTAGGGTTGCCAGACACCAGGTAATTGTGGGCAACTGCGTCCTTCAGTTGCCCAGGGGGCGGAAGCAGGCCAACTGAAAGGGGGGAGGGGCAATTAACATCACTTCCGGGATAAACCCGGACGTGATGAGGACACTCTAGCATATTCATCAAAAAACTCTATGGAAACCATAGAGGTTTCCCTTACCACAGTAGGCAACCTTGGTGATTGGTTCCCCAGGACATTATCCTGGATAACTTAATTATTTACTTTTTTCATACCCCACCTATCTCCCCAAGGGGAATCCGAAATGGTTTACATCGTTCTCCTCTCCTCCATTCTATCCTCATAGCGACCATGGGTGGTAGGTTAGACTGAGAGTGTGTGACTGGCCCAAGGTCACCCAGTGTGCTTCCATGGCAGGGTACGGGTTCGAACCTGGGTCTCCCATATTCTAGTCCAACACTCTACACCACCACGCTGGCTCTTGTTGACAATACCGCGTTCTTCCAAGGACAGATCCACTAAATTAGATATCTCTTCAACCTTCTCTTTACCTTCTTTAACACTTCAAAGGGTGTTGCACATAATTCTAGTACCTGATCATTGTGAGGGGGGAAAACAGATGTGTGAGCTTGACTGGCGTGAGCTTATGACACTAGCTAGCTTCCTGTTTGAAAGAGTCTTCTAATAAGCGGCAGCTGAAATACCGGTGAAGCGGACGGGCTCTGAGGAGCATAAAGAATGGTCAGTTAATTGGGTACCTTGTTGACTCAGCACTTCTCAGGGAAGAAAGGGGGTGCTGGAATAATGCATCCTGGAAGTATGGCCTTTTATGTAGGGACGTTTCCCTGCGGTCACCCCCGCCGACTACTTCGGGGCTTCCTTTGGATTACGCATGCCTTTTCTGCCCATCAGAGGCCACCTCGCACTCCCCACACATTTCTGCACTTTTTGCCTGCATTTTCCAGATTCTGGCTAAACAGCATCCAGAAAACAAGGGCAAAATGTGCAGAAACACGCGGGGAGAGCGAGGCAACCTCTGATGGTCGGAAAATGCATGCATAATCTAAAGGAAGCCCTGACTATGCTCAGCTTCCGAGATCTGACAAGATGAGGTTAGCCTGGGCCATCCAGGTCAGGGTGGCTCAGGGTTAGGCAACTTCAAACATGTCCAATCACAAAGCCAAACTTTTCAGACCGATGCTCTTGGTAGACATTCAAGATGTGGGCCTTGACCTGGATGGTCCAGGCTAGCCTGATCTCGTGAGATCTCAGAAGCTAAGCAGGGTCAGCCCTGGCAAGCATTTGGATGGGAGACCTTCAAGGAATACCAGGGTCGTGATGTGGAGGAAGACAATGGCAAACCACCTCTGAATGACCTCTTGCCTTGAAAACCCCACCAGGGGTCACTATAAGTTAGATGTAACTTGATGGAGGCGGGTGGAGTTTGCATAGAATGCAGGATCGTAGTTAGAGTTGCCAGGTCCTTCTTCGCCGCTGGCAGGAGGTTTTTTGCGGGGAGCCTGAGAAGGGTGGGGTTTGGGGAGGGGAGGGACTTCAATGCTATAGAGTCCAGTTGCCAAAGCTGCCATTTTCTCCAGGTGAACTGATCTCTATTGGCTGGAGATCTCCAGCTAGTACCTGGAGGTTGGCAACCCTAATAGCAGTAGCAGGCCCCATCACTGGCTGATATACTTGCCTGGACAATATACTTAGACCTGGATGTTACAGAACTGAAGTGTCTAGTTTAAAAATCCATCTACCACTGCAAAGCAATAAGCAGCCATCTTTTTGGAAATCCAAGTCCTCGACGCTTTCCTTCTCCGTAGCTATCTGCATATCCCGCAGCTGAAAAACCACATAATTAGTAGTTTGTGTGCAATTTAAGCAGCATCGGCTACAAAAATCCTCCATATTTACATAGCGCTCATAAATTAGAGCGACAAACTGTAATTTGTTAAACTGAAATCCCACTAAAAGCTTTGCATTTTACATAAGATGTTCTGATGCTAAGCCGTGGGTGTGCAT
This sequence comes from Euleptes europaea, assembly GCF_029931775.1. Classification (NCBI taxonomy): domain Eukaryota; kingdom Metazoa; phylum Chordata; class Lepidosauria; order Squamata; family Sphaerodactylidae; genus Euleptes; species Euleptes europaea. The sequence continues at coordinate 7,350,762 of NC_079323.1, forward strand.
GCTAACAACAGACATTGCTAGCGCAGTTATAATTCCTCGTGGTGGTCTGGGGGATTTATTTTCAGTATTTCTTTGGACAGGAAAATCAAGTATTTTGGAGAGAGAAAAAAGATACCTAAACATATCTGTTAACAACTTGCCTTTTGTGGTATGCCCACCAATTCCCCATAAAACCTATGCTTATGTCAGAAGTAGGGTTGCCAGCCTCCAGGTGGTGGCTGGAGATCTCCCGCTATTAAAACTGGTCTCCAGGCGACAGAGATCAGTTCCTCTGGAGAAAATGGCTGCTTTGGCAATTGGACTCAGTGGCATTGAGTCCCTCCCTTCCCCAAACCCTGTCCTCCTCAGGCTCCAGCCCCAAAATCTCCAGGTATTTCCCAACCCAAGGCTAGCAGCCCTAGTCAGAAGAGAACTTGGAGGTAGCCATTTCAGTTCCTGATTAAAACACAAAGATTGAATCAGGTGGACAAAGACAGAGCTAACACACTTTTCAGTTTGCAGTTTTTAAAACACGAATTCTTACTTAACCTTTCTATGGCTTTAAAAATTAGGAGTGCTAGGAATTTCACTGCAAACACATTCAGTGGAGTTTACCATGTTTAGGGTTGCCAACCTCCAGGTACTAAGAATAATAACAGCCCCGCAGACCACAAAAGTCTATGCAACACTCTTTGTATACTGTTCAATTTTACACACATGTCATGTAACTCCACACTACGTAAGTCCTAACAACAAACCATACATGCATAGAGCTAGCCAATTAATGAGCAGACAATGGACAAAAATCAAACCGAAAATGGTAACTGTCCGATCTCCTGCTATTACAAGTGATCTCCAGCCAATAGAGATCAGTTCCCCTGGAGAAAATGGCTGCTTCGGCCATTGGACTCTATGGCATTGAAGTCCCTCCCCTCCCCAAACCCTCCTCAGGCTCCACCCCCAAAATCTCCCACAGGTGGTGAAGAGGGACCTGGCAACCCTAAGCATGTTTGAAGATGACTTGTCAGATGTGAGCGGATTGTCCCAGCTGTTCACGTTGTGGTCTGTCGGTGTGTATGTGTGTTAAGTGCTATCAGGTTGCTTCCAACCCTATGAGTTCTGTGGACTGCCAAAAAAACAAATCAGTGGGTTAGAGATCAAATCAAGCCTGAACTGACCCTAGAAGCTCAAATGCCTAAACTGAGGCTGTCGTACTTTGGTCACGTCATGAGACAAGAGTCACTGGAAAAGACAGTCATGCTAGGAAAAGTTGAGGGCAGCAGGAAAGAGGAAATCCCAACAAGAGATGGATGGACTCAATCAAGGAAGCCACAGCCTTCAATTTGCAAGATCTGAGCAAGGCTGTCAAAGATAGGATATTTTGGAGGACTTTCATTCATAGGGTCGCCATGAGTCGGAAGCGACTTGACGGCACTTAACACACATGAATGAATGACCTCCAACAATTCCCTAACCTGGATGGCCCAGGCTAGCCCAAGCTCATCAGATGTCAGAAGCTAAGCATGGTCGGTCCTGGTTAGTATTTGGATGGGAGACCACCAAGGGTTGCTATGCAGAAGCAGGGAAAGGAAAACTACCTCTGAACATCTCTTGCCTTGAAAACCCTACTGGGTTGCCATAAGTTGACTGCCACTTGAAGGCATTTTACACACACACACACACACACACACACACAACTGGAGATCAGGCTAATCTGGTCTATCCAGGTCAGATCGAAGAAGAAGAAGAGTTGGTTATTATACCCCCCTTTTCTCTACCTTAAAGGAGTCTCAAAGCAGCTTACAATTGCCTTCCCTTCCCCTCAACAGACACCTTGGGAGGTAGGTGCGGCTGAGAGAGTTCCGAGAGAACTGTGACTGGCCCGAGGTCACCCAGCAGGCTTCATGTGGAGGAGTGAGGAAATGAACCTGGTTCTCCAGATTAGAGTCCATCGCTTATGTGGAGAAGCAGGGAATAAAACCCGGTTCACCAAATGAGAGTCCACCACTCTTAACCACTACACCACGCTGGCACTTTAATACCATTAAACCCCCAAATTTTATACCAAAACTGGGAACGTTCACCCAAACTTTTTGGAAGGGCTTCTGGGTCAGCTGACTGAGCACACCCAATCCCCACAAGCCCCAATGGCGGCCATATCCCGTGTATCGGCCAGCAATAGCAGTGGGCATTTCTTTACTCCTAAGCAAGGAAAAAGGTAATTAAAGTCTCAGTTGGCCAACTGTGTATGTGTCACTAGTTTATCGAAGCAAAGATTATAAAATTAAATTTTAATGAGTGCTTTCTTTTTCGTGTAATTGTAGAAAATTGCGAGCTTTTTTCTATGAACGATGGGTAAAACAAATAGCATATTCTGAAGCTAAGTTAATTGGCCATGCAGTGGGAGATAAAGGAAGAAACAAACAACTTTTATGCATGCATTGGCACATATTTTTTATATCCCGCTTGTCTCCCCAATTGGGACTAGGGTTGCCAACCTCCAGGTGGTGGCTGGAGATCTCCTGCTATTACATATGATCTCCAGGCGGCAGAGATCAGTTCACCTGGAGAAAATGGCCGCTTCGGGAGGTGGAGCCTATGGCATTATACACCAAGGAAGCCCCTCCCCTCCCCAAACTCCACCCACCTCAGGCTCCACCCTGAAAATCTCCAGATATTTCCCAACCCAGAGCTGGCAACCTTAGTTGAGGCTCAGAGCGGCTCCGAACATCATTTTTCCCTCCTCCGCTTTCTCACAACAACAAACCTGTGAGGTAGGCCAGGCCGAGAGTTTGTGGCAAGCCCAAGGTCACTCAGCAAGCTTCCATGGTTGAAGGGGGATTGAAAGCTAGGTCTCCCAGGGTCCCAGTCCACCCTTCTATCCACTGGGCCACACCAGCCCCTGTTTATACGAAGTATGGCTGTTTCTGATCCTGACATGAGATAAACCAAGTCAGAGGAGTAACAGGGCAGCTCCAAATCATGCTAAGTGGTTTGACTAAGTGGTTAGAATGCGGGGTCATCTGCTGAAGCTGGAGGGTGAGAGATTCAAAACAGATCAAAGGAAGTATTTTTTCACACAACGCATAGTTAAATTGTGGAACTCCCTGCCCCAGGATGTGGTGATACCTGCCAACGTAGAAGGCTTGAAGAGGGGAGTGGACATGTTCATGGAGGAGAGGGCTATCCATGGCTACTCGTAAAAGTGGCTACTAGTCATGATGCATACCTATTCTCTCCAGGATCAGAGGAGCAGGCCTATTATCTTAGGTGCAGTGGAACACAGGCAAGATGGTGCTGCTGCAGTTGTCTTCCTTGTGGGCTTCCTAGAGGCCCCTGGTTGGCCACTGTGTGAACGGACTGCTGGACTTGATGGGCCTGGGTCTTATCCAACAGGGCCTTTCTTATGTTCTTTCTTTCTGCTTTGGATGGTGGACTCTGTCCAGGGTGCTGGACTCTTGCTTTCCATCCTTGGCATGGGCCCAGTGCTGATCTCCAAGTCAGCATGCTGAGTGGACTGAAGTGCTCTTCCTAAGAAAGCCAGCGGGGTGTAGTGGTTAAGAGCGATGGTTTGGAGCGGTGGACTCTGATCTGGAGAACCGGGCTTGATTCCCCACTCCTCCACATGGGCGGCAGAGGCTAATCTGGTGAACTGGGTTGGTTTCCCCACTCTTACACATGAAAATGCTGCTGCAGTCGTCTTGTCTGTGGGCTTCCTAGAGGCACCTGGTTGGCCACTGTGTGAACAGACTGCTGGACTTGATGGACCTTGGTCTGATCCGGCATGGCTTTTCTTATGTTCTTATGACTCTAGGTCTAAACCAAAGTTGCCTACTTCCCTTCTCTTTGTGACTGTTGAAACGTGCCTCTTGTTTTTAGCGTTTGGTAACACATATATTACTGTTGTGATGCCGTCCTTCTCAGGGCCATTTCCCTCCCTTTTTTGTCTTCGGCCTCGTTTTCCGCGCACTGACATCTACCACCATTTAAACAGCAGTGACGGCAGACGAGGCCAAGGTGATCGAAGGCACACACGCACAAAAAGATTGGCAAACGTCGCAGAGAAGCACCGGCAGCTGGGAACAAAAAGGGCACCGAGCATCATATAAACAACACAAATAATTTGCGAAAAAAGAATTTCCCCTAATAATCTGTTGAGCAGCATGAGAACTCAAAATCAGGACGTGACTATCAGTTTCCTGCTAGCTCTACAGCCATGACTCGAAAATTTACCCTTCTTTAGTATTAGGGAAGTTACTGGAATTTACGATAACACTGGTTTTATTAAGCAGTTTGAATTTCATGGGTTCTTCATGCTCTGGATAACTCTGGTAGTCATCCGTTCCTCTGACCATATAAGCAAAATCAAGTCTAGATACTGCCATGAAAACTGGCTGGACTTTTATCAGTGGCTCAGTGGGAAAACATGAGCTGTGCATGCATAAGACCGCTGGTTCCATCCTCACTATTCCCACTAAAAATAATTTAAGGTGTGTGTACATGTGCCGTCAAGTCACAGCTGACTCATGGTAACCCTGTAGGGTTTCCAAGGCAAGAGACAGCTGGAGGTGGTTTACCATTGCCTGCCTCTATGTGGGCTCAGAGAGTTCTGAGTGAACTGTGACTGGCCCAAGGTCATGTGGAAGGGTGGGGAAACCAACCCGGTTCTCCAGTTTAGAGTCCACCACACTTAACCACTACACCACACTGGCTCTCAATTTACAGTAGCAGGGCAGGAAAAGACCCCTTTCTGAGATCTTGGTGAGTCCTTGGGGTGAAGCCTACCCCATCCTACCACTAAACTGAGTGTCGTTTGTTAATTTCTTTAAACATTTAAATCCTACATTTTCTTTTGGCTTAGAAGTCTTTATCCAATCTAAGGAGTCTTCCTCCACCTTGAAGGAAGAGCCACTTAAATTGAAGGAAAGCTTCTTAAGCTGGAGGAAGGATACTTGGAGAATGGTTAGGGTCAACCCATTAAGATGGAATAGACAATACTGGGATAAACAAGCAAATGGTATGATTTGGCTTCATATGTATCACCCCACATACCTCTCGGTTCAAAGGAACTGTCTTCCAAGATAGAAAGCATTTTCACCATATGTAGCATCCTGACCAATAACTAACTCAGAATGACAGAGTATGGGGTAGTCATTTCCAGTTGGGGTACCCATCCCAAACAATTATTATTTGTATTGCAATGGGAATATGGATAAAATTAATCAAATATGGAATCAGGACATAAGGGGACTTAGCCAAAGTAAGGGCCAAACTATAACTGATAACAAGAAAGATGTAGAAAGATGTAGATAAGCTGGAACATGTCCAGAGGAGGGAAACGAAGATGGTGAAGGGTCTGGAGACCAAGTCCTGTGAGGAAAGGTTGAAGGAGCTGGGTATGTTTAGCCTGAAGAGAAGACTGAGAGGGGGATATGATAGCCATCTTCAAGTAATTGAAGGGCTTTTATATAGAGGAGGGTGATGAGTTGTTTTCTGTTGCCCCAGAAGGTCAGACCAGAACCAACAGGTTAAATTAAATCAGAAGAGTTTCTATCTAGACATTAGGAAGAATTTTCTAACAGTTAGAGCAGTTCCTCAGTGGAACAGGCTTCCTCGTGAGGTGGTAAGCTCTCCTTCCCTGGAGGTTTTTAAGCAGAGGCTAGATGTTCATCTGTCAGCAATGCTGATTCTATGAACTTAGGCAGTTCATGAGAGGGAGGGCATCTTCGCCATCTTCTGTAGGGGAGGTAGTGTGAATTTCCTGCATTGTGCAGGGGGTTGGATTACATGAGCCTGGTGGTCCCTTCCAACTCTATGATTCTATGATCCGTGATGGTATCCCTTCATGCTGGACTAGAGGGCCTATATGACCCCTTCCAACTCCATTAAGATTCTATGTATAATTAAGCTATAAAAGGCAGCTGAGCCCAATATGGATCAGGTACATGACTCTGGGGGGGTGAGGATTTTAACTCTCCCTGCCCCTGCACCATTGCCCTGATCAAAACCGCTTCTCTGGTATGCTATTAGCCCTGGTAGGGCTAATATTGGTTGCCTGTCTTTTCCCCCCTACCAAGAATAAAAGCCAAATGGAGAGTGGCAATTTTGACTGAGAGAATGACACAAGAAGAAAGTTAAAAACCCCTTTCCCCAGTGCCATAGCTCTGATCCATATCACACACCCCACGGCTGGCTTTTGTAGCTGGATTAACGTTAAAGAAAACAATTATGGATCCCTTACGGCTTGTAGAGTCTGCCCCTTAGATAGATAGAAGACGCAATTTACACCAGATGGGAGCATTTTTGCAGAAAACAAGAGACAAGAGAGGTGAGGTCACACCAGATGATAGGAGTGCGATGGTTGAAACACCAAGCCTTGCTGCGTGAGCCAGTGTGAGTGTTTCAGCTGAAAGCAAGAGATAAAAGAATATGACCATCAGTCACAAAGATGGAGTTGCCCAAGGCAAGGACACATTAGCTGGCCATTTGTTTACAGGAGAATAATACAGGGATATTTGGTGTACCATTGAGTGTCTCTGCCCCCACTGTACATGACCCCAATGCTTTACTGGAAAAACCAATCAGTGATGGATCTCCGTCTCTATTATCTCTATCTATTATCTATGTCTATATCTATCAGTTTGATTTCCTAGTATGTGTGTGTATAATATATATGTGGGTTGCCAGGTCCCTCTTTGCAACCGGTGGGAGTTTTTTGGGGCGGAGCCTGAGGAGGGCAGGATTTGGGGAGGGGAGAGTCCAATTGCCAAAGCGGCCATTTTCTCCAGGGGAACTTGTCTCTATTGGCCGGAGATCAGTTGTTATAGCAGGAGATCTCCAGCTAGTACCTGGAGGTTGGCAACCCTTCTATCTATCTATCTATCTATCTATCTATCTATCTATCTATCTATCTATCTATCTATCTATCTATCTATCCCCGGAAAAAGCTGAAATGCCTTCGGGTTTATTTTTGGGTTGGTAAACTTGATATGCACAGCCCTACTATGGACATACTACAGACAGCTCTAGTGGGGGGAGGGAACTCTGATAATTACCCACAGAGGAACGTGAACCCCTACCAACTCACCTCCACCCACCCACCCGGATATTTTACAAATCTTATTTAAATAACTGCAATAATTGCCTTTGACAATGGTGTGAATATTTCACCCTCTCAAGAAATTAGGGGGGAAAGAAGCTGGTAATTTTGAGACGCATCTTTCCCAACTGAGAAGACCTGCTGAACATATTGAAATTAATATAGCATTTTTTTTAAAAAAATTCTTATTAATTTTTAACCTGAACAGAAAAAAAGTCTAAATTGATCTCAAATTTTGATTGAGCCCCCAAAGGGCTGCAGGTTCTATAATACGGTGCTTACCTATTGCTGTAAACTTTGCATATTTCCACTTCTCCTCTGCGAGGGAAGAGCCCAATCTGAGAGACCAATTGCAGAGGAAATGGGGACACATTTCAACTCAGGTTTGCTTTCACAATATGAAGATTTAAATTAGAGTAATAAACTCCGCATAAAAATTCATGACATGAACCGTGTAAGCCAGCAGAAGAATAAAATAGAATATAAAATCCATATTCATTGACATTTGGGCTGCCAGGCGTCCCACTGTGGCGGGTGGCCTCCCGCCGGCAGCCCTCATTGCTCACTGCTGCTCTGAGCTACAATGGGAGAAAAATTAAAACATATATCGGCATTGTGTGCACCATGACCTCATGCCCGGAGAAAACCCAGAAGTAGTATAGGGTAGCTCTAGGAATCACCAGAAACTCTATGGTTTTACTCTGAATTTGCCCACCCCTGAAGCTCCTGCTGGTTGCCAAGCATAGCAATTTGGCACCCAAATTGACACCTCAGTATAAGTAAAAATTATAATAAATGGTTGTTACTCTCTCATATTATGAGAAGACAAGAGTCACTGGAAAAGACAATCATGCTAGGAGAAGATGAAGGCAGCAGGAAAAGAGGAAGACCCAACAAGAGATGGATTGACTCTATAAAGGAAGCCCCAGCCCTCAATTTGCAAGACCTGAGCAAGACTGTCAAAGATAGGACATTTTGGAGAACTTTCATTCATAGGGTCGCCATGAGTCGGAAGCGACTTGACGGCACTTAACACACACACACACCCTTTTAAGTAACAACCTGCATGTTTAATGATTTTACAGGTCCTTTCTGTTTTTGTCCATGGCCAGGAGTTTGGAAATGTTCAGTAAGTTCAGAAGTGTGGACTAACAGATGATCTGGTTGATGGGTTTTGTGTCCATGCACTTGATAGCAATTGCTTTTCTGCCTGGGTTGGCAGGGTTGTCTCCTCACTAAATGATAGGAGAACGTCTTGGGAAGCTACCAGACTTGATGATCAGACCGTTCCAGTATGAAACCGCCAGTTTCTGATACAAGCGCAACCAATTCCGAACAAAACTACAGTCATTGGTTTTTGCCAACTTCACCCATGAAATTGGATAGAATCCTTGTCATAAAAATTGACTCCAGTTTTGGCATTAATTGCCTACACATTATATAAACTGGCAGAGAAATGGCATGAAAGAAAGGAATTAAAACAGGAAATGTGCCAGAGAAAGAAGGTGGGCCCCAAATAGTTCCCCCAACCGTGCACTAACCCTAAAAAGCCAAAAAACCTGACAAATTCACGGAGAGCAGCAAATTGTCAATTATCTTAATTTATTATTATATTTCTGCCACCAGGAGAAGATTCTTCATTTACATTTTTCTGCCTCAGGCATCAAAATGTCCTGGGCTGTTTCCGCAGTGACATTTTAAGATCCTTTGTTATAATTTTGTCTGCGGTCTCTTCCACTGATTCTTCCAGCCCTCTCCCACCGCGGGGTAAATTGTACAACAACTAATTAATAACTTCATTGTGGGAAAAAGAAAGTAATCTCTGAGGAAGCATACAAAAGAACTAACAAATACCAAGCCTTTGTTTTTTTCCCCCCCTTCCTCGTAATTTTTTTTTAACGTGCAACTCTTCAGAGTTTGTATTATCACACGACTGTCAGAGATAATTTGCCCTACTTTTGCTAATTGTTCTCTTGTGAGTTTCGCCAGCCACGGATACCGTTTTGTACAAAATGTCAGGTGCTTTTAAAAACGAAGCGTTAAAGGCATGCTGTACGGTGGCACCTGAATCCACTTTCTGAAGCGGAACCGATAACAGCTTATTTAGAATGGTGCATTGTCGTTTCCGAAGCCTCACCGGAGACATTTGCTTGTTTGTGAAGACGGTGTGTTCTCAACTGGTTCACGCTCGCTCGTCTATTAGCTGGTTTGGCGGGCTTATTAAAAGTTGTGATCGACACAGTTTTTGGAAAACAGCGTTGTAAAATTAGCTGTTCACTGATGTGACTACGCTGCATTTCCCTTCTCCCAAAATGGACATTGTTACTTTGTTTGAAAAACGGGCACAGTTTACGCGCTTCTATTTGTAGCTTGATTTACAAAAATTAAGCAATTGTTCTTATCTCTAGACTAGAGAAAAAGTTTTCCTTTTGTTTAGAGATGTACGTATGCATACAGACACAGAACTGTCACACGCATTGTTGTGCCTATTTCTAGGGTTGCCAACCTCCAGGTACTAGCTGGAGATCGCCTGCTATTACATCTGATCTCCAGCCAATAGAGATCAGATCACGTGGAGAAGGAATGAGAAATGTGTCAAAGGAAATAGGTAGGGTTGCCCGGTCCCTCTTTGCAACTGACAAGAGGTTTTGGGGGTTGGGGCCTGAGGAGGGCAGGGTTTGGGGAGGGGCTTCAATGCCGTATAGCCCAATTGCCAAAGCGGCCATTTTCTCCAGGTGAACGGATCTCTATTGGCTGGAGATCAGCTATAATAGCAGGAGATCCCCAGCTAATACCTGGAGGTTATATCAAAATAGACACTTCTGTGTACTAACTAGTTAAACCCAAGGACACACAGAAGATCACTCTCATAAAAATAACCCAAAATAAAATAGGAATCAAAATACAATAGTACCATAGATTCAACATCAATATTCCAAAGATGGTGTTTCACTGTTGTGTTACAGTCATATATGTTGACAAGGTAAGTATCCATTCAATCATAAATTCTCATGCTAATGTCATTAAACAACTTTTATCTTTTTTTACAAGAACAACATTTTATCAACTTTTTTTTTCAAGAACAACATTCTGTTGTTCCTGTAAAAAAAGATAAAAGTTGTCTAATGACATTAGCATGAGAATTTATGATTGAATGGATACTTACCTTGTCAACATATATGACTGTAACACAACAGTGAAATACCATCTTTGGAATGTTGATGTTGAATCTATGGTACTATTGTATTTTGTATTTTGATTCCCATTATATTTGGGGTTATTTTCATGAGAGTGTATACCTGGCAGTTGGCAACCTGAATCAAACATATTTCATAGTTTGGCCCTTAGAAAATAAGGTAATTGTGCCTTTAATGGTAGCGAAGAAGGAGGAGATTTCACAGGTGGCAACAATACTGTAAAGTTACGCCAGGACAGGAGACATCCATCCTTCTTTCCAATTATGGTTAGAGAAACAAGATTATTTTCTGGGCTGTGTCTTTTAATTAAGAACGCCATGCACTTCACAGCAAACAGGATCGGCAGCTGAACATACCACGTCTGACAGCTGCGATCATTCATGAGCAAAGCTTCGGATCCGTTCAGATCACCCCCTTCCAAGTTCAGCGGTTGTCCGGTAGCTGTAGTGCAGGTGTTTTGTGTCCTTGGGGCGGCAGAGTTTCATTTCCTTGTTTTGCGTGGTCCCTTTGTGTCTGCACAGTAGGTGAAATCGATTTTCCCCCAGGGTCGTGGAAGGTCAGGTCTTACAACCTCATGGTGTGGGAAAGGAACCATGTCACACTTTAGGTTCAAACGACGTCACCCTTTAGGTTCAAAAATGTGCATGCTCGAAAGAACCTGGATGACGTGGACTGAAAGAGCATGGAACTAGCAGACTTCTTTAAAAACACAGGCCATTTATGCTTGGTAATTAGCAGTGTGCTCCAGGCTGAAGTGTAAGCCAGTGCTTGCCATCTCCCGGACTGTATAACCTGGTAACAGCAGAGACACGTGTCGCCACCATCCCAGACGTGTACCAAGCCCCAGATGCAATGGAGAGGGTTCCCGCACGATCCCGCGAAACAGGAAACAGAGGAACCACGGGCAGGCAGGCCCCTCCACTGAACCAGAGGGAATCCATTTTCTCTGACCCAGTCTCCAGCAAGCTGCCATTTCACAAGGAACAACCAGACATGCAGTCCTCCCCCACTCCTCCATCTGCATGATTAATGGCTCATCAGAAGCCTCCGAGATATCGGCTCCAAGAAGATCGCTCCTCAGGCATTGCAAAAGTGCCTCGCCTGTTTGCATCTTTGTATCTAGCCTGATAATTCCATCAGTGACTCTCCCGGAATTGCGCAAGTCAATAGGTTTAGGTTTGCTTGTCTCAATTGCCCTGTCTCACCATAGCAGCCAACCATTAAGGTCTTTTGCCGCCTTTGTTCTCCATGGGAACCACGAGGGGGTAAGCCCATCATCCCCCACCCCAAAAAGAGTATAACTGGGGTCGCTCTCATCCATATGAGAGCTTCCCTTTTCCCCTCCCACACTTGCTGTTACTCTGTCGGTCTGGATAGCAATGCCAGACCACACAGCTCTCCAGCCTCGCTGGTCAAGCCACGGGAATCCCTACCCCTTCCCCCTCCTTTAGCTGCATGGAACCTTGGACGTCCCCTCTACAGGATCAGGTGATTATTACCCCTGTTCAAAGGGAAATTGCCACATTGGCGAACGTCTCTATTTTACCACCTTTATTCCGTAGGCTCTGAATGTGTGTTGTGTATATGTAATTTTGTGTGCGTGTACATATTATCAAGTAAACTTTTAAAAAGCAAAACCACTGCTTCCACCTTATTCATTGAAACATGGAATGGGCTCTGGTAGACACAGGTTAGATCCTGAGGTTATGCTTATTGCTGGTTATTGATTTGCTAATTCGCCATATAAATATTCATAACCGAGCAATTTGGCTAACAGAAGTGCCCCGCATATTTTTTTGAGTTTTTAACGCTGAACCGTCCTTCAGGAAGTGACTGCGAAGCCGGTGCATACCTGCTTCACATTTCTTAAGAGCCCCTTTAATGCAACCTTTTGTGTTTGCCCCACCCCTGCCTCGAAGAATCCCCTCAAGGAAGGATGTAAAATCACAGCCGTGTGTTAGCTGTGCAAACGGCGCTTGCTAATAGAAGGAACAAAGGAGCAGGTGAGTGGGGGGTGGAATTTCTCCTTTTGTGTCGGGACCGTGAATAGGCATTCTAAAGGTCGCATTTTAAAAAAGAGCTTTGAGCGAGCATCAAAATTGACCCGGCATAAATGACCACAGTGTTTCTTTACACCTGAACTCTGATTAATTGCTTTGTCTATTGTGTCTATGTACAAGGTTGTCTATTGTTTCTATGGACAAGGTTGCCAACCTCCAGGTGGTGGCTGGAGATCTCCCGCTATTACAACTGATCTCCAGGCAATAGAAATCAGTTCCCCTGGAGAAAATGGTCCACTTTGGCAATTGGACTCCATGGCTTTGCAGTCCCTCCCCTCTCCAAACCCCACCCTCCTCAGGCCCCCCACCCCCAAAATCTCCAGGTATTTCCCAACCCAGAGCTGGCAACCCTATCTAGAGCTCACATTGGCTGTGTGAGAATGCAGCTAGGAAATGCTGCTAACTCCACTGCAGTGTACTGTAAAATTTGAATACATGCAAAGTAACCTGGCAAAGAACCCTGACCTGGATGGTCAGATCTCAGAAACTAAGCAGGGTTGGCCCTGGTTAGTAATTGTCTTGATGGACATGGAAAGAGATAAACTGACAATGAAAATACGGTATTTGTGCATGACTGGTAGAGAGAGCGTGAGCTGAACCGGTGGGTGTTTGAGCATCCCTGCTTCTAATATGAGGGAAAGAGATGGCTCCTTCAAATCATACATCCCACTATTTTTTTCCCCTATGGCGCGGGGAATCAGGCACCGTCTCTCCAAATCAGACATTGCCTCGAGGAGTCTCCAGGAAGAATTCAAGAAAGGTCAGGTAAGAAGCTTTCATTTCGGAACTCTGTATTATTTATTTATAGAATGTCTATGCTGCCTCTCAGCAAAAGGTTCCAAGGGCAGCAAAGCAACAAGAGAAAATCATAAGTATGGGACTTCATCAAATCCTGTAATTGGAAACAAAATACCTAGCAACATGTAAAAACCGTTCATCATCTAAATCCAGTAAAACAGAGGAAAATATACTACTGTCGGGGAGAAGGGAAAATGCTCTTAGTAACAACCAAAAAAGCCACACACACACACACACACACACACACACACACACACACACAAAATCAGCCTAAAGCCTAGATCACTATCTCTCGAGCTCTGTCTGTCTGGGTTGCCAACCTCCAGGTACTAGCTGGAGATCTCTTGCTGTTACAACTGATCTCCGGCCGATAGAGATCAGTTCACTTGGAGAAAATGGCGGCTTTGGCAATTAGGCTCTATGGAATTGAAGTCCCTCCCCTCCTCAAACCCTGCCCTCCTCAGGCTCCACCCTCAAAATCTCCAGGTGAATTTCCTGCATTGTGCAGGGGGTTGGACTAGATGACCCTGATGATCCCTTCCAACTAGGTTTGCCAACATCCATGTACTAGCTGGAAATCTCCTGCTATTACAACTGATCTCCAGCCAATAGAGATCGCTTCACCTGGAGAAAATAGCGGCTTTGGCCATTAGACTCTATGGAATTGAAGTCCCTCCCCTCCTCAAACCCTGCCCTCCTGAGGCTCCACCACCAAAATCTCCAGGTGAATTTCCTGCATTGTGCAAAGGGTTGGACTAGATGACCCTGGTGGTCCCTTCCAACTAGGGTTGCAAAGAGGGACCTGGCAACCATCAGTTGTAATAGCGGGAGATCTCCAGCTACCACATGGTAGTTGGCAGCCCTACTCTTTAGCAACTCTATAGTTACCTCACGACAGCCTCACAAGGTGGCTGCACCGTTTGTTTCGTATCCAGCCCCGAGCTATTAAGCCACAGGGGTGCCAACCTCCAGGTGGTGGCAGAAGATCTCCTGCTATTACAACTGATCTCCAGCTGATAGAGATCAGTTCCCCTGGAGAAAATGGCCGCTTTGACCATTGGTCTCTATGGCATTGAAGTCCCTCCCCAAACCCCGCCTTCCTCAGGCTCCGCCCAAAAAACCTCCCGCCGGTGGCGAAGAGGGACCTGGCAACCCTATAAAGCCATTACAATCCATTTTTGCAGACGTTCTCTCGCTCTCTCGACTTCTTAGTAGCACGTAGGCTGAAACCCAGCTTGAGTTAGGCCCAGAGGAATGAACTGTACTTAAGGCTCGGCCCAGTAACGCGTTTGGCAAGAGTTAGAAATAACAGCACGCTGCCGGCTTTGTGGAGAGGAAAAGTACCCAGAGTCGGGGAAATGGAACACAGCTGGGGGGGAGAGAAAAATTCAATAGACCGATAGAAGCAGAACGAAGATGAAAAGACGGGGAGGAAGCTGCATTCTGTTTATGGCGCGCTGGGCTTTATCCAAACTCGATAGTGGCGCGCTTTCATTTTTAATTTTTGCATTTGTGTTTGATCACAGCCCATGCAGATGTTGTTTCATGCTTCAGGGGCTTAAAATGACTAATTTCGAGGACGTCCGCAGGGCATGCATCTTTTAACCGCTCCGAGCGGCTTTTCACACTTCGCCTCTCTCGGCGGACTCCAGGAGGTGTTTCTTTACACTTGAAGACGCTTTTGTTAAGTGGCCTGGAAGCAGGAGTTCTCTCTGCATTTATAGCAAGGCTGAAGAGGAGGGAAAGAGCCGGGAGAAGACTGGGTTTCTCAGGCATGTACATCGAGCATCCATTTTGAGAATCTGTTCAAGTCACCTCACCTGGAATCTCTGCAAAAGTAGCACTAGGCACAGTGCAAACATATTAAATGTTTAAAAGTTATACATATTAGGGGAAATATTGAAGAAGAAGAAGAAGAAGAAGAAGAAGAAGAAGAAGAAGAAGAAGAAGAAGAAGAAGAAGAAGAAGAAGAAGAGTTGGTTTTTATATGCCGACTTTCTCTGCCACTTAAGGAAGAATCAAACTGGCTTACAATTTCCTTCCTTTCCTCTCCCCACAACAGACACCTTGAGAGGTAGGTGAGGCTGAGTAGGGTTGCCAGCCTGCAGGTACTAGCTGGAGATCTCCTGCTATTGCAACTGATCTCCAGCCGATAGAGATCGGTTCACCTGGAGAAAATGGCCACTCTGGCAATTGGACTCTATGGCATTGAAATCCCTCCCCATACCCTGCCCTCATCAGGCTCTGCCCAAAAAACCTCCTGCCAGTGACGAAGAGGGACCTGGCAACCCTACTTTTCATGGATAAGTGTGCATCCTTCAATTTCAAATCAGTATCAGATTTCAAACCAGTATCCTCCAATTTCAAATAACTATCAGAGGAGCATGTCTATTATTTTAGGTGCGGTAGAACACAGGCAGGATGGTGCTGCTGCAGTTGTCTTGTTTGTGATCTTCCTAGAGGCCCCTGGTTGGCCGCTGTGTGAACAGACTGCTGGACTTGATGAGCTTTTCTTATGTTCTTAAATCCAGCTCAGCTACTAGAAATATGGGTAACATTGACTTAGAAGGTAATGTGGGGAAGACAGCATGGTACAGCCTGATCTCGTCAGATCTCAGAAGCTAAGTAGGGTCGGTACTTGGAAGGGAGACCACCAAGGAAGACTCTGCAGAGGAAAGCAACGGCAAACCACCTCTGCTTCTCACTTGCCTTGAAAGCCCCTTGCTGGGGTCGCCATAAGTCTGCTGCAACTTGATGGCACTTTGCACAAACACACAAAGATACTTTCACACACACAGAAGGCAATGCATTCAGATTGTTCTCCCATTGTTAAACCGTAGCCTGAGTCGACAATGTAAAAGAAGAAGAAGAGGAGGAGGAGGAGGAGGAGGAGGAGTTGGTTTTTATATGCCGACTTGCTCTACCACTTAAGGGAGACTCAAACCGGCTAACAATCTACCTTCCTTTCCCCTCCCCACAACAGACACCCTGTGAGGTAGGTGGGGCTGAGAGAGCTGTGACTAGCCCAAGGTCACCCTGCTGGCTTAGTGTGTGGGAGTGGGGAAACAAATACAGTTCATCAGATTAGCCTCCGCCACTCATGTGGAGGAGCGGGAAATCGAACCCGGTTCTCCAGATCAGACTCCACCGCTCCAAACCACCATGCTGACCACTATATCACACTGGAAAGGAAAGCATGTGCCAAAAACCCTGCAACTTTTAACAGATCTGACTTCTTTTTTCCCCCAACACAAGAGAAGAGAGATTGAGAATGGCTGAGTTATCACGTTGCACTTGGGAAGATTTGTTTGGGTTTGCTTACAGTAAGCAGAAGATGCGCCTCTCCAGGGACTTCAACCCCTCTCTGGAAATAATTGAATGTCATTATCAAGCGCTCACCATGACTCTCTTCCATTTCATCCCGATCAACCATTAAAACGGGCGCCTGTTCAGAAGCAGCCTGTAGCCATCTTGACGGCTTCACACGGCGTCATCGCCAAGTCGACCTTGGGGGGTAACTTGAAATCAGCACAAAATTAATGTTTGCTGGTGCCGCATTTAAAGCAAAATTTGAAAAAGGGGGAGGGTGAAATGTCAATGCCGGCACAGATTTTGTACGACTGGATCATGAATTTTCAGAAGCTAACGGTGCACTTTTGATATCTGGTTTCCTTCCGTGCGCGCGTCTGACTCAGCAGTCGACTGCTACTAAAAAACAACGGTGAAGACTGCTCATTCTGTAGACAGCTTTAGGAATTGTTCCCTCACCCAAGATAACCCTGAGAACTGTAGTTTTGTGAGCGATCTTCAACATAATTATTCGAAGCTTTGCCAAACTAGATTTCTTGGGAATCTTAGGGATAAACTATGGCAGTGGAACTGATATATAACCCATGTCTGACTGTAATGTAGGTAAAGGTAAGGGTAGTCCCCTGTGCAAGCATCAGGTCATTCCTGACCCATGGGGTGATGTCACATCCTGACGTTTACTAGGCGGACTGTGTTTATGGGGTGGTTTGCCATTGCCTTCCCCAGTCATCTACCCTTTACCCCCAGCAAGCTGGGTACTGATTTTACCCACCTCGGAGGGATGGAAGGCTGAGTCAACCTTGAGCCGGCTACCTGAACCCGACTTCCGTCGAGATCGAACTCAGGTCGTGAGCAGAGCTTTTGATTGCAGTACTGCAGCTTACCACTCTGAGCCACGGGGCTCCCACTGTAATGTAGAGATGGCCTTAAACAAATAATTTAGCCATGATATTTAGGGTTGCCAGCTCCAGGCTGGGAAATACCTGGAGATTTGGGGGGTGGAGCCTGAGCATGGCAGGGTTTGGAGAGGGGAGGGGCTTCAATGCCATAGAGTCTAATTGCCAACGTGGTCATTTTCTCCAGGGGAACTGATCTCTGTCGCCTGGAGATCAGCTGTAATAGCAAGAGATCTTCAGCTGCCACCTGGAGGTTGGCAAGCCCAATGATATTAGACACGATAGGTACGTAAGATCAGTGGAATCTCCATGTAAAGTGGAGTAAAGTGGCAACCAGATAGCCTGAACTTCAGATGTAGGGACAAAAATGGCAATTGATGGAGTAGTATCCCACCTCAAAGCCCCAAGAGTTTGGAATTTCCTGCATTGTGCAGGGGGTTGGACTAGATGACCCTTGTGGTCACTTCCAACTCTATGATTCAATGATTCTAAGAGGTCCCTGGCTGGCCACTGCTGAAAAAAAACTAGTGCGGAACTAGGAGTGTTCTTGCCTCTCCTTTTTCAATAAAACTGACTCTCCCTTCATTTTATTTGCAGTATGACAGCTCGTCTTCCCTGTGCCAGGGTGCTGTTCTATGCACAGGAGCAGGGTCAACAGAGGCTGTGGGTCACTAAAAGTGCACTTGCTTTGCATGCAGAATGTCACAGGTTCTATCCCTGGCATCTCCAGTTAAAGGATCTTGGGTAGCTGAATTATCTTCCTGTGCTTCACATCCACGTAGTAGAGTAGGGTTGCCAAGCTCCAGGTAGATCCTGGAGATCTCCCAGAATTACAACTGACCTCCAGACTACAGAGATCAGTTTCCCTGGAGGAAATGGCAATTTTGGAGGGTGGACTCCATGGCATTATACCCGCCTCGGGTCTTGCCCTTGCGCAAACCCTGTCCTCCCTATGCTCCACCTCCAAATCTCCAGAAATTTCCCAGCCTGGAATTACAGCTGATCTCCAGATGACAGAGATCAGTTCCCCTGGAGAAAATGTCAGAGGGTAGCCATGAAGGAGCTAGAAAAGATTCTGAAGTGTAAGGATGTGTCACTGGCCACCAAGATCAAGTTAATTCATGCCATCATATTCCCTATTACTATGTATGGGTGTGAAAGCTGGGCAATGAAGAAAGCTGACAGGAAGAAAGTAGATTCCTTTGAAATGTGGTGTTGGAGGAGAGTGTTACGGATTCCGTGGACTGCCAAAAAAACAAATCAGTGGGTTATAGATCAAATCAAGCCTGAACTGACCCTAGAAGCTCAAATGACTAAACTGAGGCTATCGTATTTTGTTCACATTATGAGAAGTTAAGAGTCACTGGAGAAGACAGTCTTGCTAGGAAAACTTGAGGGCAGTAGGAAAAGAGGAAGACACAACAAGAGATGGATTGACTCAATATAAAGGAAGCCAAAGCCCTCAGTTTGCAAGATCTGATCAAGGCTGTCAAAGATAGGCCATTTTGTAGGACACTGATTCATAGGGTCGCCATGAGTTGGAAGTGACTTGACAGCCCTTAACACAGAGAGAGAGACTCTATTATACTCAACTGAGGTCCCCTCCCAAACCCTGCCCTCCCCAGGCTCCATCCCCAGAACTCCAGGAATTTCCCACCTGGAGTTGGCAACCCTACTCATAGTGCTTTTGTGGTGGCAGGAGCAAGCTCACGCTGGAATTTGTCCTCCGCCTTCAAGTTTGTTTTTTTTTAAGCCTCATGAGGATTTCATACTGATAACATGGAAACACGGGGAGTTGCGGCCGTCTGTTTCCTGGGCTGCTGCCAAATAACTGTTCATGCATCAGTGAGTAGCAGAGAGGTCATCAGGACAACAACAGGTGGTGGTGCTGGTGGCTGTCTTCAAACCCAGCAAGATCCTGCGAGTATGGCAATAGTAGCTGCGTGAAGCCCAGGTAACAGCAGGGGCAAAGAACAGCAGCGTGCAGAGTAGACAACGGGACTGCACCAGACGTTTTTGTAGGGCCAGAGTTCATCATAGGATTCAGACAGTCGATTATTTGCTGTTCAAGGTCTTCTTTGCTGTTCCTGCAGATTATCCTCCTTACTGCAGGGTGTAGTGGTGATGCTCAGCCTAAATCCTTTTCCAGATCACTCACAATAAAGTCTAGGGGTCCACGTCCTGACATTGTGGGTAGAGACTGAACAGCTTCTGCTCCCGTTTCTGTGGACCAAGCGAAACATCTGATAGAACAACCCACTGACCCGAACCACAGTCAGCGAACATTTGCAATTTCGTTCCTTTTTACGAGTGTTTATATCTTTGGCCAACAGTTTCACTTTTCTGTGTTATGATGTCGGCTTTGTAAATTTCTCTGCACAGGGTATTGGTGTTTTTCTATGTCATTGAAGAAGAAGAAGAAGAAGAAGAAGAAGAAGAAGAAGAAGAAGAAGAAGAAGAAGAAGAAGAAGAAGAGTTGGTTTTTATATCCCGCTTTTCTCTACCTTTAAGGAATCTCAAAGTGGCTTACAATCACCTTCCCTTCCCCTCCCCACAACAGACACCTTGTGAGGTAGGTGGGGCTAAGATAGTTTGGAGAGAACTGTGAATGGCCCAAGGTCACCCAGCAAGCTTCACATGGAGGAGCGGGGAAACAAACCCGGTTCACCAGATTAGACTCCACTGCTCACATAGAGGAGTGGGGAATCAAACCAGTTCTCCAGATTAGAGTCGGCCAGTCTTAACCACTACACCACGTTGGCTCTACTTATGCTACAGCTAGGGTTGCCAGCAGGAGGGCTGTGAGCAGGGATATGGGGGAGCTGTGATGTTACGCCACTTCTAGTAAAAAAAGGCAAGTGACATAGGCAGTTCTAAGAATCACCAGAAACTCTATGGTAAAACTATAGAATTTCTGGCAACTCCTAGAGCTACCTAGGCAAAATTCAGCCCGTTTTGATTGGGGATATGCCGAAGTCCCCTGATTCGGATCCGTGCAATTCGAGGCGAGATTCGGAGTTCGGGGGGGAATTCGGCCATTTAAAGCCATTAAAAACACATTCACGCCTTTCCGTGGCTCCGGGGGGCATGCTTGGAGGTAGAGGTCCCAAAATTTCAGCGTAGCTTCAGAGGACCCTTCTTGCAAGAACCCCTAAGTTTGGTGACGATTGGGGCAGGGAGTCCCGAGTTATGGGGCCCAGAAGGGGTCCCCCCTCCGCCCATTGGAATGAATAGAAATAAATAGACCGTTTGGACTCAGAGTTTGCAAAACCACGCAAAGCAACACGTGACACGACCTTGGGAGTTTGCAAACCATGGAAAGGGACAGAGGCATGCAAGCTATGCATAAGGAGCAGGTGTGGGTGGAATTTCCCCTTTTGCATCGGACTCAGGAGTCGGGAGTCTCGGAACCAGGCAAATGCATTGATTAAGTCACAATTCGAAAACCAGTTTTGAGCAAGCATCAAAATAGACCATGCAAAAAATGGCCTCAGAGTATTTTCTGCCCTGCTTCTTTTGTCATGGTGGAGGGAAGCCCCCCCTCAAACCAGGGAGAGAGATATGCGAGCGGGCACACACACACCCAGGCAGAATGGGGGAACCCCCCCTCTCAAACCAGTACAGCTCGGCCCCAAACGGGGAAAAAACCAAGGAGGAGGAGGCGTGGGTGCCGAGCGGAGGGAGACTCGCTAGCTGCCACACAGACTCAACTTTAAACTTCAAAACTTTAAAAGCAGAATTCACACTCCCGCAGAGGCGAGTGGGCACACACCCTCTGCAGAACGGGCGAAGCCCCCCCTCAAACCAGTATGGCTCGGCTCAACCCCAAATGGCAAAAAAACCAAGGAGGAGGAGGCGCGGCCCAGGTGCCAAGCGGAGAGAGACTCGCTAGCCGCCGCACAGACTCAACTTTAAACTTTAAAACTTTAAAAGCAGAACACACACTCCCACAGAGGCGAGCGGGCACACCCCCCTCGGCAGAACGGGCAAAAGCCCCCTTTGGCTTCCCCCCACCCACAGAAACTGCTCCCCCCACCATATACACAGACTATGCTTCCCTCCCATACACACACAGGAGAAAAGGTATAGAGAAAAAAACCCAAAATCAAACTGTGTGGATGTCTTCCAGCAGGAGCATGGAGGAGAAGTAAATCCAATCCTATTCCGGTAAGCACCAGCAGCTTGGCCCAGTCAGGAATCAGATCTCTCAGCAGCACCTCCACCAAATTGGAAGGCAATGAATAGAGTCGGGATGGGAGGGGAGGGACGGGAGTTTTTAGACTCTTCTCCTGGCCATTTCAAAAGTGAGAATCCCTGCTCTGATTGGCCAGGAGAAGACCCAGCTTGGCCACCATTGGCAGCGGGAGAATGCTGCTAACTAACTGATGGTTATGCTGCTGATTCTGAGCCCCCAAATTTGCTGAATTCATTCAGTGCGCCCCGAACTCGCCGAATTCAGCTTTTTGTTTTCCTGCCTTTTTTTTAATTCGGTTCCATCCTAACTGAAAACCACAAAATAGGGGGAAATTTGGCTGTTTTTCGGTTCGGGACGAACCGAATTGACAGCCCTAGCGGCGTAGGCTAATCTGGTGAACCGGGTTGGTTTCCCCACTCCTCCACACGAAGCCAGCTGGGTGACCTTGGGCTAGTCACACTCTCTCAGCCCCACCTACCTCACAGGGTGTCTGCTGTGGGTAGGGGAAGGGAAGGTGATTGCAAGCCAGTTTGATTCTCCCTTAAGTGGTAGAGAAAGTCGGCATATAAAAAACAACTCCTCTTCTCTTATATGGCAGCTCACCTCAAAGTCTGCAAAACAGATACCGGTATATTTGATGTCTAGCACTGCAAATATATTGGCTGGAGGTCAGGGTCAACGGCCCTGATCCCATGTCCCTCCCTCGGTACATGGATTATTCACATTTAGCCATCTGCACAGGGGTATCCTGCCAGGAATGTGTATTTAATATTCAGACGATGGACTGTTTCAAAGTGAGGTTTCGTCTGATGGATAAACTGTGTGTTACAGAATCCCCCTTCCACCCCCTCCAAAGGTTCCTGAAAAGAAAATTAAATGCAAATCTCCTCGAAAAGCCATAAGCTCTCACCTGAGACTTTGAAGAAGCCCCCAAACAAATCCTTTGGAGTTCCGAAGAACACCACAAGATATGCTGGCACTTTGATAATACTCAAGGGAGGGGGGGAAATAAAAGTAAAGAGTTCCTCTATTCTAAAAGTAGCTCTAGGCTTATTAGAAGAAAACCCACCAGAGGTTTCCTTCTTGCAATGGCTTAGAAAAAAGAGAACAGTTACCTTGTTGGTTAATAGAGTGCTATTTTGACTTCTTATGGGAAATATTAGCCTTTCAATGGGGCAGGAAGGGGGCAGAATTTACACACACAACTTTCTCAAGCCTGGATTTTTATTTTATTTAGAAGAAGAAGAAGAAGAGTTGTTTTTTATATGGCGACTTTCTCTATCACTTAAGGGAGTCTCAAACTGGCTTACAATCGACTTCCCTTCCCCTCCCCACAACAGACACCCCAGGTAGGTGGGGCTGAGAGAGCTCTAAGAGAGCTGTGACTAACCCAAGGTCACCTAGCTGGCTTCATGTGTAGGAATGGGGAAACCAACCAGTTCACCAGATTAGCCTCCGCCGCTCATGCGGAGGAGTGGGGAATCAAACCCGGTTCTCCAGATCAGACTCCACCGCTCCAAACCACCGCTCTTAATCACTACACCAAACTGGCTCTACTTACTTCATATTATTTACTTTACATTATTTACTTACTTTATACTATTTAATTTATTTTAAAACATTGATAAGCTGCCTTTCTTTCTTTTGGTATAAATAAAATACATGGAACAGAGTACATAAAATACATCTGACCCAAATTTAAAGTCACAATTTAGGACTGCTTTAATCAAACATAGTTCTAAATAAAACTGTCTTCGGCTGCCTCTTACAGATCAAGAGTGAGGGAGCCTCCCAGGAAAGGCTGTGTCATAACTGTGGGGCTATTTATATTTAACTTGAATGGTATCTATTTATTAGACATCGGTGGCCAGCCACTGTCTGCGGGAGAAGGAAGAATAGACAGCAGTGGCCATTTCCTTTGGCCTGCTTTCATCAATGTGTAATTATTTCTTGCATTTGTCATCTGTCTTGAGTTTTTCCAGTTACGGGCGCAGCCTCCCCCACACACTTCTATTGAACACATGAACATATAAAGCTGCCTTCTCCTGAATCAGACCCTTGGCCCATCAAAGTCAGTATTGTCTACTTTGACCGGCAGAGGCTCTCCAGGGTCTCGGGCAGAGGTCTTTCACATCACCTACTTGCCTAGTCCCTTTAACTGGCGATGCCAGGGACTGAACCTGGGACCTTCTGCATGCCAGGTAGATGCTCTACCACTGGGCCATGGCACCTCCCCAATTAAGAGAATTGTTTTGTTTTGCAAAATGTGCAAGACAGTATTGCATTCTTGGAGAAGGAGCAAAGCTAAAGTATAATAGAAGAAGAGTTGGTTTTTATACCCCACTTTTCTCTACATTTAAGGAGTCTCAAAGCAGCTTACAATCACCTTCCCTTCCCCATAGTAGAGTTTATTATGTCCTTGAGATTGCACGAAACACGTAGGGAATTTCGGGAGTTTTAACTGAGTAATACAATATATTTTTACCTCATTTTGTACCATTGGCCTTGACCTTATTTTTATCTCTTGTGAGTGGTGGGGCCCTTTTATTTATTTCTAAGGCTAAAAAGTCTGCACCCTCCTCTCCTCTCCCCAAACCCTGCCCTCCTCAAGCTTCGCCCCATAAAACCTCCCGCAGGTGGCATAGAGGGACCTGGCAACTCTATCAATGCGTCCACCTTCCAAAGTGGCCATTTTCTCCAGGTGAACTGATCTCTGTCGCCTGGAGATCAGTTGTAATCCAGGAGACCTCCAGCCACCCCCTGAAGGTTGGCAGCCCTACCTCGAACTCTCCTCCTCAAACTTATCTGCGGCACAATCGAGGCGCTGGCATCTAAAACCTCTCTCTTCCTCTCTCTAGGATCCTTGTTTTGCTCTGTCTCTCTTTTAATGCTGCATAATTGTGTGCCAGGAGCTGCCTCGCGCGCACACTTCAGACTCCAGGGTGTAGGCTTTTGTGACGCTGTCCAACGGCAAACTCCTTCCTGCTGATTCTAATGAAAAGGACCTTTTCACTCTCCAACCTGAAGGCACAAAGTCTGAAGCAATTGGCCTTTTCAAAGATTGCGACGCCAGGGGCTAGACAACGTTCGAAGAGCAATTTCCCTACTATTTCAGATTTCCTTTCCGGCTGTTTCAGAAGGCTGGTGTTTTCTTTCTTCTTCTCCAATTTTTTCACATATCCTTCCTTCGCTTCGGCCTGGGTCAGTTTATTCTACAGGGGCATGGCAGTCCGAGGAATGGACAGTTTGTTCTTCCTGTCTCGGTCTATTGTGTGCTGGCCAGGTAGAAATGCCTCAGCCACAAGTCATTGTTCCTAGGTATAATAGACGCCTTCGTTTCCCATATTGGTGGCTATAATATATTTAAAAAGCACTTTTTTGTTCCAAGGTAACAAGGTAACAAGCCTTAGGATTGGTTCTGCTTTGGATTTTGGATGAGTCCAACCTGTTCTGTTATTTCTTAAAATTCCTGACATGTATTGCCTAAGAAGGCAAGTCTGTCTTAACTCTGAATTTTGTTATAGGGAAATAAAATGGTAACATATTTTGAAGGCCCTGAAAGCTGTGGAGACCTTTGTCTCTTTGCTTAGTGGCCAATTATAAGGTCCTATCTGCCAAAAAGGCTCAGGACCCTTAACTTGAGAATAGTTCCTGGTTCTAGGATCAAAGGGAAGCCTGGGTAGGAAGCACCTCCTGGAGAGACGAGAGCAAAAGCCTAGAGTGTACAGTTTAAGTCAGTCTGTTGAATCAAGTTGAGTTCTACCTTTGATTACTGGCAAGTGTTAGAGTTTCTCAAGCCTGGGTGTCTAACTGCCCAGCAAAAAAGAAGAAAAGTTGGTCCTTATACTCTGATTTTCTCTACCATCAGGGGAGGTTTTCCTAGCAGTTTTCCTAACCGTTTTTTCTGAACGGTTTTGTGACTGTAAATCAGGAATTTGGACACCGTTTGGCATTTTTTTATTGATTGTAAAAAGTATGATCTCGCCAGAGATAAATGGATCACAGTATACTTCAAGTGGGGACTTGCCCTAAAGCAAGAGATAGTTGCAAAGCTATTGGCTGATATTGATCCAAATGTAACCCTCGCCGTGGCAAAATTTTTATCTCTGGATTCTAATTATACTTTTTACTAACTGTATACCTTAAATTTTGTGTTTTTGTATTTCTGTATGTTTGGTTACTACTGTATTACTAAATTTATTGATTTGTTTTGCTCATGACCTGTTGGTCCGTGACCATAGGGAACAGAAATAAAGGAATAAAGAAAATAAACACTTCCTGTCTGGATTATTCTTATGCTTCCTGGTTTTCCTCCACAACAACTAGGGCTGCCAACTCCAGGTTGGGAAATACCTGGAGATTTTGGGGGTGGAGCCTGAGGGAGGGCAGGATTTGTTGAAGGGAGGGACTTCAATGCCATAGAGTCCAATTGCCAAAGTGGCCATTTTGTCCAGGGGAACTGATCTCTGTCACCTGGAGATCAGTTGCAATAGCAGGAAATCTCCAGCCACCATCTGGAGGTTTGTGGTACACAAAAAATTAGCGTGCTGTACAGTTAGTTAAGCAAACCAAAAAACAGCAACAGTCAACAATTTGAGTGAAAAGACAATATTATTTTGCAAAAGCAATAAAAACTCAATTGCAAGGTGAAACAAACTGTTATCACATATGAGAAGGAACACAAAGAGAACCAATAGATAATGTTCTTCATTCGTGAAAACAGACAAACTAAAGTCCTGATCCAACTCCGTAGAAAACTATGTGGTTCATGAGGTTAGACAAATCCAATATCCATAGACAGAAGCCCGGTTGGCAACCCTAACAACAACCCTTGAAGTTTAACCTGGGGGTGCAGGAATACAGCCACGAGACTGAGACAGCTGCCCCTTCTCAGAACAAAGATGGCATTTCCTTCTCTCTCAATATTAGAATTAAGGATGCTTAAAACTTTAATAATTGGATTTGCAATGAACCAAACCATGGGTTATTTGTCAAAACATGATGATGAAGACAAAGATAATGAAGAAGAACATTGTGGAACCTGCTGGATCAGAGAGCATCCTGTATCATTAGGGCTGCCAACCTCCAGGCACTAGCTGGAGATCTCCTAGTATCTCCAACCGATAGAGATCAGTTCACCTGGAGAAAATGGCCACTTTGGCCACTGGACTCTATGGCATTGAATCATAGAATCATAGAGTTGGAAGGGACCGCCAGGGTCATCTAGTCCAACCCCCTGCACAATGCAGGAAATTCACAACTACCTCCCCCCCACACCCTCAGTGACCCCCACTCCATGCCCAGAAGATGGCCAAGATGTCCTCCCTCTCATCATCTGCTTAAGGTTATAGAATCAGCATTGCTGACAGATGGTCCTCCCCTCCCCAAACCCCACCCTCCTCAGGCTCCACCCCCAAATCTCCAGGTATTTCCCAACCCAGAGCTGGCAATCCTAGGCCGTCACCACATCCTCTGAGGCAAATTCCACAATGTAATCTCAATGTAATCACTCGTTGAGTAAAGAAGTTATTTCCTTTTGTGTCCGTCCGGTGCTTAACTTTGACTGGATTGTGGCCTTAGTTCAAAAGGCAAGTTATCATCTTTGTCCATAAATGAAATACGATTAATCCAGGACATACATCTCAGACCCTTTTGTACTTGAAGTAAGATTCATGCCTTTGTCCGATGTTAGGAAAAAAAGAACAGCATTCTACAGGAAGGTTAACAAGCCCATCTAAGTGCTTAAATTTCTGTAAATTGTCACTCGATCGCATGCTGCCAGTTTCATCCTGCAGGGCATTTTCAGACACACAAAAAAGGACCGTTCAGAAGAGCTGTCACAGGGAACGCAGAGGGCATTGTGCTTCAGCGAAAGCGCTCGCTGTTCAGAGAGTACCGCTTTTTTGACTTTGTATCCTCCGAAGACTCGAGGCGAAGTCTACGATGGAGACAATACACAGCCTTCCACAACATCCTGTTTCCTTGAGTGTTCCCAATGCGACGGCGACTTATTTACAATGCCTCCCCCCAGGCTACGCCGCACAGAGGATCAAAACGCGACGCCGGGAACACCTGGAGCCAAGGCCTGTAACTCTGGCAAGGTTGTGATTCTTTGGTTTGATTGATCCGACAAACTCTGGACCTCATTCAATTTCTGTTCAAGTCACAATCAGCCCTAGTCTGCGCTTGCAAAAGAACGAGGCATTAAAAGTCCTGGTAGAACGAATTGGGGGGGGGGCTTCAGTGTGTGGTTCAAGGTCTCAGTCTAACTATACAAAAAGACAAGAGTTTCAACACGGAGAGAGGGTACGAAAGATACATCCGAGCTGCATGGAGACTGGGTACAGGAAGGACCAGGTGCAGATTGTATGGGCCCCTAGGTGAGTTGCTTTCTAGAGGGACTCCCATTTAGGGTTACCAACTCCCCATTCCCCCCTTTTGGATGCACACCTTAACATGGTGGAGGGCTTTTGTGTGTCAGGGAAGCTGAGAGCAATACCGTAAGGGGTCTGGACTCCATCAAGAGACTAAACTCCTAGCACTCAGGATGGAATGGTCTCAGCTGAGACACCAGACGAAGATGCATCCACCCCCTTAAGGAATCAATGGCCACATCCACAGAAGAGAACAGGCAGTTCCAGTGGTGGGGCGGGCAGAGGAATTATTGAAGGTTAGCTACTGGACAGCAGCAGTAGTGGAAGGTGACACTGGTGGAGGATCTTTTGTAGACAGCGGCAGTGCCACTATGGCTAACCCTGGTTAGCACTGTGCAGAAGAAGGCACTGGTAAACCACTTCTGACCAACCTTTACTTTGAAAACCCTATGATGAGACAATCCAAAATAGAAAAAGATATTTTGAAAGACATTGATTCATAGGATAGCCATGAGTCGGAAATGACTTGATGGCACTTAACACACACACAACTCTACGTTCAGAAATTATTACTTCAAGACTGCTGAATTACAACTAATAATGAAGCTCAAGACAATGCATTCTCCTGGATTGAACAGAGACCTGGGATTCATTAGCAACGCTGATTTCTCCACGCCTACCTCCCCTCTGCATATCACACCTAATCCAATCACGCCTGCTAATGTCATTTACCTGCAATTGACATTTATATGCTATCGCCATTGGTAGGACTGCCAATCTCCAGGTACTATAACACTATAAAGCAAATAAGTGAATTTTATAAAGTGCAAAGTGAATAAATATATACAGCATATACAAAGGGAGTACAAACAGATACAAAATTTACAATAACAATCCAATAAACATGACTTATCAAGAGGATGCCAAAGATCATGGACTGCTGTCCATGTATAGGTTACCCATATATGTTAGCCATTCCAGATGTTGTAGATGTACTGAAAACATCGCAAGTTGGATCTCATGGATCCATTCTCCTACTGGTGCTGCTTTCCCCCCAATGCAAGGTTATTCTAAGAACAGAAGAAGATCCCTACTGGATCAGACCGATGGTCCATCTAACAGGTTTGGCATCCTGTTTCGCACAGCTGGCCAGTCAGTCTGTTCATTTGTTTAGTGCAGCCAACAAACAAGGCATACAGAGACTGATGTTGCTCCCTAGCACAGGGGAGGGGCTGTGGCTCAGTGGCAGAGCATCTGCTGGGCATAGAGAAGGTCCCAGTTTCCATCCCCGGCATCTCCAGTTAAAGGGACTAGGCAAGTAGGTGATGTGAAAGACCTCTCTGCCTGAGACCCTGGAGAACCGCTGCTGGTCTGAGTAGACAATACTGACTTTGATGGGCCAAGGGTCTGATTCAGTATAAGGCAGCTTCATGTGGTCATGTGTTCACTCACTGTACTCAAAAGTTTACTGCCTCTGGATGTGGAGGTTCCCTTTAGTCATCATGGCTAAAAGCCATGAACACATGAAGTTGCCTTATACTGAATCAGACCCTTGGTCCATCAAAGTCAATATTGTCTGCTCAGACTAGCAGCAACTCTCCAGGCTCTCAGGTAGAGGTCCTTCACATCACCTATGTGCCTGGTCCTTTTAACTGGAGATGCCAGGGATTGAACCTGGGACCTTCTGCATGCGAAGCAGATGCTCTTCCACTGAGCCACAGCCCCTCCCCTATCTTCCATGAATCTGTAGAATCCCCCTTTAAAGCCATCTATGCTTATAGCCATCACTACACCCACTGGCAGTGAATTTATAATTTATTTACTTGGTAAGTAAAGAAATACAGTAAATATAGAGCTCCGTGGCGCAGAGTGGTAAGCTGCAGTATGGCAGTCCAAGCTCTGCTCATGACCTGAGTTTGATCTTGACGGAAGTCGGTTTCAGGTAGCCGGCTCAAGATTGACTCAGCCTTCTGTCCTTCCGAGGTCGGTAAAATGAGTTCCCAGCTTGCTGGAGGTAATGGGAAGATGACTGGGGAAGGCATTGGAAAACCACCCAGTAAACATAGTCTGCCTAGTAAACGTCGGGATGTGACATGGGTCAGTAATGACCCAGTGCTTGCACAGAGGACTACCTTTACCTTTAAGTAAAGAAGAGATTCCTTTTACCCAACCTGTATCTATTGTCCACCCACCTCCCTGGGTGCCTCCAAGTTCTAGTATCACGGGAGAGCGAGAAACAAACTCCTTCTGTATCATGGCAAAGCACTGTTACAGATATACAGGAGCTGGGTACTCAGAGTTGGGTGGGATAAATAAAATATATAGATAATGAAAACATAATTTATTTAAAGTGCTATGTCAAGATAAAAATTATTTAAAAAACGTTAAAACAGCACAATGGCATTTCCTAAGGTTGATATCTATAACCACATACCAGAAGTGTCTTGGCCTGTTTGGCCTTCCTCAGTGGTCAATTGAAACCCATGTAAAACATACACACATATTTACAGATATATATACATATACAGACAATATATATCCGACCAGGCATGTATATAGGTTGTATAATATATTACCAATTATCCAAACATCTAGTAAGATTGTCTCAAGTTGTTTTACTGGGCTGTATATGTCTCCCATGTAAAATGTGTGCAATTATCAACCTGGTAAATCAACATGTTTTCTAGGTTGGGTTTCATTCCCCTCTTTTTTTTCTTCTATTACAGATACGCAGGACCCAACATCAAGATTTTTTCCTCTCTCGAAGGATCCGCTATACAAATGACCGAAAGAGCAACTGTTATGCTGAATATGATTTTCTTTCACCAAAGTATTTTCCTACGGTCAAATAAACACCCTCTCTGCCGTCGCGCCAAGTAAGCGTCTCATTTTAAACAGCACTGATAACGTTTCCAGCTGACCTTTCCGTGCCTTCTATAAGGGAACAAAATGCAACTTGTTCTCATTCAATAAAAAGCCGATTACGCTGTTCTACTTGAATGCCTATCTGTGTCATCGGGGGGGGGGGGAGAGGAAGGGGGTCACTTTGCACTCCGTGTTAATCTTATTCTGAAAGTTCATTTTTGAGGGTTGCCAGCCGAGAATTTATCACCTTTGTTTATTCATGAGTCCCCATACTGTCCTGCGACAAAGTCACTTGAAGTTCACGTGAAGGTCTTCTAGCTTCTGCACGGTCAGCAACATTTATCAGTAGAGTGGACATAACGGGAAAAGGGGAAGGGGAAGTGGTATGATATAGCTCGATCTCGTCAGATCTCGGACGCTAAGCAGGGTCGGTACTTGGAAGGGAGGCCACCAAGGAAGACTCTGCAGAGACTCTGCAGAATGGCAAACACCTCTTCTTCTCACTTGCCTTGAAAGCCCCTGCTGGGGCTGCCAATAAACCAGTTCATAGAATCATAGAGTTGGAAGGGGCCATACAGGCCATCTAGTCCAACCCCCTGCTTAATGCAGGACTAGCCTGGAGCATCCCTGAGCTTGTCCAGCCTCTGCTTAAAGACTGTCAAGTGAGGGGGAGCTCACTTTCCACTGAGGGTGACGTCCGAAAGGATACAGTTCATTCTGCTGCCTGATGTCTTCTGGGAATTACCCCTCCCCGCTCATTATTCCGCTGGTCTCTGGCGATGATCATGAAAACTCCAGTTTTAGTTCCTTACTGCCTGATTCCCTATGTCTTTATTCAGATGGAAGTTATGGAAGGAGGTTTTTCTCTCTTGTGGATTACCTCAATAGTGGAGGGATTCCTAGCACTCAAAGATGCAAATAAAAAAGGGGGTACTGGCACTCTTATGGTGCTTACTTGCAAATACACACAGTTTAGATTGAGACAGAAAGCATTTTCTTGGTGCTAATCAATGCCAATAAATGTATATAATTTTCATGCTTTTTTTTTTTTTTGCTTTGCAGATTAACGGCATATACACAATCTAAAAGCATCATATACAATATAAACAGAATTTCGGAGAGTAGCTGTGTTGGTCTGCAGGGAACGAGCTAGATTTGAGTCCAGTAGCACCCCAGAGACCAAAGAAGATTTCTGGGATAAGAGTCAAAATATCTGACGAAAGGAGCTTTGATTTGTTGGACTCCAAGGTGCTACTGGACTCAAATATAAACAGTATAAATGGAACAGCTCAATTCGGTATAAATGGAGTAAAAGTATAGTGCAAAATAAACAAAATTTGTCAGGAAAATAGCATCCCAAATGAGTGAGAAACAAAATGCTCACGAAAAGATAGAAAAACGAAAATACACAACAAAAAGTTAGAGTCATGTACTTCTGCAGGCACCCTGAGCGGCGTAAAGCACAGATTTACCTTGTGTGCCACCCCACAGCTGTAGCTACAGAAGGAACTGGAGGCAGAACAACAGCATAGCAAGCAGCCATTTTACACAAACAGACAAGAAGAAGAAGAAGAAGAAGAAGAGTTGGTTTTTCTATGCTGACTTTCTCTACCACTTAAGGAAGAATCAAATGGGCTTACAATCACCTTCCCCTCCCCACAGCAGATATCCTGTGAGGTAGGTGGGCCTAAGAGAGCTGTGACTAGGCCAAGGTCACCCAGCTGGCTTCATGTGTAGGAGTGGGGAACTGGGTTAGGTGGTTTTCCTTGACCTCTATAAAGGCTTCTTTCCCACAAACACCAGTGGTGGTTTACTCACATAACTTTGGCAAAATGATGGGCGTTCATATGGAACTGTTTGGCGATGAAGAAGAACGCCCAAGCCTGAGTTTCTCTCATGTTCTCTGTAGAAGTACCACCATTAGGGTTGCCAGGTCCCTCTTTGCCACCAGTGGGAGGTTTTTGGGCCAGAGCCTGAGGAAGGTGGGGTTTAGGGAGGAGAGGGATTTCAATGCCATAGAGTCCAATTGCCAAAGCGGCCATTTTCTCCAGGTGCACTGATCTCTATCAGCTGTAATAGCAGGAGATCTCCAGCTCATACCTGGAGGTTGGGAACCCTAACCACTGTACACATTGAGGATGTCTGTAAATAAGAAGGACATTTACAGACATTGAGGATGTCTGTAAATAAGAAGTGTTGCAATTTGAGTTTACATTAGTATCTACGCTGTGGATGTTGAGTATTTTTTTTCCTCCCCAGGATGCTTGATTAAACAGCAGACGCGCAGCCTGCGGAGCAAATTATGATAAATTGCTAATATTGATTGCTTTTAACCAGACGGATGATCCCTTCTGGCGCTTAAATTTAGGAACGGCGCCAAAGGTACCTTGACCTCACCTCTGCACCGAGAGCCTGCATGAAATTAATTTGAGCTGTCATTCAGGTAGCCGTCAGAATGGCGTGACGGCTGATTTATTAATTGAAAGAGGGAGGCGGGAGCCAGATGCGTTCTCCGTTGGAGGGTGACTCTGGTGGCTTTCTGTTGGTAATGAATGGAGAACTTCAAGATGTTGCCGGTCTTGGTTGAATCCGTATGACATATTACATTTTTCACGTTCATTAACATGTACCTTGATCAGAAATAAACAACTTCAATCTCCCCCTCCCCCCGTTAATTAGATGCTCTCCTAATTATAGCAAATCACCGTTTCCTTTTTTGGGTGTCGATGCTGTTTCAGCCACACCTTGACAACGGCATGTTTGGTTCAAGGAAGGAGCCAGTCCATAGGCAATGGAATCTTCCCAGGTTTTGAGGGGTGACCTGGTTTCCTTTCTCGTCCTAGAAGTTTCCTCCAAATGTGTTCAGCTCTTTCTTCATTCCAGTGTAATTTATACACATTTGTAAAATTAACCTGTACTCTGGACAAGAAGCCACAGTAGGGTTGCCAACTGCCAGGTAGTAGCAGGAGATCTCCTGCTAATTCAACTGATCTCCAGCCGATAGAGATCAGATCACCTGGAGAAAAATGGCTGCTTTGGAAATTGAACTCTATGACATTGAAGTCCCTCCCCTCCCCAAACCCCGCCTTCCTCAGGCTCCGCCCCCAAAATATCCCGCCGATGGCGAAGAGGGACCTGGTAACCCTATTTATTGTGTCAATCCATCTCTTGTTGGGTCTTCCTCTTTTCCTGCTGACCTCGACTTTTCCTAGCATGATTGTTATATTAGGTGCTATGAAACACAGGCAAGACAATGCTGCTGCAGTCGTCTTGCTTGTGGGCTTCCTGGAGGCCCCTGGTTGGCCACTGTGGGAACAGACTGCTGGACTATCGATATATAGATAAAAGACTATCGATATATAGATAAAAGAAAAACCTTATTTGCATATGAGCGCGTACTTTCATTTTGCACAACCTCCAGGTGGTGGCTGGAGATTTCCTGCTATTACAACTGATCTCTAGCCGATAGAGATCAGTTCACCTGGAGAAAATGGCCGCTTTGGCAATTGGACTCTATGGCATTGAAGTCCCTCCCCTCCCCAAACCCCACCCTCCTCAGGCTCCGCCCCCAAAATCTCGCACCGGTTGAGAAGAGGGACCTGGCAACCCTAGGCCACAGTCAGGACAGAGTATGAACTGTAACTAGCCCAAGGTCACCCAGCTGGTTTCATGGGTAGTGTGCTAGCTTGGCCTAGTCAGAGAGTAGCAGGTTACCAAAGACTGGAGCTCACAGGCACTGGAACCGGCGTCCGGTTTGAGACTTGCCTGGAGCTAGGAAACAGAGTTCAAGGTTGGCCTACAGAAGCAAGGTCGATAGTCCAGTCCAAGGTCCGTGGTTCTGAGTCAGAGAAGTGGCAGTAGCAAAGTTCGGCAGCCACGAGCAAGGTCAGGAATCCAGTCCAAAAGTCAGAAGTCCAGGAAGTTGTCTCAGGGAAGCTTCAGCAGCAAAAGTCAATAGCTCTTTTGGTGAGTTGCTTTCGCAACGCTGGTTGTCCTAGGCAAGGCTTTAAGCTGGTTTCTGCCCATTGCAACTGTCATCCTCGGATGACTTGCAGTCTTCCAACCGTCTTCTCAGTGCTTCTAATCGCGCACTGTGTCTTTTAGCCTGAAGCGCTGCTCTGCCCCGTTGCCCGTGATGTTGAACTGCTTCAGTTGAGCTGGGTGGGTCATGGCTCTGCTTAGTTACAGCTGAAGCTGAGTCATCAAAGTGAGCTGGTTCTGCATCTACTCTAGCATCCTCAGCAGATCTGGTGTGTTGTTCTTCCTGCTGGGGTTCAACTTGGCCTGGGCTCTCAGCCAACTGAGGTTCAGGGGGGACTGGTTCTTCCTGGCACGCCTCTTCCTCTGATGATTCCTCGCCTGGCGAGGACTGGGCCACCACAGGTAGGAGTGGGGAAACCAACCCAGTTCACCAGAATAGCATCCGACGCTCACGGGGAGGAGTGTGGAATCAAACCCAGTTCTCCAGATTAGAGTCTACCGCTCCTAACCACCACTCTTAACTACTACACCGCGCTGGCTCCCTGCCCTGCTCTAAGTGACAGCCCTTCAAATATTTAACGAGAGCTATCCTGTCCCCCCTCAACCTCGTCTTCTCCAGACCGAACATTCCCAAGTCCCTTAACCTTTCTTCATAGGGCTTGGTCTCCAGGCCCCTGATCATCCTCGTCGCTCTCCTCTGCACCCTCTCCATTCTGTCCACATCCTTTTTGAAGGGAAGCCTCCAGAACTGCACACAGTACTCCAGGTACAACTCGACCAATGGGGTATACAGTGGAAATGTGAGATTGCATGGCATTCAAATCCAGATGTTTACCAAGTGTTTAGCAATCATTCTAAAAATTCCACCCCCTCCCCAGGCTGGATAATAGGACGCCATGTACTAAAGTCATATGATTCCATCACTTCGGAGAACACTCCCCCCATTCCACAACTGAGATGATCAAGACAATGAATGGTAGTTTTCAACAAGTATACCGTTTTTGAGGTAATAAGATTTAAAAAAAAAAAATAAACCAAGAAGAAGACCTCAGGATGAATGCATTGCCAGAGACCCAGCTGAAGGAAAGAAGGATTTTGCATTTGCCGATAACAGCAAAGAGATTGGAGATAAAATGCTATCCGTGTGACTGTGAATTCACAAAGAGCTTTAAGACTTGCTGAAACATACTATAAAAAAGATCTATCCCACAGAGAAATGTGAAAAAAAACTTCACTTAGCATACTAAAGATAATGAAAAACACAGCTACACTAAGAGTGCATCACACAATCTTTTTTCATTGTTTCTGTCCTTAAAAATCTGATATTTGTCTACTTCTCTTCAAAATGAGATAATTTCTAGGGTTAGATGGACATCACTTATTCTGTTCCATACTTGCCACTGTGGTGTAGTGGTTAAGGGCGGTGGACTGTAATCTGGAGAACCGGGTTTGATTCCCCGCTCCTCTACATGAGCAGCGGACTCTAATCTGGTGAACCAGATGGGTTTCCCCACTCCTACACATGAAGCCAGAGGGTGACCTTGGGCTAGTCACAGTTCTCTGATAGCTCTCTCAGCCCCACCTACCTCACAAGATGTCTGTTGTGGGGGGTGGGAAGGAAGACGATCGGAAGCCAGTTTGATTCTCCTTAAAAGGTAGAGAAAGTTGGCATATAAGGAGCCAGCGTGGTGTGGTGGTTAAGAGCGTTGGTTTGGAGCGGTGGACTCTGATCTGAAGAACTGGGTTTGAGTCCCCAGTCCTCCACGTGAGCGGCGGATGCTAATCTGGTGAACTGGGTTGGTTTCCCCACTCCTACACACGAAGCCAGCTGGGTGATCTTGGGCAAGTTACAGCTCTGTCAGAGCTCTCTCAGCCCCACCTACCTCACAGGGAGTCTGTTGTGGGGAGGGGAAGGGAAGGTGATTGTAAGCCGGTTTGAGTCTACCTTAAGTGGGAGAGAAAGTCAGCATATAAAAACCAACTCTTCTTCTCCTCCTCCTCCTCCTTCTTCTTCTTCCAAACAGAGGAGATGACACAAAAGACCTGACAACAGCTTCACAGGCCAAACCGCCTCACATCACTCCCAATCCCCATTGCTCTCTCTGGCAGGCATCAATCTCGCCCTGCACAGCCGCACTTGCAAACTGTTTGGCAGCAGCAAGAACCTGCCAAAAGCTGACAGTCCCAAAGAGTGAGAACGTCAACTGGAGGTGACAGAGCAGCTGAGACAAACTGGGGTGGGGATGCAAAATTCCACATCGATTTCTTTAAAAGAGGACTGTGACCTTCCCAGAGGCCAGGTTCATTGGCTTGGTAGCCACAGCTCTTGTCCGAGATGTTATGTGATGGGCAATGGCTACTCAGGGTGACTTTCACCATTGCTATGGCTTCTCATTAGAGCTGGCTCAAACTAAGCAGGGCAGTTGAATGCGTCTTTGTGCCTCTTTAGCTGGCCTTGGTGATAGGGGAGAGGCAGTGGTTCCGTGGATGAGCCTCCGCTTTGTGTGCAGAAGGCCCCAAGTTCAATCCCCAGCATCTCCAGTTAAAAGGACCAGGCATAGGTGATGTGAAAGACTTTCATCTGAGACCCTAGAGAGCTATGGGGTGGAGCCATGGCTAAGTAGTAGAGAATCTGCTTGGCATGCAGAAGGTCCCAGGTTCAATCCCCCAGAACCACAGTTACAAAACTAGGCAGTAGGTAATGTGAAAGACCTCCATCTGAGACCCTGGAGAGCTGCTACTAGTCTGTCCCCACAACAGACACCCTGTGAGGTAGGTGTGGCTGAGAGGGGTCTAAGAGAGCTGTGACTAGCCCAAGGTCACCCAGGTGGCTTCATGTGGTGGAGTGGGGAAACCAACCCCGTTCACCAGATTAGAGTCTGCCACACATATGGAGGAGTGGGGAATCAAACCTGGCTCTCCAGATTAGAGTCCACCACCCCTAACCACTACACCACACTGGCTCTTGACATGCAGGACAAAAAAAAAGGCATCAAAGCAGCAGTAAACTGGGGGTAATGGCAGTGCATAACTGTCCACAAAAGGCGAATATTCTCATTTAGGCATAGGGTTACCAGGTCCCTCTTTGCCACCGGTG
This sequence comes from Euleptes europaea, assembly GCF_029931775.1. Classification (NCBI taxonomy): domain Eukaryota; kingdom Metazoa; phylum Chordata; class Lepidosauria; order Squamata; family Sphaerodactylidae; genus Euleptes; species Euleptes europaea. Next base: position 7,388,612 of record NC_079323.1, read on the forward strand.
GGAGGTTTTTGGGGCGGAGCCTGAGGAGAGTGAGGTTTGGAGAGGGGCGGGACTTCAGTGCCATAGAGTCCAATTGCCCAAGCGGCCATTTTCTCCAGGTGAACTGATCTCTATCGGCTGGAGATCAGTTGTAATAGCAGGAAATCTCCAGCTAGTACCTGGAGGTTGGCAACCCTACTTAGGCAGGGCTTTTGGAAGGGACTATTTTGTCTCCCCCTGAAAGCAGTACCTTGGCTCTGGGAATTGAAGTACATGAAGTACACGCAGCCGTTGCCATCAGACATCTTCCTTATTTTTTTCCCCTAAGCTGTGAGACAGTAGAAGTACTCTTAACAAAGTTGTCATATTCCTGAGTTACATTATCAGACTTAATCTGCTCTGAACTGTGTCACAGCTTGCAGGAAGGAACGGGGACACTGTTGTCAAGGACTTTTAATTTTCACTGACAGCTGTCAGTGGGCCATCCTTAGACACCAGTTCTAGTTCTGATAACAAAAATAGGCTCGGCGGCCACATACGACGGAGGCAGGAGGCAGATTGTGTGCCATTTCCTTTCCCTGTTTTCCCTGGAAAAGGCAAATGTTAAATCAGGTTAAATGCTTCAAATAAGATCAGACCAGCAATTACCTTGGAATTATACACTGCGGACATCAGGTTGTTTGCTCTAGACATTAACCTTCAAGCTATAGAGCTACGAAGGGGCTAGGTTTCTCTATCCATCATTAGCTATACTTCACAAGCACTTTAGAGGAGTGAGAACAGAAGGACATAGGAAAAGCAATGCTGGATCAGACCAAGGCCCATCAAGTCCAGCAGTCTGTTCGCACAGTGGCCAACCAGGGGCCTCCAGGAAGCCCCCAAGCAAGACGACTGCAGCAGCATTGTCCTGCCTATGTTTCACAGCGCCTAATATAACAATCATGCTAGGAAAAGTTGAGGTCAGCAGGAAAAGAGGAAGACCCAACAAGAGATGGATTGACTCAACAAAGGAGGCCACAGCCCTCAATTTGCAAGATCTGAGCAAGGCTGTCAAAGATAGGACATTCTGGAGGACATTGATTCATAGGGTCACCATGAGTCGGAAGCAACTTGACAGCACTTAACACACACAATATAATAGGCATGCTCCACTGATCCTAGAGAAAACAGGTATACATCATGACTAGTATCCATTTCGACTATTAGCCATGAATAGCCCTATCCTTAGGGTTGCCAGCTCTGTGTTGGGAAATAATTGGAGAATTTTGGGGTGGAGTCTGAGGAGGGTGGGGTTTGGGGAGGGGAGGGACCTCAATGTCACAGAGTCCAATCGTCAAAGCAGCCATTTTCTCCAGGTGATCTGATCTCTATCCGCTGGAGATTAGTTGTAAAAGCGGGAGATCTCCAGCTAGTACCTGGAGATTTGCAACCCTACCTATCCTCCATGAACATGTCCTCTCCCCTCTTCAAGCCTCTCCCCTCTTCAAGCCTCCCCTCTTCTCCCCTCTTCAAGTTGGCAGCCATCACCACATCCTGGGGCAGGGAGTTCCACCATTTAACTATGCCTTGTGTGAAGAAACACTGTTTTGAATCTCTCTCCCTCCTGCTTCAGCAGATGACCCCTATCCAGATGTATTTTCTGCCTAGGACTATATTGTTTTACTCCTGGCATTGGGTGTAATTAGGGTTGTAATTAGGGTTGCCAACTGCCAGGTAGTAGCAGGAGATCTCCTGCTATTTCAACTGATCTCCAGCCGATAGAGATCAGTTCACCAGGAGAAAATGGCCGCTTTGGCAATTGAACTCTATGGCATTGAAGTTCCTCCCCTCCCCAAACCCCGCCCTCCTCAGGCTCCACCCCAAAAACCTCCCGCCGGTGGCAAAGAGGCACCTGGCAACCCTAGGTGTAATAGCAGGAGATCTCCAGCTACTACCTGGAGATTGGCAAACCTATCCTACACCTCTACAAGCCGCCCCCTCCCCGGGCCCAAATCCCAGACACTCTCTCCCATTATCTTCCCGGGGCTTAATGACCTTAAATCCTTTTCGCCCATGCCCTCTGAAAAAACCCATAGCTGGAGATTAATCGCATTCACTGAAGTAAATTAAGACCCAGTGCCTTTCTTTGAATGGGCGGCTGATCCCTGGCATTCTGAGCGAGTCTACCGCGGCTGTCCAGCTTTCCGGCGTCTTATATGGAGACCGGAGCGCTATCCAGAGAGCTAATCCCCCTTTGTTTGTTTACAAATGGCGCGGTACCTCCTGATGATGAATTATTAATTGTGCGCCACAATGCAAATGTGTAATTAATGGCCCGTCCTACTGCAGGGTACATCGGAATTAAGGCTTCTCACGGATCAAGGATGTGGAACATATGAGACGCATTTGCAAATAATAGGATAGAGTAAGTGGTGTTATTTATAATCTGTATTATGGCTGCAACTAAAACCACTGTCAAGGATCAATGCCTCGTTGTCATTCTGGCAGTGCAGAAACAAACAAACAAGACCTTGCTAGGATACCTCTTTAGTAAGCTTAAATACCTAGCTCTCTACTCAGAAAATTTGCGACAGTTGGCAGATAAGGCCTGAACCTAGGGTTGCCAACCTCCAGGTGGTGGCTGGAGATTTCCTGCTATTACAACTGATCTCCAGCTGATAGAGATCAGTTCCCCTGGAGAAAATGGCCGCTTTGGCAATTTGGCTCTATAACACTGAAGTCCCTCCCCTCTCCAAATCTTGCCCTCCTTTGACTCCACCCCAAAAATCTCCAGGTATTTCCAAACCCGGAGTTGGCAACCCTTCCTGAACCACTGGAAACCCACCAGGGTGGCCCTTCATTAGCTGTAGAATCATAGAATCATACAGTTAGAAGGGACCACCAGGGTCATCTAGTCCAACCCCCTGCACAATGCAGGAAATTCACAACTCCCTTCCCCCCCTACCCCCAGTGACCCCTACTCCATGCCCAGTAGATGGGGGGGGGGAATCCCTCCAGGATCCCTGGCCACTTTGGCCTGGAGGAAAATTGCTTCCTAACCCGAAAGCGGCGATCAGCAGCCACCCCAGTCTTCTTTTTTAAAAAAGTATCTCAAGTTGTACACGTTGGTTCCCAAACTCTTATGAGATTCTATCCACTTACAATGGGTCAGTAGACTGAAGATGTAATTTTAAAAACTAAGCTATTAGCAATATAAACAGATGTTTAAAAAAGTGTCACTCCCCCCCCCCCACGGAGTTAGGATCTCTTTGAATAAAGCTCCTTGATCCTTCCCAGTGTGTGGTTTTAATAAAATGCTTGTACTCCAAGAGGCATGGGTCGAGGACCTCCACCTTACACAAAAAGATGCAATTTCCCGCAAACTCTGTCTTCAAGATAAGGTAGTAATCTTTCTATCAGTGGCATTGTATGCCATCTTCTGAAAAGCTTCCCTTCAGGGAGAAAAATATATCACGGTGATAAATATAGCACAGAACACGAAAACATACGTGCAATATCAAAACCAATGCAAAGAGACCATCCTTTGCATTCTAAAGCCACGGAGAGCCAATATTGTTTAGATGTTAGGGCTGCCAACCTCCAGGTACCATCTGGAGATCTCCTGCTATTCCAACTGATCTCCAGCCGATAGAGATCAGTTCAGCTGCAGAAAATGGCCGCTTTGGCAATTGGACTCTATGGCATTGAAGCAGGGCCGGATTTAGGTTTGATGAGGCCCTAAGCTATTGAAGGTAATGGGGCCCTTTATATGTCCCGCTGTCCTTTGTCAACAACAAATTGTCGCTGTTTTTTGTGTTGAATAGATGCCATATGGTAATTTATGGACCTAATAGGTATCTAAAGCCATTTGCACATAACAAAATATGTATTTTATCAAAGTAATTGTTGAACTGAAATACAATTAAGAAGTATATTAATAGTGAAATAATTATTAAGCTCTAACTTAAAATGATTTTTTATTCAAAACAAACTTAATAATGCAAACACATTGGCATTTGGCAAAAACAAAAGTTTTTGGGGGGCCCTAAGCTATAGCTTGTTTAGCTTATACAAAAATCTGGCACTGCATTGAAGTCCCTCCCCTCCCCAAACCCCACCTTCCTCAGACTCTACCTTGAAAACCTCCCGCCGGTGGCGAAGAGAGACCTGGCAACCCTATGTAGGGGGAAAGAGTGTACGTTGAGGAGTGAGTTCAATTCCCCACTCGGTCAGGAAACCCTTTGAGTATCCCATGACCAGTCACTCTCCTCCATCCTAGCCTACCTCAAAGGGTTGTTGTGAGGAAAAAATGGAGGTGGGCAGAACCATTGCTGCCACTCTGAGCCCCATGGAGGAAGGCAGGATTGCCAGCCTCCAGGTGGTGGCTTGAGATCTCCTGCTATTACAACTGATCTCCAGGTGATAGAGATCAGTTCCCCTGGAGAAAATGGCTGCTTTGGAAAGCAGACTCTATGACATTATGTCCCACTGAAATCCCTCCCATCCTCAAACCCTGCCTTCCTCAGGCTCTACACCAAAAATCTCCAGTTATTTCCCAACCTGGAGTTGGAAACCCTAGAAAAAGGGTAGAAGTAAAATGTGGCACCGCCTGTCTCTTATAGGGTTGCCAACCTCCAGGTAGTAGCTGGAGATCTCCTGCTATTACAACTGATCTCCAGCTGATAGAGATCAGTTGCCCTGGAGAAAATGGCTTCTTTGGCAATTGGTCTCTATGGCATTGAAGTCCCTCCCCTCCTCAGACCCCGCCCTCCTCAGGCTCCACCCCAAAAAGCTCCAGGTATTTCCCTACCCGGAGCTGGCAACCCTACTTGCACATTTTCTAAAAACACTTGGTGGGTGGAAGGAAACGTGTTGGCGGGTGCCATGGCGCACACAGGCACCACGTTGGGGACCCCTAACCTAAATGGAAGGGGAGGAGAATAGGGCTGCCAGGTCCCTCTTTGCCACCGATGAGAGGTTTTTGGGGTGGAGCCTGAGGAGGGCAGGTTTTGGGGAGGGGAGGGACTTCAATGCTATAGAGTCCAATGGCCAAAGCGGCCATTTTCTCCAGGTGAACTGATTTCTGTCGGCTGGAGATCAGTGGTAATAGTGGGAGATCTCCAGCTAGTACCTGGAGGTTGGCAACCCTAGAGGAGAACGAGGAAGCAAAATAGGGGGTTTTATCCAGGTGCCCGCTCCTAAGAGAGTCCAAATGGGCACCTCTTTGCTAAAGTCAGGAAAAGCTGCAGTTTCATCCATCATTACCATAATAAACAATTTGTGTGTGGAGTTCAGGAGCCCTTCTCTGTGGAGCCAGATGGTGCTTGGAAAACGATTATGCAAAACATGCACGGCCTTGGCAATTGCCAGCTCTTGGCACCGATGCCACCTAGTTTTAAAAGCAGGAACAAAACCCGTTTCCGGTTTGGCTTGAAGGATTCAGGCCGCCTTGGGTTACTTACGAGACCACGCAGAGTGGGTGACAGTTCTCCACGAATAGGCATGCATGTTCTTCGTCAAAGCAGTAGGCATTTTGCACTGACAACAAAGGACTCGAACAAAAGGATGGTTTATTTGTTATCCATTATCACATTTGGATTCTGGATTTTTTGCAAAAAGCATTTAGGGCAGTGATCTTATCACAGCCTCGCCACCTGACCTATGACCACACATCCATTTCGCCTCGGGTTGCCACCTCTGGCTTGGGAAATTCCTAGGGATTTGGGGGTGGTTACTTGGGAGGGTAGAGTCCGGGAAGAAGGGGCTGGAGGCATGACCCCTTGAAGCCCAAAAAAGCCATTTCGGTAAATTTTGGGTTCGGGTTTACTGAATTCCAAAACCTGGGGGGATCGCCAAAGCTGAATTGGCCATTCCTGAAAAAAACGGGAAATTATCTGGGTTTTTTGGGTTCGCCCCAGGCTTTGCAAAAAAATGTCCTAGAGGGACATTTTTTGAGGTAGAGCCCCCAAACCTGCAGGGTTGCTTGCAGGGACTCTCCTTGCAAGAACCCCCAAAGTTGGTGAAGACTGGGTCGGGGGGGTCCAGCGTTATGGGCTCTGGAGAGGTTGCCCCCCTCCTCCATAGGCAAGCATTAGCCAATTAGTGAACGAACAGAGAATCTCTTACCTTCCAGTCCTTCAGAAGACACCACTCCAAATCACCTTTCTTAACCACTATGCTGGCTCTCTAGCTGGAGATCTCCTGCTGTTACAACTGATCTCCAGGTGGACACTATCACATTGAAGTCCCTCCCCTCCCCAAACCCCGCTCTCCTCTGGTTCCACCCCAAAAACCTGCCGCCGGTGGCGAAGAAGGACCTGGCAACCCTATTCGTTCTCTGGCCTGTGATTTGTACAAGACTCGGTACAATAATCTGCAACCGTCTGCCTCCGAGAAGGGGAGGGGTAAGAATAGGCGCTAAGCATGCTGTCTGTTTTTGCATCCAGGAGTTTAAAAAGCTGGCAGGAATTCCTCCCCGTGCTTTCCCTTCCCTTTTAGCCTCTGCAGCTGCCGAGCAGGCCTGCCGCTTGCCTCCCAGGTACCGAAGCGTGACAGCCCAGGTGTTAATCAGGACCGCGCGTTTGAGCAGCATTACGGCGGGCTCAGCCGTGGCAGGGTGACAGCTGAGACAGTTGACGGAAGGTCTTCGGGACCGAACAGAGCCGTGCGCTGCCGAGGCGGGGGCTCTCCTGCCATTCGCCTGCCAATCTGCCGGGGGACCAGGTTGTGGGTAGTTCTGGGCAAGGGGAACAAAGTCTGGAATCCGCGTCAGCAACGGCCCATGACAGAATAAGAGCAAGGGCACTCCGCGTTAGTATGAGGCTTATTAGCCATGAACAGAAATGGTCTTCTGGGTCAGCTCGATACCTGCAGTAGGGTTGCCAACCTCTGGTACTAGCAGGAGAGCTCCTGCTATTACAACTGATTTCCAGCCGATAAAGATCAGTTCACCTGGAGAAAATGACTGCTTTGGCCATTGGACTCTATGGCATTGAAGTCCCTCTCCTACCCAAACCCCGCCCTCCTCAGGCGCCACCCCAAAAACATCCCACCGGTGGCAAAGAGGGACCTGGCAACCCTAACCTGCAGGGAATATCTAGAAGAAGTTGGTTATCATAGAGTTAATCACAGAGTTGGTTATTATATGCCGACCAGTGTGGTGTAGTGGTTAACAGCAGTGGTTTGGAGCAATGGACTCTGGTCCGGAGAACAGGGTTTGATTTGCCCCTCCTTCACATGGGCAGCGGAGGCTAATCTGGTGAACTGGATTTGTTTCCTCACTCCTCCACATGAAGCCAGCTGGGTGACCTTGGGCTAGTCACACTCTCTCAGCCCCACCTTCCTCACAGGGTGTCTGTTGTGGGGAGGGGAAGGTTATTGTAAGCTGGTTTGATTCTCCCTTAAGTGGTAGAGAAAGTCAGCATATAAAAACCAACTCTTCTTCTTCTTCTACTACTACTACTACTACTAACTATGGGGGGGAACTCTCTGTTATTATAATCTATCAAGCACCATCTGTTGTTTTAATATTGTTTTATGCAGTTTAATACGGTTTGATATTTATTGGTTTTAAATGTATATGTATCGTGGGTTTTTTTGTATTATAGTTTTAATGTTGTTACCCGCCCCGAGCCTGACTTCGGCCAGGGAGAGCAGGATACACATGAAGACATGAACACATGAAGTTGCCTTATACTGAATCAGACCCTCGGTCCATCAAAGTCAGTATTGTCTACTCAGATCGGCAGCGGCTCTCCAGGGTCTCAGGCGGAGGTCTTTCCCATCACCTACTTGCTTAGTCCCTTTTAACTGGAGAAGCCGGGGATTGAACCTGGGACCTTCTGCATGCCAAGCAGATGCTCTACCACTAAGCCAGGGCCCCTCCCGAAGTCTAAAATAATAAATAAATGAATAAACCAATTTCTTCTCTGCTTTTAATCACAGCAGATAGCTCCGTATGAAATGCTCTGGAAGTTTGCTTAGTTCTAGCGGTGAGTGAATAACAGTCATGCGTCCTGGAAAGGTCTGGTTGTGACAAAGAAACCCATCAAGCATCGTGATTGCCTTGTGAGAAACATATTGAGCGTAAACACTTTATGCCTGCATTTGATTAACCTTATTTCTCTAGTGCATTTTGAGCCCACGAAGCACGCATGGTTCTCTTGACCCCATTTTCCCTCACAACAAGCCTGTGAGATAGATGAGGCTGAGAGGGAATTGTTCGTTTTGACCTTTGTGCCAAATCTGAACCCAGGTCCCCTGGTTCTCTCCATAGCATTCTAACTATTCTGTGGGCTTGATGATGATGAAGAAGAAGAGTTGGTTTTTATATGCCAACTTTCTCTACTACTTAAAGGAGACTCAAACCGGCTTACAATCATCTTCCCTTCCCCTCCCCTCCCCACAACAGACACCCTGGGGCTGAGGGAGCTCTAAGAGAGCTGTGACTAGCCCAAGGTCACCCAGTTGGCTTCACGTGTAGAATGGATAAACAAACCCAGTTCACCAGATTAGCCTCTGCCACTCATGTGGAAGAGTGAGGAATCAAACCCGGTTCTCCAGATCAGAATCCACTGCTCCAAACCACCGCTCTTAACCATTACACCATGCTGGCTATTCAGTGCCGGCATTCTGCCCCAATTCAATCAAATTCTTCTCTTCGGCAACAGCAGAACTCAGGAAAAGCATGGGTGTGGGTGGAATTGCCCTTCTGTTAGCAGAAGTGCCTTAGCCTGGTAGAAACCGACCTTGGGATCCGAGTCCTTGGCGAGCGAGAAATAATATATTTTTCAAAGATTGCCGTCATGGCAGATTTAAAGATGGCTTTCAGAAATGTATCATCTTGTAGGGGGAAAGGATTGTCTCTAGCAGAAAGCGTGGATGTTGGAGTGGGATATAGATCTGTAGCGTGAAATTGATGATGGCATCTGAAAATTTCTATTTACGCAGGGATCTCAATTTCCAGTCTGCTTAAACTTAACAAAAGAACAGTTAGGAGGCGGCCAATCAATGGCACATTATGCAGCGGAAGATCCATGAAATTTGTAAACTAGCTCAGAGCGGCGCAGTTCTAGGATACAGCCAAGGATGCTTTCATCTGTCCGTGGCAGAAGCCTGAAAGGGCTTGGAAACTCTGGCGGATGGTGATTGGTGGTGGTGCCGAAATGTTCAGATGTGGTTTGCCATTGCCTGCCTCTGCATGGGCTGAGAGTTCTGAAAGAACAGTGACTGGCCCAAGGTCATGCAGTAGGCCTCATGTGGAGGAGTGGCGAATTGAACCTGGTTCTCCAGATTGGAGTCATAGAATCATAGAGTTGGAAGGGACCACCAGGGTCATCTAGTCCAACCCCCTGCACAAGGCAGGAATTTCACAACTACCTTTCCCCCACACCCCCAGTGACCCCTACTCCATCCCCAGATGGCCAAGATGCCCTCCCTCTCATGATCTGCCCAAGGTCATAGAATCAGCCCTGCTGACAGATGGCCATCTAGCCTCTGCTTAAAAACCTCCAGGGAAGGAGAGCTCACCACCTCCCGAGGAAGCCTGTTCCACTGAGGAACTACTGTGTTTGAAAATTCTCCCTAATGTCTAGACGGAAACTCTTTCGATTTAATTTCAACCCATTGGTTCTGGTCCGACCTTCTGGGGCAACAGAAAACAACTCGGCACCATCCTCTCTATGACAGCCCTTCAAGTACTTGAAGATGGTTATCATGTCCCCTCTCTGTCTCCTCCTCTTCAGGCTAAACATACCCAGCTCCTTCAGCCTTTCCTCATAGGACTTTCCTCATAGAGTCCTCTGCTCTTAACCACTACACCACGCTGGCTCTCGCAGATGGTGACTAGGACAATTAAAGAAAGCAGACAGGCTTATGGCAACCCCACATTTTGGTAACACTTGCAATATTTCAACCTTTTTCATTATTATTAGTTACAGTACATTTTTAAAGACATAATCCTGTTGCACACTTAATAGACTACAGTATGGTGTAAACATAACTTTTATATGCACTGGGAAACCCAAACATTCACGTGACTCGCTTTACTGCGATGTTCGCTTTATTTAGGTAGTCCGGAACCGAACCCGCAACATCTCTGAGGTATGCTTGTATGCATAATATTAGCAACATGGATGCATCCCAACATCCTTGCGTAGCAGATTAACCTTGCTCAGAATAGGGGACTGGGCTAATGCAGTTCTGTATAATTATATTGCTAAATGACACCTTGAATAATTAATGAAATATTGACCCATTTTGTATAACCTTAATAACCAATTCCTAGCATACACCACTTACAAGTTAATACACCCTAACAAGGGATTAACAGAAGAGTAGACAGAACTATAAATTTTGCCTTTTTTATCACTCCATGTTTTATTAAAATCCATTATATTCTTTCCGTGTGCGCAAGGTCAGAGACTAAGAGGGTATCCACCATTAGGGTTCATCGATGTTGCAGTAGAAATATGGTCATGCTGAAAAGAAGAGTTGGTTTTTATACCCCAATTTTCTTTACCTTTAAGAGTCTCAAACTGGCAGACAATCACCTTCCCTTCCTCTCCCCACAACAGTCACCTTGTGAGGTAGGTGGGGCTGAGAGAGTTCAGAGAGAACTGTGACTTGCCCAAGGTCACTGAGCAGGCTTCATGTGGAGGTGTGGGGAAACCAACCCAGTTAGGCTTTAAGGTGCTACTGGATTCCCATTTAATTCTTCTGGGAGGATGACATGATAGAGGCGTACAAAATTATGCATAAGATGGAGAAAGTGGATAAAATGAGTGCTTTATCCCTCCCATAATACTAGAACTAGCACTTAGGGGCACCCCCAAGTAAGTTATTTTATTCATTTATGTATTTATTTAAAGCATTTTTATGCTACCTTTCCACCCAATAGGGTCTCCGAGGCTGCAAACATGAAAACATTTGTAAATGAAAACATTTGTAAATTTTGTTAGGTGTTAAGGTGCTACTGGATTCCTGTTTAATTCTTCTGGGAGGGTGACTTGATAGAGGAGTACAAAATTATGCATAAGATGGAGAAAGTAGATAAAATAAGTATTTTATCCCTCTCTCATAATACTAGAACTAGCACTTAGGGGCACCCCAAATAAGTTATGTTATTCCTTTATGTGTTTATTTAAAACATCTTTGTTTAATTTTTTTAATTGATTTTTAGGATACACACAAAAAAAGGGGGAAATGGAAAGGGTAATGGGAGGGCGATAAATACAACGCAATCCTTGCAACCCACCTCCTGTCTAAAACCAAATACTACTTCTAATACGTTTAAGTTATATATTTCTAAATTTTTGTTCTAAAATATTGTCTATCTCAATTTTATCAAATAATCATTTATGGAACCTTATATTCAATGCCATTCTAATTTGTTTAATTATAACTCGAATGCAACTCTAAATATCATGTTCTTATATTATAACCTTAATATTTCATTACTAAATGCTTATATATTGGACCAATTCTCATCCATATTTAACATATTTAAAACATCTTTATGCCCCCTTTCCACCCAATTAGGGTCCCCAAGGCAGCAAACCTGAAAACATTCAAACATTTTAAAAAGCATTTTAAAAAATGTATGAACTAATTCATTAGAAACATGTAAACATGCAACACCAAAAGCAGGGAAGGAAGCCAAGGATAGCTATGAGGGTATGCCAAAAGAAAGAAAAAAGTCTTCACGCACAAGGATTGCCAACCTCCACGTGGCACCTGGAGATCTTCCACTGTTACAACTGATCTCCAGATGACCAAGATTGGTTCTCCTGGAGAAAATGGCTGCTTTCGAGGGGGGACTCTAGGGCATCGTACCCCGCTGAGGTCCCTGTCCTCCCCAGGCGCCATCCCCAAATCTCCAGGTATGTCCCAATGCACAGCTGGCTAAAACACTGATAGAAGAAACCGATAGAGGGAGGCACATGAATCTCCTTGTCGGAAGAGGCTCAGCATGGACAAGAGGAAATACTTCTTTCACTCAATGAGTGATTTAAATTGTGGAATTCACTGCCATCAGATTCAGATTTATTATTTATACGGCAAAGCCATTAAAATATTCCTATAAATTACAAGATAGAATTAAAAGATACAGTTTCTAAAACTATGGGATATATAATTCTTAAATAAATTACACAAATTACTATTAGCGAAAAACCTCGGATTAATATAACATTTCCCATTTTAGGTTAGATTGCCAAGCCTGATGGATCTTGTATATTGCAGCACAAAATCTAGCTACTTGTTTCATTGTCTGAGCTGATCCTTCCCATAGGAGATTCCTCAACCTCCCTTCCTCAGAGCAGTCCTTTGTTAGATTAAGGAGTGGGGAAATTAGCTTAAATCTTGCTTTGTCATAGAAAGCGCATCTGAAGAATACGTACGCAATAGACTCAACTTCACCCAATTTACAAGGACACCCCCATTCTGATCTTGGTAACCTCTTGAATCTGGCTTCTAGAATCGTCGAAGGTAAGGAATTCACTGCCACAAAACCCAGTAATCTCCTTTAAAAGGAGATCAGGCAGATTCACGGAGGGGAGGCCATTTAAGGTTGCCAACCTCCAGGTCCTAGCTGGAGATCTGCTATTACAACTGATCTCCAGGGGACAGAGATCAGTTCCCCTGGAGAAAATGGCCGCTTTGGCCATTGGACTCCATGGCACTGAAGTCCCTCCCCTCCCCAAACTCCACCCTCCTCAGGCTCCACCTCAAAAACCTCCCGCTGGTGGCGAAGAGGCAACCCTAGGCTCCTAGCCATACTGACTAATGGGAACTTCCACATCCAAAAGCTGTAAACCTCTGGGTACCAGTGCTAGGAGGCAAAGCCAGGGGTTCTGGCCCTGCATCCCTCATGGACTGCCAGCTTCCTCACTCTGCCATCAAAAACATTTACAGTGCAACCTTAATGGGAGTTACTCCGGTCTAAACCCATCCATTGCAATGGGCTTAGATTGGAGTAACTCTCTTTAGGATTGCACTGCTAAACTCTTATCTCTCCTGTTCTCACCTCTCTTTGATGGGGGGGATTGTCATGTTAAAGAGATGTCAAGCTGTTCTAGTTGGCATTTCAGCTCTTGTCATTAAAGACGCTTGCCAATTTTAAGCACCAATTTGGCCTGTGGTTTATTCTTCACCCCACTGCGTATGGCGGAATAGGAGCAATCAGGAATAGCATTTGTCACCACGTTCGAATTCTTTTCCCCGTTTGTGTATTTGTTTTATTTATTTATTGGATTTTTATCCCCCCCTCTCCAACCGGAATCAGGCTCAGGGTAGCTCACTATGTTTGCCAACCTCCAGGTACCAGCTGGAGATCACCTGCTATTACAACGGACCTCCAGTCGATAGAGATCAGATCACCTGAAGAAAATGGCCGCTTTGGCAATTGGACTCTATGGCATTGAAATCCCTCCCCTCCCCAAACCCCACCCTCCTCAGTCTCCGCCCCAAAAACCTACAGCCGGTGGCGAAGGGGGACCTGGCAACACTATGGCTCACATCGAAATAATGACATTACAATTTAAAACAATAGCATCCAATGTAGCAATACTACTATTTAAAACAATAGCATCATAACACACAATAAATGGTCATTAAAATCTCTAATCTAAAAATGACAGATTAACCAGAAGTTCATATGGTGCCATGTGTAAGAGTACTGGTACCCTCACATCCAGGAGAGCAAAGTGGGTGGGCAAAGATTTTTTTCACCATCTGGTTTCCCAGTAGAAGAGTTAGATTCAAGTCCAGTAGCACCTTAGAGACCAACAAGATTTTGGGGATACAAGCTTTCAAGAGCCAAAGGTCCCTTAGTCGTATCTGATGAAAGAAGCTTTGACTTTCCAAAACACAGACCTCGAAAATCTTATTGGTCTCTAATCTGCTACTGGACTCTAGCACTTTTACTGAAGACCATAAGAACATAAGAGCATAAGAAAAGCCATGCTAGATCAGGCCAAGGCGCATCAAGTCCAGCAGTCGGTTCACACAGTGGCCAACCAGGTGCCTCTAAGAAGCCCACAAACAAGATGACTGCAGCAGCATTATCCTGCCTGTGTTCCTAAGCACCTCATATAATGGGCATGCTCCTCTGATCCTGGAGACAATACGTATGCATATTCATTTTGACTAGTAGCCATGGATAGCCCTGTCTTCCATGAACATGTCCACTCTCCTCTTAAAGCCTTCCAAGTTTGCAGCCATCCCCACATAAGAACATAAGAAAAGCCATGCTGGTCAGACCAAGGGCCATCAAGTCCAGCAGTCTGTTCACACAGAGGCCAACCAGGTGCCTCTAAGAAGCCTACAAACAAGACGACTGCAGTAGTATTATCCTGCCTGGGTTCCAGTGCACCTCATATAATGGGCCTGCTCCTCTGATCCTGGAGAGAATAGGTATGCATCATGACTAGTATCCATTTTGACTAGTAGACATGGACAGTCCTATCCTCCATGAACGAACATGGCTACTCTCCTGAAACTGGTCTCCCAGAGACATTCAGCTCATGAACATGCTCAATCATAAACTTTGCATGATATAATTCACAGTTTCAGAATCCTTTCATAACAGAAGAAGGGACACCTACAAATTGCAACTGACTTCTCTACAAAAACAGAAAGATAAGAAACTCTCCAACCTTTTACAAGATACTTCTGGACACAACAACTCCACAAACAATATTGTCAACCTTTCCCAGCATACCCTCAGCTTGGCAGAAGAATCTGTCCTTTCAAGAGGACTATCCTTCTGCCCCACCAAGTCCACAGAGACAGTACAACTCTGTGGAGACCTGGAAGCATTTTTTCGCCGTTTACGTTTGAAGGAATATTTCTACCACAATACAGAACAGAATACACAGGAACAGACCTCACAGCTTCAACAATCTACTCCTGAACAACCTCCTCACATTCCCACCATTGAACCATATAAGGATGATCAATTGGCTCCCACCCAACACCATAAAAAGAAGAACTCCATGTGGACTCCACCTGAAGGCCGCAACACTACACTGGACATGTATATTGAATGTTTTCGCCGCCGAGCCCAAACTGAAATAATCAACAGAAAACACCACTCAAGATCCAATCTCAGCTGTACAGAGAAGAATGCCATAAGCAGCCTGAGAAACAATCCAACTATTATAATAAAACAAGCTGACAAGGGAGGAGCCATTGTCATAATGGACAAAACTAAATATATACAAGAAGCTGAACGACAGCTCTCAAACACCAGTTTCTACAGGCTGCTATCCACAGACCCCACTCAGGAATACCAGCGAGAACTCAACAAAATCATGAAGAAATTACCAAAACATATACAGGAACGAATTGATATGGATTCACCTCAGGAACCTCGAGCAGGCACTTTCTACCTCCTACCTAAGATACATAAACCTGGCAACCCTGGACGCCCCATTGTTTCAAGCATTGGAACCATCACCGTAGGAGTATCAGGATATATGGACTCCCTTCTGAGACCATATGTCATTAATACCCCCAGCTATGTCCGAGACACCACAGACTTCCTAAGGAAACTGCAGTCCATCAACTGTCTCCCAGAAAACAGCATTCTAGTCACCATGGATGTGGAGTCTCTATACACCAACATCCCCCATGACGACGGGCTACAAGCCATTAGAAATACCATCCCTGACAACAACACTGCAGATCTGGCTACACAACTCTGCAGATTTGTTCTCACTCACAACTACTTCCGGTTTGGTAAGGACTTATACCTTCAAATCAATGGCACTGCCATGGGCACTCGCATGGCTCCACAATATGCCAACATTTTCATGGCAGATCTAGAACAACGTTTTCTGAACTCATACCCACTGGCACCTCTCCTTTACTTGAGGTTCATTGATGACATTTTCTTTGTCTGGACTCATGGCAAAGAAGCCCTTGAAAGATTTCACCAGGCTTTCAACGACTTCCACCCCACCATCAATCTAACTATGAATTATTCTGAACAAGAAATCAACTTCCTAGACACCACAGTACGGATCCATGGGGGACACACAAGCACCACATTGTACCGGAAACCGACAGATCGGCAAACGTATCTACATGCGTCCAGCCACCACCCCAACCATATCAGACAATCCATTGTCTATAGCCAAGCCCTACGCTATAGTCGCATCTGCTCCAATCCTTCAGACAGAGATACACACTTGAGAGACCTACAGCAAACATTTTTGCAACTACAATATCCTGCAGATATGGTGCGAAAGATGATTGAGAAGGCCAGAATGATACCCAGGCACAACTTACTACAAGATAAGCCCAGAGAGAATGACAACAGAACACCTCTGGTTGTTACTTATAGCTCCCAATTAAAACCAGTCCAACGTATTATTAAGGACCTACAACCAATGCTGGATTGTGACACTTCCCTCGCTGAAGCACTGGGGGGATGTCCCTTTCTTGCTTACAGACAGCCGGCTAACCTAAAACAACTTCTCACCCATGATGATAAACTACTTAACAAGAACATGGACTCTGGCACCAAGGCCTGCAACAAACCAAGGTGCCAACTTTGCCCTCATATAGATTCTAGGAACACCATCTCTGGACCCACCAATGTCAGCCATACTATCTCAGGTTCATATTCCTGCTCATCTTCTAATGTGATTTATGCCATCACATGCCAGCAATGCCCTTCCACAATCTACATTGGACAAACAGGTCAGTCTCTTAGACAAAGATTAAATGGACATAAGTCTGACATCAGAAACCACAATATTCAGAAACCAGTGGGTGAACATTTCAACCTTCCAGGACATTCTGTTGCAGATTTAAGAGTAGCAGTTCTCTTACAAAGGAATTTTAAAGGGAGATTGGAAAGAGAAACTGCTGAATTACAGTTGATATTCAAACTAAAGTCAATGCATTTACCTGGGCTGAATAAAGACCTTGCATTCATGGCCCATTACCAATGCTGATTTCTCAACACCCATCTCTCCCCTGGACATCACAGACTCTTTTGCATATCACACCTAATCCAATCAAGCCTGCTATTCACATTTACATACTGTTCCTCTACTTAAAGACCGATGTGATTCACATTCTAGCTGTATCTGAAGAAGTGAGCTGTGGCTCACGAAAGCTCATACCCTACCAGAAAATATTTTTGTTAGTCTTTAAGGTGCTACTGGACTCTTGCCCTTTTTGACTTTTGCATGATATGTAACTGTTGTCATGGAACGGTATTCCCTCGGGGGTCACATTAGGCAGTCAATTAAGAACCCTGAAGAAAGCACAACTTATTCTCCAGAAACAAAATTATGCACCTGAAACAAATGCATTGAACTCAAAGGTAATTGATGAGTGATTTTTTTCTTTTTATATTTGTTGATACATTAGTCAAATGGTTTCAGTTGTTGACTTGTATCCCTGATGCCTTCGGCGATCCTTCGTGGCAGATTCCTGAAAACACCTTAAGCTGAAAGAGTCTGCAGATGTGGCGTAGGATGTCCTGACTCCCTGTTGCATATTCTTTTGGACTGCCATCTTTATAATTCCCCAAGAGGAAACCTCATAAAACCTATAGTTTCAAACTTTTCCTCAAATAACACGAAAATACTTCACAAACTATTAGCTGATAAGGATCCCGAGATAACTGAAAACATGGCAAAATTTCTGACAATAGCAGTCAACTCATGGGAATCTAGTCGAAAGTAGAATCACAACATTAAGGAATTATTTATATTAATTTTATTTTACTTTAACTTTTATCCTTTTATATACTGTAAATTGTATTATGCCAATAAAGGTATTTGAAATTTCTATCCCTGACCTGGATGGCCCAGGCTAGCCTGATCTTGTCAGATATTAGAAGCTAAGCAGGGTTGACCCTGGCAAGTATTTGGATGGGAGACATATCTGGAGAGTGGACCCACCTTTTATTTTTCTACACCAGCATGGTGTAGTGGTTGAGAGGGGTAGATTCTAATCTGGAGAACTACGTTTGATTTCTTATTCCTCCACATGAGCGGTGGACTCTAATCTGGAAAACCGGGTTTGATTCCCCACTTCTCCACATGAGTGGCAGACCCTAATCTGGAGAGCTGGGTTGGTTTCCCCGCTCCTCCACATGAAGCCAGCTGGGTGACCTTGGGCCAGTCACAGCTCTCCCCGAATTCTCTCAGCCCCACCTACCTCACAAGGTGTCTGCTGTGGGGAGAGGAAGGAAAGGCGATTGTAAGACAGTTTGAATGTCCTTAAAGGTAGAGAAAATCAGGGTATAAAACCAACTCTTTTTCGTCTTTCTCCTGGTCAAGCTTATCGTGTTCAGACCTTCAAACTGTAGTGCTTTGCTACACATCCTCACAGTCCCTGCCTTACGCAACTTGTGAACTCTGGATACACTAGTATCTTGCTTAACTTTGTGAAATATTTGTAATTCGGTGCCCCCCCCCCACCTTCACCCTTCTCAACACATTTCACATCATTCTACTATTACTTAAACTGTACTGACATCTGGTGGCTCAGAATATTTAAGGGGACTAAACATATGCATCCCTTCACTTAACCATTAGAGGCAATTTAGTCTTTTCCTAATTATTCATCTGTCACAAGGATAGACGGCACCATCCTTTACAAATCTATAGGGTTCCAGCAGTTTTTAAAAAAAACCAAACTTTCTAGACAAATCTTTCCATCCAAGAAAGCACCAATGTCACCCAGAGAGAAACGTCAAGTTGTTGAGTTCTCCAAATCATTTCTTCTCCTTTTTCTTTTAAATCTACATTTGGGGCAGGGACAGCATGGGAATTGTCTTTTTTAAATTTTATTTATTTCAAAAAAAGGGATACAAAAAGGGGGAAAAAGGAAGGAATAGGGGCCCGTCTGTGGATAAGATGCATATATAAGAAAAAAAGAACGTTTCAGCATATATAACAAAAATTACAATGCAATTACCACATCGATTTCTCCAGTTATTTATATAAAATATTTTATTCTGATAGAAAATAGCTTCATTTTAGTATAACCAATTATTGTACCTTTATTCTTGTTCTACTAGAAAATGGCTTCACTATACCTGAGCCAGTGTTTATACCATTTAAACTGGTATTATTATAGTTTCAACTATTGGTTTCTATATATCAATATAACAAACTCCATTTTTCATTAAACTGTTCAACAGTTTCCTCGTCAGTTATGTTCATCATGTGGGTTATTTTGGCCATTGTGGCATATTCCAGCATGGGGATTGTCTTAAACCCTTAAAAATAAATGTAAGAAAATAGTATGGGCTCACTGAATCAGACTGGTATCCTGTTTCTCACACTGGCCAACCCTTTGTTTCTAGGAAGTCTACAAAATGGGTCGTGAGTAGGGTTTCCAGGTCCCTCTTCACCACCGGTGGGAGGTTTTTGGGGTGGAGCCTAAGGAGGATGGGGTTTGGGGAGGGGAGGGAGTGCAATGCCATAGAGTCTGATTGCCAAAGTGGCCATTTTGTCCAGGTGAACTGATCTCCATCGTCTGGAGATCAGTTGTAAGAGCAGGAGATCTCCGGCTAGTACCTGGAGGTTGGCAACCCTAGTCATGAGGGCAAAAGTCGTCAATTGCAGTTTGTCCCCAACATCCGATATTTACAGGCACACTGCCTCTGAACATGGAAGTTCTATATAACCATCATGGTCTCATACTTTGGTTGGAAGGCACATGATACAGTGGCCTTTCATCTCTGGGGGAAAAAGGGAAAGCAAATATAAAAGTTGTTTCCTCAGAAAGCCTGTTTTTATCTGGCACGTGAAATTCTAAAGGCTCAGTGGGGAGAATGGTAGTGGAGAGGGTGGTACGGTTGCCAACCTCCAGGTACTAGCTGGAGATCTCCCACTATTACAACTCCTCTCCAGCCAATAGAGATCAGTACCCTTGGAGAAAATGGCCGCTTTGGCAATTGGACTCTATGGCATTGATGTCCCGCCCCTCCCCAAACCCCCCTTCCTGAGGCTCTGCCCCAAAAACCTCCTGCCAGTGGCGAAGAGGGACCTGGCTATGCTAGAGGGTGGTTTAATGGTCAAAGTATTCACCTAAGACCAGAGAAACCAATCTCCACCACAGCTACCCTTTGCGAAGTTACAAGGGAAAGGGAAGTAAATTCAACCCCAGGAGAAAGGAGGCAGGAGAAATTATGGGGGGCATCCTATTTATTTTTTTTACGATAAAATTTGTGCCATAAGGGACGCACAAATCTGTTCTTTTTGCCTTTTGAGGCAACTCACACGAAACTCAGCGGGGCCTATCCGACAGTGTACCCTTTAATGCGTTTGAAGCCTAGGTTCTTGAGGAGAAAATTAAAAACTGCATCGAGGAGGGGAAAACCTCATCTATTTTAGATGTCTACGGAGTTCTGAAAGCAGTGGGGTATTTTTTATCCTTCCGTTTCATGCAGAGTGTGTGTGTGTGTGTGGGGGGGGGGTACTTTCCCACATTCCCAAGTATAAAGGGTTCTCTATCCAATGTGTTCTTCTCTTGCTAAGACTGCTGATCTTAATTAAAGCTCCAGATGTTCTGCCCTAATCAAGTTCCCTTTGGTCGTAGTCTACAAACTGGGAAAGTTGCATACACATACTTCTGGGAGGAGGAGGAGGAGGAGGAGGAGGAGGAGGAGGAGGAGGAGGAGGAGGAGGAGGAGGAGGAGGAGGAGAAGAAGAAGAAGAAGAAGAAGAAGAAGAAGAAGAAGAAGAAGAAGAAGAAGAAGAAGAAGAAGAAGAAAACTTCCAGAAACAACATGTGAGGTCCTGGAGAGCCGCTGCCAGTCTGAGTAGACAATACTGATCAATGGTCTGATTCTGTATAAGGCAGCTTCATGTGTTCAAGATTCCTGTTTGTGTGTACCTGAAGAAGAAGAAGAGTTGGTTTTTATATGCCGACTTTCTCTACCACATCAGGAAGAATCAAACTGGCTTACAATCACCTTCCCCTCCCCACAACAGGCACCCTATGAGGTAGGCGGGGCTGAGAGAGCTCGAAGAGAGCTGTGACTAGCCCAAGGTCACCCAGCTGGCTTCATGTGCAAGAGTGGGGCAACCAACCCAGTTCACCAGATTAGCCTCCACCGCTCGTGTGGAGGAGTGGGGAATCAGACCCTGTTCTCCAGATCAGAGTCCACCGCTCCAAACCACTGCTCTTAACCACTACACCTTTCTGGCTCTTTAGCAATCCCACTTTACTATAGTCCAACAGGTCCTCACACTTGCAGAAGAACCTTCACACACAGAGAGCTCCCCAGCATTAGGGCCGCTGAACCCCCTCTGGCCATCAGCAGGAGATGCAGGGGTGGGGTTGCCAGCTCCAGGTTGGGAAACTCCTGGAGATTTGGGGATGGAGCCAGGGGGATCAGGGACCTCAGTGGGGTAAAATGCCATAGAGTCCACCCTCCAAAGTATTCATTTCCTCCATTGTTGATATTGCCTTTTTGTGTTTCACCTAGACCCCTGCTATCTAATCTGTCCAGCACTGTCTCTACAGAGACTAAGCAAAGGAATTTCTTTTGAAGCAGTTTCTTCAGGATGGAAAACCATGTACTATATCGCTGAGCTACAGCCCTTCCTGAACTCTAGTACCATCAAAATACATGACATTTTACAAGAACACATAAGCCAAAAATATAGGGCCTTGCCTTGAGGATTGTATCATACACGCAACCCCACCTAAAACTACCCCACACTCAATCCCACCTAAAACAGCTAGTGATACTCAATTGCTGTAGGTACACATGAATAGGGTTGCCAACCTCCTGGTAGTAAAGCAAAATAACAATCACCCGGTGCTGTACTGAGAGATACTCAATCAAAATAACAGCACACCCAATATTTTATAGCAAACACAAACTGTATTTATACAAGAGTGACAAGAATCGAAGAAATATCTAACTAGCTAATAACATGCAAAACGTTTACAGACAGACACGTGGTACTGAAAACGATATTATTTACAATTATATACAATGAACACTTATGTCCCACAGTATGCCAATATAATTACAATCCTATAAATATAGAGTGAAATAAACTGTATATACACTTAACAGCCTTAAAGACATGGTGAGTATCCTTCGTTTCACTTGTAATGCTAAAGTCAACATGGATCCCTTAAAAGGGTCATGCCAAGGGTCTGGTAGGACCCACAAGCAAAAGATTGTTCAGGACCACATGAAAGGAATTAGAATCTATGGCACTGAAGACCTTCCCCTCCCCAAACCCTGCCCTCCTCAACCTCTGCCCCCAAAACCTCCTGCCTAGGGTTGCCAGATCCCTTTTTGCTATTGGCAGGAGGGTTGGGGGGCAGAGGCTGAGGAGGGCATGGTTTGGGGAGGAGAGGGACTTCAATGCCATTGAGTGCAATTGCCGAAGTGGCCATGTTCTCCGGGTGAACTGATCTCTATGGGCTGGAGGTCAGTTGTAATAGCAGGAGATCTCCAGCTAGGCACCCTCAATGGCAAAAAAAGGAAAGAAATGGTTAACCCTATTATTAATGCTTTGGGGCTCAGAATGTCTTTTATTTTCCCTACTACCTCTCCCCACCCCCAACCGCCCGTGTTTGCACTGGTTTCTCAATGTATTATGGTCTGCCGGACTCCAGCAATTTCAGGTGGGTAATAGGAATGGTCATCAGCCAAGCAAAAATCCAATTTGTATAGTCCTTCACTTTATCACACACCCCTCTTTGGATCCTAGCCTATGCAACACAGGCAGCAGCCATCTATAATAAACGACCCAGAGAGAACAGAGATTAATCATATTTGCAGTCGTTGCTTTCGGAAGGTGAATCGTGTCGCCGGGTAAAAAAAGAAGATTGCCTCACTGATACATATTTAGCAGCTTGGACTCCTTCTGCCCAGGAACAGAGCTGTGAACAATTATGGGCAGTAAATTTTTGGTGAAGAAGAAGAAGAGTGGGTTTTTCTATGCCAACTTTCTCTACCTCTTAAGGGAGACTCAAACCGGCTTACAATCACCTTCCCCTCCCCACAACAGACACCCTGTGTGGTAGGTGGGGCGAGAGAGCTCTAACAGAGCTGTGACTTGCCCAACGTCACCCAGCTGGCTTCCTGTGTAGGAATGGGGAAACAAATGTGGAGGAGGGAAAGGATCAAAACCGGTTCTCCAGAGCCGAGTCCACCACTTTAAACCACTGCTCTTAACCACTACACCACGCTGGCTCCACGCTGGTGCTGATGGGACAGGGATTTCAAAAGGCAAAATCTATGCACTTGGTTTCGGGGCACAATTTGCGTTCCGATTGACCTGACCTGGATGGCCCAGGCTAGCCTGATCTCATCAAATCTTGGAAGCTAAGCAGGGTCAGCCCTAGTTAGTAGTCGGGTGGGAGACCACCCAGGAAGTCCAGGGTTGCTACACAAAGGCAGGCAATGGCAAACCACCTCTATTTGTCTCTTCCCTTGAAAACCCGATGGGGCCGACATAAGTCATCTGTGACTTGACGGCACTTTCCACCACCACATACTTTGTGACGAAGGCAAATTGAATGAGCCGGGCACATAAATTCATTGACAACTTTGCCTCCTTGCCCAACATGGCAGCATGGCAGCTTGGTGTCATGGTTAAGAGCAGTGGACTCTGATCTGGTGAACCGGGTTTGATTCACACTTTGCACAGTAGCATGAACACAGATGGATTGCCATTGCCTTCCTCTGCGTAGCAACCCTGGATTTCCTTGGTGGTGTCTCATCAAATACTGACCAGGGTCCATCCTTCATAGCTTCTGAAATCTGGTGAGATCGGGCTAGCCTGGGCCATCCAAGTTAGGACATTCCCATTCATCACCAGACAGTTTAAATAATTATCATTTAGACTTTCCCCCCCCCTTTGGTACAGACTTCTCTTTAATAATGTTTAACATTATAACACAATTTAGCACTGCTGATTTCACTCAAGGGAGCAACCTGTGAACAATTAGAAGAGGCTTTCTTTGGCTTCCTTGAGAGCCAGCATGGTGTAGTGGTTAAGAGCGGTGGTTTGGAGCGGTGGAGTCTGATCTGGAGAACCGGGTTTGTTTCCCCACTCCTCCACACGAAGCCACCTGGGTGACCTTGGGCAAGTTACAGCTCTGTTAGAGCTCTCTCAGCCTCACCTACCTCACATGTAGGTGAGGTAGGTGTCTGTTGTGGGGAGGGAAAGGGAAGGGGATTGTAAGCTGGTTTGAGTCTCCCTTAAGTGGTAGATAAAGTTGGCATATAAAAACCAACTCTTCTTTTTCTTCTCTCCGCAAAAGAGGTGCCACTCTCCGACAACCTAGCGATGCCACGGACATTTTTAAAGAGGCGGCAGGAATGGAAATCAAGTTAATTGGATATACATTTAATTAAGCCGTTAATTAATGCAATCATGCCGGCTATCTTGTTTGGAGCTGTCCAAATTCGAGGTACAGGAATAAATGTACATATCTGTCATTACAGAGTGTCAGTGAAGCTTTACCATTACCAATAATTACGGTTTAAGATATTCTTTATGCTCCAGGAATGATTTCTTAGGATATCACATGGACTCTGATTTTATATATTTCTTTTTATTGCTAGCCCAGTTACTGCACAAGCCATTGAAGCCATCTGGAATATGTTGAGAGCCAGTTTGGTGGAGTGGTTAAGAGCAATGGACTCTGATCTGGAGAACCAGGTTTGATTCCCCACTCCCCCATATGAGCGGCGGACTCTTATCTAGTGAATCGGGTTGGTTTCCTTACTCCTCCGCATGAGCAGCAGACTCTTATCTGGTGAACTGGATTGGTTTCCCCACTCCTCCACATGAGCGGCGGACTCTTATCTGGTGAACTGGGTTGGTGACCGGCTGGGTGACCTTGGGCTAGTCAGTTCTCTCCGAACTCTCTCAGCCCCACCTACCTCACAAGGTATCTGTTGTGGCAAGAGGAAGGAAAGGCAATTGTAAGCTGGTTTGAGTCTCCTTAAAAAGGTAGAGAAAATCAGGGTATAAAAACCAACTCTTCTTCACTATGGCCATTTATGCACGGGAGGTTTCGCCTTGGATTTGCCGCTCTCCAAAGGCACATTTTCCCCATCCGAATTGTCAAAACTCTGCATGGGGGCTTATTTTGGAGTTCTGAGAATTCAGATGGGAAATATGTGCATCTAGAGAGCAGCAAACCCAAGGCAAAACCTCCCGTGTGTAAATGGCCCAAGTCATTTGCATTTCATGGATCTCTTTTAACCCACTACCACAGTCAAGTTTTTTGAGCCAGTGCGGCGTAGTGGCTAAGAGAATGAGCTGTGAAGTCACCAGGGCAAAGTTTGGCCTGTGCTTCAAAGGTGAGTGCACCCCTTTATAGTAACCCATACAAACGGGCAGTGGCCATTTACCTTCCAGGGAAAAAAGCAATGTACTGCATTTTTTATCAACATTGGGATGCAATTCAAAACTGCTCAGTAGCCTCCCAACAATAGGAAGAGGCCATGGCTCAGTGGTAGAGCCTCTGCTTGACATGCAGAAGGTCCCAGGTTCAATCCTTGGCATCTCCTTTAGATCTGGCAGCAGTAGTAGAAGAAGAGTTGGTTTTTGTATGCCGATTTTCTCTACCTTTTAAAAGAGAATCGAACCAGCTTGCAATCTCCTTCCCTTCCTCTCCCCACAACAGACACCTTGCCAGGTAGGTGGGGCTGAGAGAGTTCAGAGAACTGTGACAAGCCCAAGGTAACCCAGCTGGCTTCATGTGGAGGAGCAGGGAATCAAACCCAGTTCTCCAGATTAGAGTCTGACACACATATGGAGGAGTGGAGAAACAAATCCATTACACCAGTTTATGTCCATAACTCATATGGAGGAGTGGGGAATCAAACCCAGTTCTCCAGATTAGGGTCCACTGCTCATGTGGAGAAGTGGGGAATCATACCCAGTTCTCTACCGCTCCTAACCACTACACCATCTGGCTCTCATTTTAGGTGACATAAGACACCTCTGCTTGAGACCCTGGAGAGCTGCTGCTAGTCTGAGTACACGATACTGAATCATAGAGTTGGAAGGGACCACCAGGGTCATCTAGTCCAACCTCCTGCACAATGCAGGAAATTCACAACTATCTCCCCCACACACACCCAGTGACCCCTACTCCATGCCCAGAAGATGGCCAAGATGCCCTCCCTCTCATGAACTGCCTCTCATGAACTGCCTAAGGTCATAGAATCAGCATTGCTGACAGATGGCCATCTAGTCTCTGCTGAAAAACCTCCAGGGAAGGAGATCTCACCACGTCCCGAGGAAGCCTGTGCCACTGAGGAACCGCTCTAACTGTTAGAAAATTCTTCCTAATGGCTAGATGGAAACCCTTTTGATTTAATTTCAACCCGTTGGATCTGCTCCGACCTTCTGGGGCAACAGAAAACAACTCGGCACCCTCCTCTATATGACAGCTCTTTAAGTACTTAAAGATGGTTATCATGTCCCCTCTCAGTCTTCTCATCTTCAGGCTAAACATACCCAGCTCCTTCAACCTTTCCTCATAGAGAGACACTGTCCTTCAGTGTTAATCCTCTGAAGATGCCTGCCACAGCTGCTGGAGAAATGTCAGGAAAGAAAATACCAAGACCACGGTCACACAGCCTGGATAACCTACAAGAACTGATTTCCTCATAGGACTTGGTCTCCAGACCCCTCACCATGAAAAGAGAGAGCAAACATTCTTAAAATTTAGGGGACTTCTGCGAAACACTTCTGTCCCTTCCAATATTGATGTGGGGCCTGAAAATCCAAATGGGAGAACATCCAAAATCTGAAAGAGTCTAAGTCCTCTCACTGTATAGAACAAATCCCTACACCAAAAACTACAATGAGAAAAGAAGTTGTATCTTACCCATTCAAAGAAAGATGTCGAGTCAATCACTCTGTTATCAAAATTGTCAGGGTGCTTCCCCATGAACTACAAACCACATACAGCCTGACAGTTACTGGAAAGATCGAAAAATGAGATGTAACTAGGGCTGCCAGGTCTATAGAGCTATAGAGTTGTTGTAAATCCTAGAGCATCCCCTGAATCACTTCCGGTCTTTACCGGAAGTGACATCAGCTTGCCAGGGTGTTGCCTGCACACCAGTCTCCACCTTCTAATTATGCCCGGGGGTTGTTGTCAGCTGTGGCCTGGCAGTCCTGGATGTGAGTCGGTCTCTCCAAAATGATGGCCATTTGCAAATTGGGGAGTGATGTAAAATCTGATAATGCTTTACCTTACCAATTTAGAAGCGTTTTCACATTAGGTGGACATCTGAATCCTCATAATCACCTAAACATTCCACTTCCAGACAAATATAAGACTGTAATTTGGGGACAGGTCGTGGCCCAGAGATAGAGTATCTGCTTTGCATGCAGAAGGTCACAGGTGTGATAGCCAGTGACACTAGTTAAAAAAGGATCAGTTAATAGGTTATGTAGAAGATCACATCCTGAGACCTGGAGACCTGCTGCCAGTCAGAATAGAAAATTATTGACGTGAATGGACCAATGGTCTGATTCAGTATAAAGAAGAATAATGTATTACTATCACCTACATTGTCTTGGAACTATTGCAGAACCATCAAACTGGACAGAAAATGTCTCACCACTTATGGAACCTTCTGCCCTAAAACAGGTAAACACATATTTGAAGACGTCCCAACATTCCCTTGAATACCAACAACAAAGTCCCCTTTCCAACGCTTGGCTTAACCTGAAATTTCAATCCATTGTTGAGGATCCAGTAAACACGATACAGACTCTTCTGATCCAGTACTGTCAACTCGGACCGGCACTCCCCAAGAACTCCTGTGGTGTTATTTCCAAGATCTTCTACCCAAAGTCATTTGCTTTTGCTATGAACACTAGGGAATGAACCTCAGACCTTAACTATGTAAACCACAGGCTTCAGCGCTACGTGAATGACCTTTCTTAAGCAGATGTCCTCCAACCTTATGGGATGGTGAAGGCGGAATCGACACCCACAACCTCTGTCGGAGATAAATGTCCCCCACAAAACCACAGCAATACCACAGATGCTGTTTTACCAGACTTCCGTTTTGAAAAGTGAGAACGCATCTCAAAAGCAACTGTATGAAGGCAAATTAGTTTGGACCCCTCAAATCCCTGTAGAGGGACGGTAAAATTGGAGGTAGAAGTAGACCTCATGGAGTAAACTGGTTGAACATCATATCCAGTCTTTAGGAATCTCTCTTTCTGACCTAAAGGATCGTGGGTCATCGGCAGCTCTTTCTTCAATCCTGAGCTGCTTGCAAAAACTGGATTTCAGAAGTACTACAATAAGAGCATGTAGAGTACCCTCACCTCTCTACCTAGGTCTAAACTTGCCGCAATCTCTCCCAATGTATTTTGATTTTCTGACAATCCCGTGATACAGACGATTATTTCGATTGGCTAGACTAAATGCCATTCCATCAGGGGAGTTAATGGGTAGTCTAAGTAGGGTACCATATTGTGAGAGAGTATGCCAATGTGGTTCTGGCCAAACAGCCACTCTTCAGCATTCCTTGTTCAGTTGCGACCTGCTCAACGTAGCGAGAGACAGATGGATAAAGCCTTTTATCTCGGAGGCTGCTTGCGAATTGGAAAATTTGAGGGTTCTTTTAGCAGGGGTGGATTTTAATACTACATTGGCAGTTGCCAAATTGCCAACTTTTTATCTCAGACAATCAAGATAAAAAATACTGTGTGTGTGTGTGAACAGTATCATTAAAGTAGTAAAGTAGAGGGACGGTAGAATTCATGACATAGTACAAACCATTCACTTCCCTTGAACACTCATATTAACAAAGCAAGCTCTACAAAAGAAGGAAACTCTCACGTTCCCAGTTGTATTTGTACCCCTTCCCCCCACCCCCGAAACGAAGTAAGAAGCCATATGGCACAATGGACTTCTCACAGCAGTATGTATTCACGTGGTGAAGGGTGACACCATTGTCTCCTGCTGCTGTGAGCGTTGCTTATCCACGCACAGTTGGAAGACAACTAACCCATCGTTCAGTGCCTATCTGACGGGTCAATTGCACATTGGTGCAAAGCCGATACATGGACTTCAGAACGTATGCACCCTAAAGAAATGGTACCAAAGAGCTTTCCTTCTTGGGAATAATGAGACAAACGTCTTCTGGGTAGCTGTACACCAGAGCATAAATGTTTCAAGACACCCTGCATAGCTTCTAACACCCTTCCCCAAGTAAACATATCCCATTAGCCACACACTATGGGCGAAAACGCATGGTCACATTATCCTCCTTTAATCCCTGTTTTAGCCAGGATTGAACGCACATTAGGCGAAACGCATGCATTCGATCCAGACTGAATCCTGGCTGAAACAGGGATTAAAGGAGGATAAAGCGACCATGCGTTTTCGACCAATGTTTCATAAATGTTGACAGGCCTCTCATTTCTGCTACTGGATGATGAAACCAGGGAGGGTTGTCAAGCCCTTTGGCAAACCACACTACATACACCGAGTGACACACCAACGCCCCACATAGTACAAAAGTTGTGTCTATCTTCTCTAAAATACTTTGTTTGGTAGACTTCTAAAACTATTCATGGTCTCCAGGTGCAGGAGAATGAAACCGTGCTATACAAGAACACAGCTGAAATGCCCTTTAACAAAAAGAGCCCCTTGAAGAAGGCCATATGCAGAGAAAGTCATCCTAGATACATCACAAAGATTGTCACATCCTTTCTCAAAAGTCCCAAAAAGTTTTTTTTTTAAATAACCAAGGGTGACTTACCTAGCTGGTGTTTAAATGTCCACTTATACGATGCTCACTGGAATCTGTGAAGACATTAGAAAGAAAAAAATGAATTCAATGGGCAGCCACTTTCTCGTCTCGCAAGGTCACCCAGCAGGCTTCATGTAGAGGAGTGGGGAATCAAACGTTGTTCTCCAGATTACAGTCCCCTGCTCATGTGGAGGAGTAGGGAATCAAACCCGGTTATCCAGATTAGAGTCCACCACTCTTAACCGATACACCACGCTGGCTCTCTCCACCACACTGGTGTAGAGGATATGGCTTTATACCCAGCTGAAAGCCCCCCTTCCCAAACCCCACCCTTCCAAGGCTCCACTCCCAAATCTCCAGGAATTGCCCAATCCAGAGACGGAAACACTAGCAAAGGCAGTTGTCTGGTCAGCCAGCTAACTCAATCTGTTCTTGGACTTCTTCTTGTCTTCAGCTGTCTTGAAAAAGGCAGTGCATGCTTTAACATTATTTTAATAAGCACCCTCAAACGTATATGATCTGATTGTCCTTGCAACGATTTCCTAAAACAACAGAATATGGGAGGAGAATGAGATTCTCTCCTATTATTTTCTCTCCTATTATTCTCTCCTATTATTTTCTAGAGAAAGAGAGAAACAGAGAGACAGGGAGGTGTTTTATCAATGTGGTTTCAACAGCTATCAGGGAGACCATTATGGTTATACTGAAGAGCGAGGAGAAGGGAAGCTGGCACTAGGAGGAATTTAATCCCACTTGGGTTTTGCCTTAATGCCACTCCGCACGGCAGTCCAGTCCTCTGTGCAGCTTAAATACCTTTTGCTCTGGGGGGGGGGGGAATCCCACTTCCAGCTACTTCACTAGCACATAGTGACAGGCAATGGGGTGGTCTGCATTAGTCATTTGCAAACATGGCTAAACCCAACTGGATTCAATACTATTTGATTGGGGTTTCACCGAGGAGCGGTAAGAAAGCATCCCAAGTTGCATCCGAATGAAGGGTTAGAGGGCCGTTCCTGAGCAGATCCATGGAGCTTCTCGAACCAGCCTTCTCAGTGTCCGAGATAATTGTCAGGAGGCCGGCGGAGACTCTTGCGTTGTCCGAGCTCATTGGCTAACCGACTGATTCTCTTTCTCCATGATTTCCATCATTTTTGTCAACCTGTCGAAAAAAGGCTCCAGCCTTCTCCATAGGCACCTATGTTACGCCAATTAGAAGGGTCTCCTTTAATTAATTAATTAGTTAGTTTGTTTGTTTGTTTTTCATACTTCTAACCCGCCTTCCCCTGGTCAAGCCGGGCTCAGGGCGGGTAACAACATTCAAATTTACAAATATAACAATAAAACATATTAACCATAAAATCATATATATATAGCGACCATCTTTATATATAAGATTCCGAACCCAAGACAAACCAGCTCATAACCGGGTCGGCCATCCACCCCCAGTAAACCAATTGCAAAATAAAAAGGGGTGGGGGTAGGAAGGCCAGTACTGATCTCACCTGCAGATGTCCTCAGTAGGGTCGTGCAAAAAAAAAAAAAAAAGTCCATAAATTTCAGGGTCGGGCTTATTGGGCCTGATTTTTTTTGGGAAACGTGGAGTAAGCCAAATACCCATACTGGTAAATATGGGCATTCGGCTTATTTTTGGGTTTCCTGAAAAAATTCAGCCCGGGGGGGTCATTTTTCGAGGCGGAGCCCCCCAAATTCGCAGCATAGCTTGAAGGGATTCCAGGTTAGGAAATACCAGCATGGTATAGAGAGTCATTGTAGTGTAGTGGTTAACAGTGGTGGTTTGGATTCTCATCTGGAGAACTGGGTTCGATTCCCCACTCCTCCACCTGAGCGGTGGACACTAATCTGGTAAACCAGGTTGGTTTCCCCACTCCCAACACATGAAGCCAGCTGGGTGACCTTCTTCTTCTTCTACCTGGAGATTTTGGGGGCAGAGCCTGAGGAGGGCAGGGTTTGGCGAGGGGAGGGACTTCAATGCCGTAGAGTTCAATGGCCAAAGCAGTCATTTTGTCCAGGGGAACTGATCTCTGTCTGCTGGAGATCAGTTTTAATAGAGGGAGATCGCCAGCTACTAACTGGAGGTTAAAGCAAACACAGCAGCATGGAGGCTCAAAAATATAGTAGGAAAAATATATATTACAAAAACACCAATATATATTACAAATATATATTACAAAAACACCAACTAGAATCTAAACTATCCACATGTACATAATACACAATCCCAATCCAATACAAAATACAAAAGTGACAAATTATAAATGTATATACATTCCAGCTATGGATCCGAAGTGCACTGATGAAAAGCAACAAACAAATGCTAAGAGTCCATAAGGACATTGTAGAAACACACAAGTAGACACTTCTCACAGGATCCAACAGAACAGGATCCGGAGAGACAAGACAAGGACGTGTATTCTAGATAAATTAACACATTTCATGGTTCCTTCTTCAGCTTGTCCAGTGTTGAATCGATCCTCATGATATGGCTTCTCACAACTCCACTACACAATGGAGGAGCACACGGACTTTCCAATCTCCGATATGAAATGGATGAACAAATGCAAAAGCAGACCCCCACGGGTTCAGTTTCAACCTCACCTGGAGGTTGGCAACCCTAGTGCTCTTGCATTGAGCTATGGCCCCTCCCTGTCATACTGATTGATAGGAGAGGGTTATTTAAAAAAAAGAAAGGAAGGAAGTAGTGCTGGAACAATAAATCAAATGGCAAAAACCTGGATTGGTTCAGAGAATTCTCCCCCATCCCCCCCAAGCGTAACAGCACTTTAAGCAACAGGTTGGCAAATGGCTTTTCGATACAACTCATTTGTTTGCAGGACTTTGGCAGGTTTCTATAGAGACAGTAGGAGGGAGAACACTCTGAACTGGTGCACGCGATTACCTGTTATTATCTGTGAGCAAAATGCCTGCCATTACGAAGACCAGGTACCGCAGGCGGATGGGTGTTTTTCAAGGGAACCTTGAAATCTCGAATCGTAGAGTTGGAAGGGACCACCAGGGTCATCTAGCCCAACCCCCTGCACAATGCAGGAAATTCACAACTACCTTTCCCTCAAACCCCCAGTGACCCCCATCTCCATGCCCAGAAGATGGCCAAGATGCCCTCCCTCTCATGATCTGCCTAAGGTCATAGAATCAGCATTGCTGACAGATGGCCATCTAACCTCTTTTTAAAAACCTCCAAGGAAGGAGAGCTCACCACCTCCGGAGGAAGCCGGTTCCACTGAGGAACCGCTCTAACTGTTAGAAAATGTCTCGACGAAAACTCTTTTAATTTAATTTCGACCCATTGGTTCGAAACTAGGCTTTGCCATTTTAAGCTTAACAAATCTGGTGGGGTATGAAGAAGAAGAGTCGGTTTTTATATGCCGACTTTCTCTACCTTTTTATAAAGCGAATCAAACCACCTTACGCTCTCCTTTCCTTCCTCTCCCCACAACAGACACCCTGTGAGGTAAGTGGGGCTGAGAGAATTCAGAGAGAACTGTGACTAGCCCAAGGTCACCCAGCAGGCTTCATGTGGAGAAGTGGGGAATCAAACCCGGTTCTCCAGATTAGAGTTCAGTGCTCCTAACCAACACTACCATGCTTTTCCTCCACTCTTTACATACCCACACCCCAGCCAGACCCTTATAGCTCACCAGCGTGTTGTAGTGGTTAAGAGTGGTGGTTTGGAGTGGTGGACTCTGATCTGGAGAACCAGCTTTGATTCCCCACTTTTCCACATGAGTGGCAGATGCTAATCTGGTGAACAGGCTTGGTTTCCCCACTCCTCCACATGAAGGCAGCTGGGTGACCTTGGGCTAGTCACAGTTCTCTCTGAAGCCGCACCTACATCACAGACTGTCTGTTGTGGGGAGGGGAAGGCAAAGTGATTGTAAGCCGGTTTGAGTCTGCCTAAAGTGGTAGAGAAAGTCGTCATATAAAAACCAACTCCTCCTCCTCCTCCTCCTCCTCTTCTTCTTCTTCTTCTTCTTCTTCTTCTTCTTCTTCTTCTTCTTCTTCTTCTTCTTCCTCTAAAACCTTATGCTTCCTTCCCCCAATTGTCTTTCAATTGATGCTCAAAACTCCAGTTAGGGTTGCCAGCTCTGGGTTGGGAAATTCCTGAATATTTGGGGGTCTGGTCTGGGGAGGGTGGGGTTTGGGGAGAGGAGGGACCTCAGCGGGGTATGAGGCCATAGAGCCACACTCCAAAGTAGCCATTTACACCATGCAGTTCAGGTTAAAACAGCTGCAATGATCAGCACGCTCAAAAACTACTCTTGTCAGATCTCACACCAGCGGTCAGGAACATGGAAAGTATATATTTTAGACCAGTCTTAGGACAAAAAGGAAGTTATGTCGTTTCCATTTCAGGCATTTTCAGGCTGGAGGAGTTGGCAGCGGTAGCCACCCCCCAGGAGATGAGCAATCCGGGAGGCAGAAGAATGATTATCACTGAGCCGTGGCTGAGTGGTAGAGCATCTTCTTGGCATGCAGAAGCTTCCAAATTCAATCCCTAGCATTTCCAGTTAAAGGGACTAGGCAAGTAGGTGATGTGAAAGACCCCAGAGAGCTGCTGCCAGCCCGAGTAGACAATACTGACTTAGAAGGACCGAGGGTCTGATTCAGTATAAGGCAGCTTCGTGTGTTCATGTGTTCATATCAGCGTTTGATGTGTTGATATGCAGGAAAACCACTTCAGTATAAAGAAAGTAAAGGCAATGAATTTGGAGCGCTATGAGTTCTCTTTTCACAGTGCACCTTTTTGCCCATGTAGATGACCAGCATCTGAACCATTCTAACTGGCCTCACATCAAAGCATTCATTTTATAATAGCAGCAGCGAAGACAAATGTGTCTCCTGGACATTTTATTTATAGCAATATTAATACATCTCAGGGGCTCTCAGCGTCTCTCCAAGTTCATGGGCACTCCAAGAAGCCATTCATTTTGTTTTCCTTTCGCTAAATCCATTATCAGAGCAAATCATTAGGTGACCTTTTTTAAAAAATAAAATAAAAGTTACAGCAATTCAATAAAACTTACATTAGCTGGAGTTTCAGGAACATTAGTCTAATGTGCTTTAAAAGATCACCTTCTCAGGGTTGCTATAATAAGTTTGTGTGAAAAGCAGAAAGCATGTACTATGTAATAAAGTCTAGCTTTTAATGAACCGTTGTGACACAGATTCTGGTTGTATCATTCAGCAGAAAGGGAAAAAAAAGAACTTCCTTTGTTTTAATTAATGACTAAAACCCAGAAGGGTTGTGAAAAAGTTCCCTTGAATTCTATATATTGGTATCTGGTCAGTATTCTTTGGTGCAGACGTTATTAGCCTAAATGGTGAAAACAGCCCTTTGTGACTAAGAGCCCATTCTGGAAGTGGGTAAATCCGAGTTTTTGCGGCTGCCACGGAGGCACAAAAAGAATTTTAAAAAATGAAAAAAACAAAAATTTAAGAAGGGTGTAGACAATCTGGAAAGTGTCCAGAGGTGATATGATAACCATCTTCAAGTACTTGAAGGGCTGTCATATAGAGGAGGGTGCTGAGTTGTTTTCTGTTGCCCCAGAAGGTCAGACCAGAACCAATGGGTTGAAGTTAAATCAAAAGCGTTTCTATCTAGACATTAGGAAGAATTTTCTAACAGTTAGAGAGGTTCCTCAGTGGAACAGGCTTCCTCGGGAGGTGGTGGGCTCTCCTTCCCTGGAGGTTTTGAAGCAGAGGCTAGATGGCCATCTGTCAGCAATGCTGATTCTATGACCTTAGGCAGTTCATGAGAGGGAGGGCATCTTGGCCATCTTCTGGGCATGGAGTAGGGGTCACTGGGGGTGTGAGTGGGGGAGGTAGTTGTGAATTTCCTGCATTGTGCAGGGGGTTGAACAAGATGACTCTGGTAGTCCCTTCCAACTCTATGATTCTATGAAAAAAAGGGAAATGCCCCATTTCACAAAGAGAGGCTGTGCCACTCTCTTTCTTAAGCAATCCTGGGAGCTACATTTGTAAAACCGAAATCATCCCTTGGGGGGTGCGGGGGAATCACAGGAGAAAATACGTGTGGCCGAGCCCTGACATTTGTTAGGTTCCATGGAGAAAGATGTAGAGTACACCTATGAGAATTTTCATCAGGCTCACTGGAAAAGACAATACTGTTAGGAAAAATCGATGGCAGCAGGAAAAGAGGAAGACCCAAAATTGGATGGATCGACTCTATAAAGGAAGCCACGGCCCTCAGTTTGCAAAAACTGAGCAAGGCTGTTAAGGATAGGACGTTTCAGAGGACGTTGATTCATAGGGTCGCCATGAGTCGGAAGCGACTTGACGGCACTTAACACACATGCACACATGGTGAAACTAAACAGTCCATTTGAGATTTGACTTTGGACTGCCACTGAAAATGGCATCTGGCACACAGATCTGACATCAACATGTTTTGCATTTCCCCATATCTTGTCCTGATCTGGATGGCCCAGGCTAGCCCAATATTGTCAGATCTCAGAAGCTAAGCAGGGTCGGCCCTGGTTAGTATTTGGATGGGAGACCACCAAGGAAGTCCAGGGTTGCTACACAGAGGCAGGCAATGGCAAACCGCCATTGTTTGTCTCTTGGCTTTAAAACCTTATGGGGTCACCATAAATAGGGTTTCTGCATTATTTAGTTCAGAGGTCCTTCAACCTCCAGGTAATAGCAGAAGGTCTCATGCTATTACAACTGATCTGCAGCCGATAGAGATCAGTTCGACTGGAGAAAATGGCCGCTTTGGAAATTGGACTCTATGGTACTGAAGTCCCACCCCTCCCCAAACCCTGCCCTCCTCAAGCTCCGCCCAAAAATCTCCTGCTGGTGGTGAAGAGGGACCTGGCAACCCTAACCACAAGTCAGCTGGGATCGGACGGCCCTTTCCACCACCGTATCTTGTTCTGTCAGCAGCATTTAGTGACGTGGAACGGCAATGGGTAAATGCTTTAACAGATGATGTCAAGGTTGTCAAGCAGTGATCTTACATATCACAGGAGACAAATGGGGATAACTTGATGCAGGAGATGCCCTTGTCAACAGCAGCCCCAAATCAGATATAATGAGTAATTCCGCTCCTATTGCAATTCCTTCACTTTGCTTCCTTCACTGTTTCCTTCACCCAAACTGTTACTGGGTAGTGTTTGCAATGTCAGACTCGGGATGGGAGACCTTGGTTCAAATCTCCACCTTGATGTGAAGCTCACTGGATGACCCTGGGTTAGTCACACTATCTCGGCCTGTCTGATCTCACAGGGTTGTTATGAATATCAAATGGGGAAAGGAGAATTATATATGCCACCCGAGCTCTTTGAAAGAAGGGCAGGATAAAAAATGCACAAGATACCTAGTTAGATACTTCAACCCAGCAAACCCAGAAAGCGATTTAACTTGCATATGTTCTTAACTAAGGTCTGATTGGCCATTTATACAGGGCTGTTTTCCCTCATGGTCACTCCCGCCGACTGCTCCGGTGTTTCGTTTTGGTTGCGCATGCTTTTCCCGACTGTCAGAGGTCGCCTTACTCTCCCCGCACATTTTCATAGAATCATAGAGCTGGAAGGTACTACCAGGGCCATCTAGTCCAACCCCCTGCACAATGCAGGAAATTCACAACCACTTCCCCCCACCACCACACCCAGTGACCCCTACTCCATGCCCAGAAGATGGCCAAGGTGCCCTCCCTCTCATGATCTGCCTAAGATCACAGAATCAGCATTGCTGACAGATGGCCATCTAGCCTCTTCTTAAAAACCTCCAGGGAAGGAGAGCTCACCACCTCCCGAGGAAGCCTGTTCCACTAAGGAACCGCTCTAACTGTTAGAAAATTCTTCCTAATGTCTAGAAGGATACTCTTGATTTAATTTCAACCCACTGGTTCTGGTCTGACCTTCTGGGGCAACAGAAAACAACTCAGCACCCTCCTCTATATGACAGCCCTTCAAGTACTTGAAGATGGTTATCATATCACCTCTCAGTCTTCTCCTCTACAGGCTAAGCATCCCCAGCTCCTTCAACCTTTCCTCATAAGACTTGGTCTCTAGACCCCTCACCATGTTTGTTGCCCTCCTCTGGGTGCCCTTGTTATCAAAATACACATGCGTAGCTGCTAATACTCTGATTTTTTTTCATTCTTCTAACCTGCCCTCCCCTGGCCAGGGCAGGTGACAACATTAAAATTTACAACTTTAACAATAAAACAGTAAAACATATAAAACCATAAAAACATGCCTCAATTATTTAAAAAGATGGTCGCCATATGTATATAGTGCCTATTGCAGCAAAAGATGCCAACCCCGAAACAAACCAGGTCGAAACTGGGTTTCTGACCGGCATTGGCTTGAAGTCGCATGAAGTTGTGTTGACATGGGGAGGAAATGGGGTGGATGCACCAACATCGTAGTAGCACATAACGTCACTTCCAGCAAGATGTTTCCATTCTTACATTCATGTCTTTCTAGGTATTCTAATTCTGGTTTTAATTGTTTTAATGATGTGCTGTTCTTTTTCGGTTGTTTTTCACGGTTTTAAAATGTGATATGGTTCTGTATGATTTAATTCTGAATGGTTTAAGGGAGGGGCTGTGGCTCAGTGGTAGAGCATCTGCTTGGCATGCAGAAGGTCCCAGGTTCAATCCCCAGCATCTACAGCTAAAGGGACTAGGCAAGGAGGTGAGATGAAAGACCTCTGCTTGAGACCCTGGAGAGCCATGGGGAGGGGCTGTGGCTCAGTGGTAGAGCATCTGCTTGGCATGCAGAAGGTCCCAGGTTCAATCCCCGGCATCTCCAGTTAAAGGAACTAGGCAAGCAAGTGATGTGAAAGACCTCTGCCTGAGACCCTGGAGAGCCACTGCCAGTGTGAACAGACAATACTGACTATGATGGACCAAGGGTCTGATTCAGTATAAGGCAGCTTCATGTATTCATGTGTTCAATTTGTTAGCCGCCTCAGTGGCCCTCGTGAGGGCAGAAAGGTGGGAGATTATTTTTTGTGAAATAAATAAATAAATGGTGACACCAGCCTTGCCACAGCTGTGTTAGCCGAGCCCCATCCTTGCAGACGGATCTGCCTGTAAAAGGAACTACGTCTTCAGAGCAAACCCCATGTCCTTCTGATGTTACCAAGGTAATATGATTACACTGAGCACACGTAGCTGCCTTATACTGAATCAGACCATCCGTCCACTGAGGTCAGCATTGCATACTTAGACTGGCAGCAGCTCTCCGGGGTCTTGGGTTAAAGTCTTCCATGTCATCTTCTATGTTTTAACTGGAGATGTCGGGGATTGAACCTGGGACCTATTGCGTGTCCCCCATTTCCCATTTCTGAGGTGGCGTAGATCACGATGGGTAGCCATGTTAGTCTGTCACTAGCAGTAGAAAAGAGCCAAGGTCCAGTCGCGCCTTAAAGACTAACAAAATTTCTGGCAGGGTCTGAGCTTTTATGAGCCACAGCTCACTTCTTCAGATACAGCTAGAATGTGAGTCCATCTATCCGTAAGTAGAAAAGAGAGAATTAGACACACAGTGGCAATGTAAATGTCAAAAGCAAGTAAATGACATTAGCAGGCATGAGTAGATTAGGTGTGATATGCAGAGGGGTAGTGGGCATGGAGAAATTAGCACTGGTAATGAGACAGGAACCCTCGATCTCTATTCAATCCAGGAGAATGCATAGTCTTCAGCTTCATTATTGTAATTCTCTCTTTCTAGTCTCCCTTTGAAATCCCTTTGTAACAGAACTGTGGTGTAGTAACGGGTGATGCTAGGGGTTACGACACCACCTCAGAAATGTGAAATGAAGCCGCAGGTGTACCAGAACTCAGGTATACGTTTGATGCTCTCCTGTGAAAAATCCAGGCTCAGCACTCTTTCCGCTCCCCCTCCCCACCCTTCTCCGCCAAAACACTCGAGCGGTCCAGATGTACACAGCTTGTTCGCTACCTTGCCGCTTCAATAATTTCCATTATAGTAATTGTTGCTTAATGCGGCTATAATCTGTTGCTCTGAGGAAACCCTTCCTTTAAATCTGTCGCAACGGTACGGGCTCCTTCGCCAGCAGGCCTAGAGGGCCTTCCCATTTCAGGAGCAGCTGAAGATGATTTCCGTCAAATGGAAGAAAATCGGAAAGGGAGCATGAGGAGGCAGCCGGCTAAGTGAAGTCCCATTACGAAGAACAAATGGGGAAACGAGGGTCACCTGGAGGTTTTGCTGGACATATTCTTGATATCTCCTCTTGGGCTCCGAGTGCAGAACACTGCAATTAGAATAATGGGGAATATTGTGGTCTGTGGCTGAAACTCTGTTCTGTCCTGATCCCTCATAGAATCACAGAATCATAGAGTTGGGTCATCTAGTCCAGGGTCATCTAGTCCAACCCTCTGCACAATGCAGGAAATTCACAACTACCTCCCCACACACACACCCAGTGACCCCTACTCCATGCGCAGAAAATGGCCAAGATGCCCTCCATCATCTGCTTAAGGTCATAGAATTAGCATTGCTGACAGATGGCCATCTAGCCTCTGCTAAGAGACCTCCAGAGAAGGAGAGCTCACCACCTCCCGGGGAAGCCTGTTCCACTGAGGAACTGCTCCAACTTTTAGAAAATTCTTCCTAATGTCTAGACGGAAACTCTTTTGATCTAATTTCAACCCGTTGGTTCTGGTCCGACCTTCTGGGGCAACAGAA
The DNA here is from genome assembly GCF_029931775.1 of Euleptes europaea. Classification (NCBI taxonomy): domain Eukaryota; kingdom Metazoa; phylum Chordata; class Lepidosauria; order Squamata; family Sphaerodactylidae; genus Euleptes; species Euleptes europaea. The sequence goes on from NC_079323.1 coordinate 7,429,034, forward strand.
AACAACTCAGCACCATCATCTTATGTGACAGCCCTTCAAGTACATGAAGATTGTTATCATATCTCCTCTCAGCCTTCTCCTCTTTGGGCTAAACACACCCAGCTCCTTCAACCTTTCATCATAGGACTTGGTCTCCAGACCCCTCACCATCTTTGTTGCCCTCCTCTTAGATATGGACTTCCCATCACAGCTATTCAAGAATGGACAGCAGCACCCGATAGAGTTATTCGAGCTAGAACTGTGGCGTAGTGGTTAAGAGTGGTGGTTTGGAGTGGTGGCCACGATCTGGAGTAATAGATTTGATTCCCCACTCCTCCACATCAGCGGCGGAGGCTAATCTGGTGAATTGGATTTGTTTCCCCAGTCCTCTGGTGGGTGACCTTGGGCTAGTCCCACCTGTCTTAGAGCTCTCTCAGCCCAACCTATAGGGTTGCCAGGTCCCTCTTCGCAATTGCCAGGAGGTTTTTTGGGCAGAGCCTGAGGAGGGCGGGGTTTGGGGAGGGGTGGGGCTTCAATGTCATAGTCCAATCGCCAAAGTGGCCATGTTCTCCAGGTGAACTGATCTCTATCGGCTGGAGATCAGTTGTAATAGCAGGAGATCCTCTGCTATTACCTGGAGGTTGAAGGACCTCTGAACTAACTAATGCAGAAACTATATAAAGAAGATGTAAAGAGGCTGCCAATCATATGCCAACACAAAAATCTTGGAGAATCTAAAAGAATCTAATTAGGAATCTTACTAGGAATCTTTTAAATAATTTTTTAGGAAGTCATAAGAAACAAGAAAGATCTATGTCAGTGTAGATGAACCTGGCCTCCTGATAATTGCCTGGAGGTTGGCAACCCTACCAACTTACCTCACAGGGTTTCTGTTGTGGGGAGGGGAAGGGAAGGTGACTGTAAGCCGGTTTGATTCTTCCTTCAGTGGTAGAGAAAGTCAGCATATAAAAACCAACACCTCCTCCTCCTCTCTTCTTCTTCTTCATCTCTACCTTCCTTACAGAGGGAACTATTTCTGGCCTGTTCTTCTTTAGGAAATAATGTGGAGGGTGAGAGTTAGGAAGAGTTCCTCATGCTGTTATCCCAATTGGTCCCTTTGTCAGGGCATGTATGTGAAGAGTGTCCTCTAGGCAAGCACCGGGCCATTACTGACCCATTGGGTGATGTCACATCATGAAATTTACTAGACAGACTATGTTTTATGGAACGGTTTACCATTGCCTTCCCCAGTCATCTACACTTTACCCCCAACAAGCTGGGTACTCATTTTACTGACTTCGGAAGGATGGAAGGCTGAGTCAACCTTGAGCCGGCTACCTGAAACCAACTTCCATCGGGATCGAACTAAGGTCATGTGTGGAGCTTTGACTGCAGTACTGCAGCTTTACCACTCTGTGCCACGGGGCTCCTAGAGTGCCCTCTACTCATGTAAAACTAGACATGGATTCCAGGGGATCTTTGCAGTCTAGCAGTACTCACATTGGCCTCCTGAGTCTCCCTGGGAATAGCAAGGCGGTGGTGGAAAGCACCATCAAGTTGCAGCCAACGTATGGTAACCCCATAGGGTTTTCAAGGCAAGATATGAAAGAGATGGTTTGCCATTGTCTGCCTATGAGTAGCAACCCTGGATTTTCTTGGTGGTCTCCTGCCCAAGGACTAACCAAGCCCGACCCTGCTTAGTGTCTGAGATCCGAGGACATCAGGCTAACCAAGATACAACGAAGCAAACTGAGAGAAATGCTAACAAAGCAGGATCAATTTACTAGGGTCAATCTAATAAAACCATTCACAATGGTTTTGCGCAATCATAGGGTGCTTTCACACGTACCTAATAATGCACTTTCAATCCACTTCCAATGCACTTTGAAGCTGGACTTTACTGTATGAAATGGCAAAATCCACTGGGAAATGATAGCTAAAATGCATTATTCATGATGCGTGAAAGCACCCATAGTATTTCTAGGGTTCAATTGTTATTACTTTAAATGAATAACTAATTAAAGTTACTCTTGACCCACCCTGGGTTCTTTCTATGTGGCTGGTCAAAGGGAACCAACACAGACAGATGAGGTAGGTTTAAGGGGTAGCCCCAAAAGGAACCAAAAAATGTGAAAAATGAGTTATCATGCCTTATGCACACAATTTGAACCAAGTAGATCCCAGAGCAGACTTTAAATCCATGGCAAAACAGCATTGGTAACACCCGAGAAAAGTGTGGGGTGAGAGCGAGGTCAACTCTGAGGGACGGAAAACTCAAGCCTATCTCCAAGGAACAACCAAGTCAGTCCGGGGCCGAAAGTGAGTCCAAGTACCCATGCATAAAGGATCCTACTTACAAATGGGTTGTCGCTTGGACAGACCCCTGAATAGGTGGGTTGAAGGAAGTGAAGTGAAAACTTTTGAGGAACTAAAACAACTGATAGGTCTGGAATAGTTTTAGCGACAAGTTCTCTTATAGTTCAAGTGGTACTTGAGGGAAGAAGAAATTGGAAACAGCGGATGAAGCAGCTGTTTAACTGATGAAGGGAGCTGAGACTCACAAAAGCTCATAACCTGCCAGTAAGGTTGCCAACCTCCAGGTACTAGCTGGAGATCTCCTGATATTACAACTGATCTCCAGCCGACAGAAATCAGTTCCCCTGGAGAAAATGGCCGCTTTGGCCATTGGACTCTATGGCATTGAAATCCCTCCCCTCCCCAAACCCTGCCCTCCTCAGGCCCCACCCCCCAAAATCTCCAGGTATTTCCCAACCCAGAGCTGGCAACCCTAGGTGGGAAACAACATGCATAATCCAAACAAAGACCCAAAGTCGTTAGAGGGATGATGGCGAGTGATCAGCCATGCATAAAAGATCCGTGAGACTCCTTCCGGTAGAGAAAAGCGGGGCATAAAAACCCATTCTTCTTCTTCTCCTTCTCCTATGGCATTGAAGTCCCTCCCCTCCCCAAACGCTGACCTCCTCTGGCTCTGCTCCAAGAGGCACCCTACCTGCCAGTAATGTTGTGAGTCTTTAAGGTGCTACTGGACCCTTGCTCTTGGCTACTGCTACAGACAGACCAACATGGCGACCCATTGTGATCGATAACCACAGTGCAACAACAGCACAACATCCAAGGGCATAAGAATGCAGCCTAGACTGTTTTCATGAACTAAGAGGGATAACAGGAGCACATGCGGGGAGGGAGGGCTTCAATTTACTGAGGGCAGCGGAAACTCAGACTATAGTCGGCTTGGCTGATAATGAGGTCTACTCCTTCCCTGCTCCAGACCGATTACCATTATCTGGCATTTGCAAAGCATGTTGTCCCACTTCATCTCACAGTAACCTGCAATAAATCAAACACATTTGCAATGCGCGTTCTTATCTTGGCAAGCTAGCGCACTTCCAGCCCTGCCTGCCGAAATCCCGTTACCTGCAATGCAACAACCTGAATCACCAAATTTGAAATGAATGAGGCTTGTAATGCCTTGGGGATAATGTTTGAGTGGCTGAAAAATTTGACATTGCATACATTCAGAGTCTCTATAATCCGACGGTTATGCGTACAGCATGAGGAATCAGCAAATTCAGCCCTGGAGGGAAAATGGCTTCTCCCTCCCCCCCAATAATAAAAAACCCCAATATAATATGCAGCACATTAACAGCTGAATTGCACCGTTCTACTTCAGTGGTATGCAGATTGGAGGATTCCTTCCAGGGTGACCACTTGTAACACTTCAAGCTTTCTTGTACTTTAAGAGAAGCCCCTCAAAAAGGTTTGGGGTCGGAATAACAATCCTGTTCTAGGCATTTAAACATCGGGGGCATCTTTGCTTTCAGACAAGAATGAAAGAAGGATGGAAGAGAAAGCTATGGGTTACAAGATTGATACGAAGAAGAAGAAGAAGAAGAAGAAGAAGAAGAAGAAGAAGAAGAAGAAGAAGAAGAAGAAGAAGAAGAAGAAGAAGAAGAAGAGGTTTTTATATGCCAACTTTCTCTACCTTTTAAGAAGAATCAAACTGGCTTACAATCACCTTCCCTTCCCCACAACAGACACCCTGTCAGGTAGGAGGGGCTGAGAGAGCTGTGACTTGCCCAAGGTCACCCAGCTGGCTTCATGTGTAGGAGTGGGGAAACAAATCCAGTTCACCAGATTAGCCTCCGCCGCTCCTGTGGAGGAGTGTGGAATCAAACCCAGTTCTCCAGATCAGAGTCCACCGCTCCAAACCACCACTCTTAACCACTACACCAAGCTGGCTCCCCAGACATGGTTTAAGATGTGTGAACTATCTTCATAGATCGAGGTCTATGTCAGGGGAACCCAAACCTTTGGACCCTTTGGGCAATTTTAAAATCCTGAAACAGGGGCAGTGGGCGCAATCACAAAATGGCTGCCACAGGAGGCAGAGCTAACCACAAAACGGCTGCCACTGGACATGGAGCCACACACAGAGGATGCCCCTGAGTTCCAGAAACAACATGTGAGGTCCTGGAGAGCCGCTGCTAGTCTGAGTAGACAACACTGACCAATGGTCTGATCATCATAAGGCAGCTTCATGTGTTCAAGATTCCTGTTTGTGTGTACCTGAAGAAGAAGAAGAAGAGTTGGTCTTTATATGTCAACTTTCTCTGCCATTTAAGAGAGAATCAAACCGGCTTACAATCACCTTCCCTTCCCCTCCCCAGAACAGACACCCTGTGAAGTCGGTGAGGCTGAGAGAGCTGTGACTAGCCCAAGGTCAGCCAGCTGGCTTCGTGTTGAGGAGTGAGGAAACCAACCCGGTTCACCAGATTAGCCTCCACCGCTCATGTGGAGGAGTGGGGGAAACAATCCCGGTTCTCCAGATCAGACTCCACCGCTCCAAACCACCGCTCTTAACCACTACACCACGCTGGCTCTCTTGAAACCATGCTGTAGAACGCAGCTGCCATGATATCCCCCCGCGAATAATCCATGGTGTTTCTGTTTTTGTTTTTGCAGAAATAGACTTGGATATGCATTTGGATAATAGTACCACTATGTGGAAGTGTGAATTATGCTATGTAGAGCAATACACATTTGTGTAGGCAATCAAACGATTGAGAAATTTGCAATGGATCATCATAATAAGAGGGAACATAAGAAAGGTCCTGCTGGATCAGACCAAGGTCCATCAAGTCGAGCAGTCTGTTCACACAGTGGCCAACCAGGGGCCTCTAGGAAGCCACAACAAGACGACTGCAGCAGCACCATCCTGCCTGTGTTCCACAGCACCTCATATAATAGGCAAATATATGTGATGACAAATATCTTCCTAAATATCTATCTATCTATAGATCTATTTATGTGTGTGTAAAGTGCCATCCAATCACAGCTGACTTATGGCGACCCCATAGGGTTTTCGAGGCAAGAGACGTTCGGAGGTGGTTTGCCATTGCCTGCCTCCGTGTCACGACACTGGTAATCCTTGGAGGTTGCCCATCTAAATCCTAACCAGGGCCGACCTTGCTTCACTTGTGAGATCTGATGAGATCAGGCTAACCTGGTAAGGTTGCCAGGTCCCTCTTCGCCACCAACGGGAGGTTTTTGGAGCGGAGCCTGAGGAGGGCGGGGTTTGGGGAGGGGAGGGACTGCAATGCCATAGAGTCCAATTGCCAAAGCGGCCATTTTCTCCAGGGGAACTGATCTCTATCGGCTGGAGATCAGTTGTAATGGCGGGAGATCTCCAGCTAGGCCCTGGAGGCTGGCAATCCTATAACCTGGGGCTATCCAGGTCAGGGACATCTATCTAGATATAAATCTATTTATATCTATAGTTATATCAACATTGATAGATAGATAGATAGATAGATAGATAGATAGATAGATAGATAGATAGATAGATAGATAGAGATAGAGATAGAGATAGAGATAGAGATAGAGATAGAGATAGAGATAGAGATAGAGATAGAGATAGATAGATAGATAGATAGATAGATAGATAGATAGATAGAGAGAGAGAGAGAGAGAGAGAGAGAGAGAGAGAGAGAGAGAGAGAGAGAGAGAGAGAGAGAGAGAGAGAGAGAGAGAGATAGATAGATATATGGAAAGAGAACAACCCTGTCCCTAAAGAATGGCTTGGGTTTGGAAGCAATGCTCAATAAATATCCTCAGCACTCCCCCCCCCATCGTGCTTTCCACCTCACTTGAGCACAAACATGTATTACATCAACTAAGGTGTATTCCAGTGGAGATACAAAGTCTTTACCTTGGAATGTAGCTAGATGGCACCAGAACACGTACATTGTGATGCAAAGACAATTATGTATGTTGCATCATAAATAATGAGATTGCTTTAGAGTAGTGAGAAAGCAAACACAAAGGGTTTTCAATTAGGTGCTGCGTTTAATGTTCTAGCATTTTGGTTTTCAGGTGTATGTAGTGCTTCTGAGCTGGGGTCTGCTTTATCTAGAGAGGAGAGGGACCTCACCAGATTCTAATGCCACAGAGTCTACCCTCCGTAACCTGGAGATAGGGTTGCTAGCAGGGCCGGTGCTACCATTAGGCGAACTAGGCGGTTGGCTAGGGCACAGACCTCAGAGGGGCGTAGAACTGGCTTGAGGGGCACAGTTTTAAGCCGGTTCGTTTCTTGGGGGGGAAATGCCACTGATAATTTATGTTTTGTATTTTAAGATAAGTACTACAACAGTGCTATGGAATATAATTAATTATAACATCTCATAAAAAGTTTTGTGCTTTTATTTTTTCTGCAAGACATCTGTTTTTAAATATTGGCTAGCAATGGAGGGGGGCACAAGTAGTTAACCTTGCCTAGGGTGCAAAAATGACTGGCACCGGCCCTGGTTGCCAGGTCCCTCTTCGCAACCAGCAGGAGGTTTTGAGGGTGGAGCCCAAGGAGAGCGGGATTTGGGAAGGGGAGGGACTTCAATGCCATAGGAGAAGGAGAAGGAGAAGAAGAATAGGTTTTTATGCCCCGCTTTTCTCTACCAGAAGGAGTCTCTTCTTTTAAATTGTAATGTCATTATATTGGATGTGAGCCATAGTGTTGCCAGGTCCCTCTTCGCCACCGGCGGGAGGTCTTTGGGGCGGAGCCTAAGGAGGGTGGGGTTTGGGGAGGGGAGGGACTTCAATGCCATAGACTCCAATTGCCAAAGTGGCCATTTTCTCCAGGGGAACTGATCTCTATCAGCTGGAGATCAGTTGTAATAGAAGATCTCCAGCTAGTACCTGGAGGTCGGCAACCTTACCTGGAGACCAGCTGTAATTCTGAGAGATCTCCAGCCACCACCTGGAGAGTGGCAATCCTATGATGGAAACCAATGTCTCTTAAGGAGTTAAAACATTTTATCTCCAAGAGCAAGGTGCAATAAATTGACAACCTGTTCTTTCTTCCTTTGGCTTTGCTAGCAGGCCTATAAAAATCTATGTGCGTTCGGCAAAGCCAAGATGTCTGTAATTGCAGTCATACTGAGTGTACTCTGTATGATTCCTGCCTAACCGATCACTCGTAGGGAAGACTCATACGTCAGAACTTTCCCTGCTAAGAAACAAGGCCAAAGAACAGCCTATTATTTCTACCTGTTCTGGTTTTGTTGAGTTTGAAATAGCAAGTATTGTTAAGGAAGGAGATGAGACACACACATGAAACCCTCCTATACTTAATCAGACCATCAGTCCACCAAGGTCAGTATTGTCTACTCGAACTGGCAACAGCCAGTGTGGTGTAGTGGCTAAGAGTGATGGACCCTAATCTGGGGAACTGGATTCGATTCCCCACTACTCCACATAAGTAGTTCACTCTAAGCTGGTGAACCGGGTTGGTTTCCCCACTCCTGCACATGAAACCAGCTGGGTGACCTTGGTCACAGTTCTCTCTGAACTCTCTCAGCCCCACCTAACTCACAAGGTATCTGTTGTGGGGAGAGGAAGGGAAGGAGGGGATATGATAACCATCTTCAAATATTTGAAGGGCTGTCATATAGAGGAGGGTGCCGAGTTGTTTTTTGTTGCCCCAGGTCGGACCAGAACCAACGGGTTGAAATTAAATCAAAAGTGTTTCCATCTAAACATTAGGAAGAATTTTCTAACAGAGCAATTCCTCATGGGAACAGGCTTCCTCGGGAGGTGGTGAGCTCTCCTTCCCTGGAGGCTTTTAAGAAGAGGTTAGATGGCCATCTGTCAGCAATGCTGATTCTGTGACCTTAGGCAGATGATGAGAGGAAGGGCATCTTGGCCATTTTCTGGTCACTAGGAGTGTGGGGGGGGAGGTAGTTGTGAATATCCTGCATTGTGTAGGGGGTTGGACTAGATGACCCTGGTGATCCCTTCCAACTCTATGATTCTATGAGATTGCAAGCCAGTTTGATTCTCCTTTAAAAAGGTAGAGAAAGTCAGAATATAAAAACCCACTCTTCTTCTTCTTCTTCTTCTTCTTCTTCTTCTTCTTCTTCTTCTTCTTCTTCTTCTTCTTCTTCTTCTTCTTCTTCTCCAGGGTCTCTGGTAAAGGTTTTTTACATCACCTGATATCTTTTAACTGGAGATGCTGGGGATTGAACCTGGGATCTTCTGCATGCCTAGAAGATGCTCCACCACTTAGCCACGGCCCCTCCGCTGGTCTTTCACATCACCGACTGCCTGGTCCTTTTAACAGCAGATGCCGGGGATTGAATATGGGACCTTCTGCATGCAGAGCAGAGGCTCTTCAACGGAGCCACAACCCCTCTGACTGTGACCCAGACAGCATCGGTGGGTGGCAATTCTCTTCCATGGCAAAAAGGCATGTGTGTGAACGTGAACGTGATTAACAGCAGGGTGGTATTTCTTCCTCCTGTAACTGTAAAAGACTCTGCCAACAGTAAAGCTGAAAACATCGATCCCACTATATAGTAAGTGTATAAACAAACTTCCCATTTGGGTAGCTAACTGCACAGAGGAATTGGGACCATATGGATATGTCTGGTTTCATAACATTTTTTATTTGGTGGATACACGAGAAATGGACTTTTTGGTGACAGCCCCATAGGGTTGCCAGCTCCCGGTTTGACTGGGAATAAAGGCGGGTTATAAATTTGATAAATAAATAAGTAAATAAGTTGCCTGGAAATTTGGGGGGCGGAGGCTGAGGAGGGCGGGGTTTGAAGAGGGGAGGGACTTCAATGCCATAGAGTCCAATTAGAGTTACCAGGTCCCTCATCGCTATCAGCAAGAAATTTTGGGGGCGGAGACTGAGGAGGGAAGTGATAGCATACAGGCCTGCCCAGATCTCCCGGACAGGACCTGGCAACCCGCTATGCAGGCACTTGACTACTGTGCTGGCCGCGTGCCCACCCCAAACGCTACGGGACGGCCGCTGCACGGCAAGCGCCGTGCAGTTAGCAGCTAGGAAGCAGATGCAGGGGCAGCCTTCGGTGGACCTGAGAGAAGCCATGTTCCTGTACAGACTCTGTTCCAGCCGCAGCCATGTCATGAGAAGCAGACTATCACGTAGTCAGTGCCAAACACACACACCCCTCTTGCAACATCCACCGCTTCATGGGCAGTCAACAGCAATCCAGATATCAAGATGAGTCGTTCATCCAGCTTTTAAGCATTCTCATCCCACATGTCTTTTGCTCCCTCTAGAGGTCAATTAGATACCACACTGGTTCGCTCTCAGAACTCTCTCAGCCCCACCTACCTCACAAGGTGCCTGTTGTGGGGGGGGGGAGTGAAGTCGATGGTAGGCCACTTTAGTCTTTTATGCATGGCTGCTTCTCTCGCCATCCCCCCTCCGATGGCTTTGGGTCTTTGCTTGGATTATGCATGCCATTTCTGACCGTCAGAGGTCGCCTCGCTCCCCCCTTGCATTTCCCCGCACTTTGCCTGCGTTTTGAGGGACCTGTTTTATCTTGAATTTAAAAACGCAGCAAAACGCGGGGAAATGCAAGGGAGAGCGAGGCACCCTCTGAATATGAATAGGGTTGCCAACCTCCAGGTGGTGGCTGGAGAGCTCCTGCTCTTCCAACTGATCTCCAGGCGACAGAGATCAGTTCCCCTGGAGAAAAAATGGCTGCTTTGGCAATTGGACTCTATGGCATTGAAGTCCCTCCCCTCCCCAAACCCCGCCTTCCTCAGGTTTTTCCCAACCCGCAGCTGCCAACCCTAGGTGGGAAACAATGTGCATAATCCAAACAAAGACCCAAAGTCATTAGAGGGGTGATGGTGAGTGATCAGCCATGCACAAAAGTTCTTTGAGACTCCTTCCAGTAGAGAAAAGTGGGACATAAAAACTACTTCCTCCTCTTCTTCTTCTTCTATGTTTTTAACATCAGTTCAACAGAATCTCCCACTCGTCCATCAACCAAAAGGAACATTGATAAGATCCTGCCCATGATTAAATATACAAGGGAAAAGTGCTTGAAAATATTATTTTTTGCACATAGGCTATCTTCTCTCCCATGTGTCTCGAGGCTATCTCTCTCTCTCTTTTTAAAATAAATTCGGAGATATGCAGATCACATTGAATTGTCTTACAAATGAGTCTCAGTGGAGCCCTCGCTCTTCTCGGATACGTGTGCACTCAGCTGTGGATCTGCATCTCTGAATCAGGGCGAGACTATGAAACCGGTCTGGGCTTTTTAATTTTTTTCCTTTCTGGCACTAATTAAACGGCTGTCCAGGCAATCTGTCCCCCGCCCCTTATATGTATTTCTCTGCAGGGAATTTTCAAGGACAGTAAAGGAGCTTCAGTTTAAATACTGTGTCTTTCATTAACCAAAGGGGGAAAGGGGGGTCTTCTAATAAGAACATAAGAAAGGCCATGCTGGATCAGACTGAGGCCCATCAAGTCCAGCAGTCTGTTCACACAGTGGCCAACCAAGATCCTCTAGGAAGCCCACAAACAGGATGACTGCAGCAGTATTCTCCTGCCTGTGTTCCACAATACCTAAGATAATAGGCATGCTCCTCTGATACTAGAGAGAATAGGAACTGTCTTTGTGCATTCTTCCTTGATAATATCTCTGGTTTCATCCAGTAGTTCTTCTGGTTCTACTCAGCTTCCGAGATTTGACGAGATCAGGCTAACCTGGGCTATATAAGAGGGAGCTTAAACATTATGTAAAGAACAGATTTGTAGTACTAAGTTCCAGTGAAAATGAACCAGAAGAACTATGGGTTGAAACCAGAGATGTCATCAAGGAAGAATGCACAAAGACAATTCCTGTAGCCAAAAGAAATGAAAAGCTTTGATGAATGACTGATGAAACTCTTAAAATGGTTTCTCCTGGAATGATGACTGATCTCCTGACTAGTCATAACCTCTCCTAGAGAAAATGGCAGTTTCAGATAGGGGACTGTAAGGCATTGCATCCAAGCTGAGCTCCTTTCCTTCCCCTACTAGGAGATTTGGAGGTGTAGACTAGGCAAGGTAGGGGTTGGAGAGGGGAGGGACCTCGTAATGGTATAATACCACAGAGCAGGGGTCCCATGGCACCCACCTAAACCTTTTCTAGCACCCAACAAGTGTTTTTATGATGTGGGTGAAGCCAGGTAGGGCTTTTGCCCAGCAAGGCTTCTGATTGACTATGGGAGATTTCATTGGGTGTGCAGATTTTTAAGATGTTGCTTCAGCAGCAGCTGCCACCACAGCACAAGGATCGGCACTGTGTGACTGAAATTAAGGTGTGGCAATTTTTGTGGCTGGATCCACCTCCTGCGGCAGCTATTTTGTTGCTATACCCACCATACCATGTCAGAATGCCAAATGAGCCCACAGGTACAAAAAGGTTGGGGACCCCTGCCATAAAGACTGACCTTTTACAGTAGCCATGTTCTCCAAGGGAATTGATCTTTATAATCTGGAGTTCAGTGCTAATTTCGGGAGGTCTCCAGCCCCTGACTGGTAGTCGGTGCTTTTATCACATCCCCAAACTCAGCCCTCCCCGGGTTCTGCCCCCAAATCTCCAGGAATTTTTCCGCTCGCAACTGGCTACCCGACCCTGCGTATCCCCGAGTCAGGGAAACACATTAAGATTAAAGAGGCATCGTTTGGGCTACAGCTACGTGAACGTTTCGTGATACGCAAACGGGGACAAAAGTATAGAAGGCCGAAGGGAAATCTGTCATCCCCGCCCCAAGTGAGTTATTTATGGTGTTTGTGCAGATTGAACGGAGTTTTTCCCCCCTCGAAAATAAATACACAAAATCAGACTCTCTCATCAATCCCGCTAAATCTACTCATCCTGCTTTTCAGCGACACAATGACCTTTTCATGCTGTCTGAGTAATGCGTGCCTCGCAACGGTTCCTAACAGATATGGATTGCTCGCGGGCTCTCCGCACGGTGGCCCGGTGATTAATAGCGCACTGAGAACTAGCTCCTTGGGCTCCATTCATCAGCTGTCATAATTGCTCAGTGCTTAAATTATTACAAATTTGAGACGGGCTGCCGAGGCCGCGTGCCTGACAGGGAACCAAAGGGCAGCGTGTTCGCCGTGTCGTGTGGAAGACCTATCGCCTGACCCTCAAGACTGATCTGCTGCAGCGTGGTGGCGGTGGGGAGGAAAGATGCTCTGCTGTTAAGCCACAACCCCTCTGGAAAGCTCTAGGTGCTTTGGCTTGCTTTCCCTTCCCTCGCTTGCCCTCGCTGCCCCCTTCTTGCCTTCACTTGCCCGGCTTTCCCTTACTTCGCCTTGCCTTATCAGATATTCCCATAATCCTAAAGGGAAGGTAATAAAATGTCCAGTAAACAAACCTCTGTCAAGCAGTACCCTCTGTCTGGGAGTATTACTTGTTAATGATTTCTAACACATATCTTTAAAAATTAAATTACCCATATTCAGGTTGCCAATTCACCAGGGAAAGTTCCAAATCATATACAACTTAGACTTCAACTGTTTACATTTATAACTGAAACAGAAAACTTACACATGACACATCACAGTTAATGCAGTGGTAGTCCCAAACAAATATACAAAAAGCTAATTCAATAGGCAGTGTTCTGTGTTAGTATTCTGTGCTGTGCACACACAAACCACAAGTCAAATAATACATTTCAAAATGAATTGGAAATCTGAACTGACTGTGATATGACTGTACATTAAATTTGGAATTTATTTTGAAGTCTAAATTGCATATGATTTGGAACTTTCCCTGGTGAATTAGCAACCTGAATATGGGTAATTTCATTTAAAGAGATAGGTGTTAGAAATCATTAACAAGTAATACTCCCAGACAGAGGGTACTACTTGACAGAGGTTTATCAGATATTCCCTGCAGATATCGGGCTAACCCAGAAGACCATGACAGTTCAGGGCTAATAAGCCTCACACTAATGCTGAGTGTCCTTGGTCTTATGATATAATGGGTCGTTGCTGATGAGGATCCAATTTGTTCCCATTCCCCATCCAAGGACTAACCAGGGCTGATCCTGTTCAACTTCCAAGATCTGGGACCAAGGCAACAATAGTAAACTGGTTATATTAGTACAAACAATAACCTATTCAACAACGTAGGCAGGTAAGTACCACAGGTAACAAGAGTAAAGTAAATAGGAACGCATCACTATGTAGAACCCCAATATACTGCAACCCCAAAATACAAAAACCTTATGCCATCTATAACATGTGCAGCCCAAAATCCACACTTGAGCTATAGTCCATAGGTGATAGAGATGCTGACAGAGGAAAACTTGAATGCCATGGGGCTGCATAACATGTCTAATAGAACTCAAGCAGGCATAATCCAAAGCAGCCTTGTAGAGATAAATCCAAGGGAATGAACGAGGTCAGTGATGCAGACCGTCAAAGAAGAAGGACGACAGATGTCCAGGACCAGGTCGTTTCGTGCACATGCACTTCTTCACCTCCTATGTGCATCCACAATGTGCCATACAGCTACAACTCTAACCGGACGTGATCTCATGTCTCATTCCCTTGGCTGACCTTGGGCTAGTCACAGTTCTCTCCGAACTCTCTCAGCCTCACCTACCTCACAGGGTGTCTGTTGTGGGGAGGGGAAGGGAAGGTGATTGTAAGCCAGTTTGATCCTTCCTTAAGTGGTAGTGAAAGTCAGCATATAAAAACCAACTCTCCTCCTCCTCCTCCTTCTTCTCCTCCTCCTTCTTCTTCTCCTTCTTCTAATGATGTGAACTGCTTTGAGCCCAGCTCTGGTTGGGTTCGAGTGGGATATAAATTCAAAAATAAATAAACAAAAGTGACAGAGAAAGGGCTCGGAGGGAGGTTACACGACCGGAGATGATAAACCAGCTCTCTGTGGTCAGAAAGGCATGATTTAACACAAGCCATAGAACTTGCTAGCCCCGTCAATAGACATCAACTCTCCAATACGTGGCTGCATCGGACAAAGCATCTTGCACGGAACTTTAAACCCTGGGAATTGCTGTGCTCATTAAAGGCATGCAGACACACCAAGTTTATAGCGGCAGTTTGTACATGGCGGGCTGTTATTAAAGCCGTGATCCAGAAAATTAACACTTCTCAGCCAGCAGAGGGAGTCACAAATGATTGATGGAGGTCTAGGGAGGCTCCATGTCCAGGTCAGGATGCCGCCTTTCAGGGAGCCTAATGAAATAAATGAGGCTGTGAAACAAGTCTTTGCCTGAGGCTATGGGAGGCAAGTGTGCATGAGGAGGGACATGGATTCGAGTCTCCTGGGTCAAAGTCCGCCGAGCCATCTATTAGACTGTGCTGGCTCAGGGGGCGGGGGGAAGGAACGGTGAAGTTGCTTTGTAGAGAGATAGACGCCATTAAGAAAGATCCCTGTGTTGCACGTGAGGAGTGTAGCTATAACGCTTCTCAAGGGGAAAGCACATCACCGTCCTGAAGAGTTGGAAGGGACCAACAAGGTCATCTAGCCCAACCCCCTGCACAATGCAGGAAATTCACAACTACCGGTACCTCCCCACCACACCCCCAGTGATCCCTGCTCCATGCCCAGAAGATGGCAAAAAAAAAAAAAAAAAACTTCAAGAATCCCTGGCCAATCTGGGCTGGAGGGAAATTGTTTCCTGACCCCAAAGTGGCGATTGGCATTAACCAAGGCATGCAAGAAAGGACCACAAGAGCCGAGCACTGAGACAACCCTCCCTCTTGCAATCTGCCTAAGTTCACAGAATCAGCCTCATTGTCAGATGTCCATCTAGCCTCTGCTTAAAAACCTCCAAAGAAGGACAGCCCGCCATCTCCCGAGGAAGCCTGTTCCACCAAGGAACCACTCTGACTGTCAGGAAGTTCTTCCTAATGTTTAGCCGAAAACTCTTTTGATTTAATTTCAACCGGTTGGTTCTGGTCCGTCCTTCTGGGGCAACAGAAAACAAGCTTGCTGGGTGTCCTTGGGCCAGTTACACACTCTCAGCCTAGCCTACCTTACAGGGGTGGCATGAGGATAAAATGCAGGAAAGGAGAGCAATTTACACCGTTCTGGGTCCCCCTCAGAGAGAATGGTGGGGTATGAATGGAGTCAATAAACAATGTTATGAAGGGTGGAAAAATATAAACAGTAGGGTCAAAGTGCCATGAAATGCAGGAATAAGTAAATTAAATAAGTAAACTAAATAGCATGGCACACTTACATCTCATATGTTCTATGCCGCAGCCAGATAGTCTCCTTGATAAGCATTTCAATGAAGAAATGTAAATAAACCTCAGGCAGGCTGGCCGTCTAATTTACTGGGGAAGTTCTCAGTGAGACACTGCCCTGGAGGTCCAGAGGTGGCCAGAAGAAGATAGCCAAATAGCCCATGTGGTGTGGGCAAGCTGTTTGATTCCCCTTGCTCCCGGGTTGCTTTCACATTCCCTCGATTCGCCCCCTGAAATAAATCTTCACATCATATCATCAGATAGGCATCCAAGATCATGGGCATCCACGTGTGGGCCAGAATTCTCTCATCCTTTGAGCGACAAACCAATCCTTTCTCCCCACAGTTCACAGAAACAGCCGTGGGGAAGAAAAGAACAGTTCCTTGATGTCTGGTAAGCCTCTCCTTTTGATGTCCAGTATTTGGCCATTTCTGAAAGGGTCTTATGGTCCTTCTCTTGGCTGGTGCATTAACAGAAGATTCAGGCAGACTTTGATCGTGCCTACCATATCTCTGCCAACGGCACGCTAATCCATGTGCCAAAGACGCAGATGTGACCCTTAAGTATTTTTTTAGAGTACTTCAACACAGTTCTTAAGAAAATGGGCTGTTGATCTAAGGAGACCCAATGCTTCTGGCTTCAGAGCTTCTCCCTGTGATGGAGCAACTGTTTTCTTTTCTGATGATTCGAAATTGCACCACAAATATCCTCACTATGAAGTCTTTGTACTGATTACTTTCAAAGCTCTTTTTCGGCCCAGCCTCAGCCTGCTGTTCCTGTTTCTCCTTGCCCCTCTTTGCACTTTAATCCCCAGAGGCAGCGTAGAAAAATAGAGCTGGAAGGGACCTCAAGGGTAATCTAGTCCAACCCCCTGCACAATGCAGGTAAGTCACAACTACCTTCCCCGCCAATCCCCCAGTGACCCCTGCTCTATGCCCAGAGGAAGGCAAAACACCTCCAGGACATGTGGCCAATCAGACCTGAAGGAAAATTCCTTCCTGACATCAAAGTGGCTAATGGCATTTCCCAGGGTATATAAGAAAGGGCCATGAGAGCAAATAACTGATTCATCCCTTCCTGCCCTCCCTCTCATGATCTGCCTAAGTTCATAGAATCAGCCTCGCTGTCAGATGGCCATCTAGCCTCTGCTGAGGTTGGAAGGCTGAGTCAACCTTGAGCTGGCTACCTGAAATCGACTTCCATCGGGATCAAACTCAGGTCGTGAGCAGAGCTTGGACTGCAGTACTGCAGCTTACCACTCTGCGCCATGGTTCCTTTGGTTGCAGTAGCAGAGCAAAATGACGATACGTGTCCTTCAAAGAAGGAGTTGATTTTTATATGATTTTAAATATAAGGAAGAATCAAACTGGCTTACAATTACCTCCCCTTCCCCTCCCCACAACAGACACCCTGTGAGGTAGGTGGGGCTGAGAGAGCTCTAAGAGAACTGTGACTAGCCCAAGGTCATCCAGCTGGCTTCATATGGAGGAGTGGGGAAACCAACGCAGTTCTCCAGATCAGAGTCCACTGCTCATGTGGAGGAGTAGGGAATCAAATGTGGTTCTCCAGATTAGAGTCTGCCGCTCATGCGGAGGAGTGGGGAATCAAACCCGGTTCTCCAGATCAGAGTCCACTGCTCATGTGGAGGAGTAGGGAATCAAATGTGGTTCTCCAGATAAGAATCTGCCGCTTATGTGGAGCAGTGGGGAATCAAACCGGGTTCTCCAGATCAGAGTCCACTGCTGCAAACCACCGCTCTTAACCACTACACCATGCTGGCTCTGCCTCGAACAGGAACGATTGCCATAGTCCTGTGACCTTACTGGGCATAGGACAAGGTGAGATTCGGCAGCTGGTTTTATATTCATTTGAGAGACAAGTTGACAGGACAGGTGCATCTCCTGGCTGCCATCAGAGCCCTGCCAGGAGAAGGAAACAAAAATGTGGAAACTCTATAGGTGCACCAGGGAACCAAGAGGACCATCACTGGGCGTTTTGTTTAGGACTACTGCCACTGCCCTCTATACGTTTGCCTAAGGAAAGTATTTGTCCTCATTTGATTGCAAATCCCACATCACAATGACAGGCAAAGTTCTATTTCGACTGACCTCATTTGATCAGAGATGTTTGGCCCAGGGCCATCTCAGCACTTGCCCCGTCCTTCTCTAATGAGACACTTGTGATACCTTGGACGGGATCTCAAGCCATCTTTCCAACAGCACCTTATCTAATGACCATCTGACATTTTTTCCCCTGGATGGCCGGTCGTCAGTCATGGCGATGTGTAAAACTAACTTGGTTTGATGAGCCGTCTTTTCGAACCTTTTCCCATGGGAAGCCGGAATTAACAGGCAGCCATAATGACCGAGAGGACGAGAAAAGCAAGAGGGAACGGAAGGTGCTCTGGATGAATTTTATGCAGCGCTTGTCAAGTTGTCAAGACTTGCACGGTTTCAGACCGGTGACATATTAAGCAGAAGTTTCCTTTTTTTTTCCCGTCCCAGGGGGTGTGGTTTCAATATCTGCCCTTAAGCTTGGAAGAAATAGAGTATTTGTAAAGAGTACAAAGACATATAAAAATCCTCTTTGACTCCTGTGACAAATTGGGTTCGTGACATCTCCCAAAACGATCACACGATTGAAACCCTCTTTCCTAGGAGGCAAGTTTTCGTTTAGCAAAAAGACAACCGAGCAGTGAGATGACGGAGGTGTATCAAACTATGAATGATGTCTACAAAGTAGATGGAAACTTTTCCCACTGCTATAATGCTAGAATGCTGGATCACCGTAGGGAATTTACCTGCAATTGACTGAGTATTGCCAGTCCTCCGGTGCTCCCAGCACTGGGAGAAAAGTAAAATAAAAAAATGGCGGTTGGGTAGGGTTTCCATATGGGCGGTTTCGGCGGGCAATCTGGAGAACTGGGTTTGATTCCCCACTTCTCCACATGAGTGGCGGACGCTAATCTAGTGAACTGGGTTGGTTTCCCCACTCCTACACATGAAGTCTGCGGGGTTATCTTGGGCCAGTCACAGCTCTGTCAGAGCTCTCTCAGTCCCACCTACCTCACAGGGTGTCTGTTGTGGGGAGGGGAAGGGAATTGTAAGCTGGTTTGATTCTCCCTTAAGTGGTAGAGAAAGTTGGCAACCAACTCTTCTTCTTCAATCCACCCAGCTGCTCAAGAGTGACGATCGCCAGCGTTTTGGGGGTTTGAGAGCTAAAGTGGCCGCGGCGATGTGGCACTTCTGGGGTAAACCCAGAAGTGACGTGATTGTGTCGCGTGTGGCCATCCGCACATACGATCGCCCCCGCCCCGCCCCTCAAAACCTCCCGCCGATGGACAGGGGGATCTGTCAACTGACCTCTATCAGCTGGAGATCAGTTGTAATAGCAGGAGATCTCCAGCTAGTACCTGGGGGTGGGCAACCCTATGTGTTTCACATGCAAGAAACCATGGGAGATACAGTTAGGGAGCCGTGCCCTAGCCCAACAAACCCTAACAGAAGTGTAAGAAAGGAAGCTGTCAGGAACGGAACCTTCTACACACAATGCTTGTGCTCTGTCACTGAGCCGTAGCTTCCACCCAAGCTGAGTGCAGCTGTCCAAGGATAGGCTAACAAGGGCTGGATGCACTCGTCTTCCTGTTTCTGCTGCCCCGCTGGGGGTGCAAGATGGACTGTTAAGCATAAATGACCAGTGTGCTGTTTGGCTTGGCAGGTCACAAGTTGTGCATACCTGAGAATCTAAAATTAGAAGAAGAAGAAGAAGAGTTGTTTTTTATATGCCTACTTTCTCTACCAGTTAAAGAAGAATCAAACCGGCTTACAATCTCCTTCCCTTCCCCTCCCCACAACAGACACCCTGTGAGGTGGGTGGGGCTGAGAGAGTTCTTAAAAGAACTGTGACTGGCCCAAGGTCACCCAGCAGGCTTCGTGTGGAGGAGTGGGGAATCAAACCAGGCTCTCCAGATTAGAGTCCACCGCACCTAACCACTGCTCTTAATCACTACACCACATTGGCTCTCTACAAGATTTATGTTTTGTTTTTGTTTTTAGTTTCTCAACAAGATTTATGGGTTTTTTTATTTCTTTATACATACAGAATACAGGATGGCACCTTGGAGAAGAAGCCTGGAGAAACTAAGGCACATCAGGATCATTTTGCATGGGGATAGCTTTCTCCTTCGCACCCAGGCCACGCAGCCACAATACATGCAATAGCTACTATTCCGATTACACTGTGAGCCGTGAGGATGACTTGAAAGACTGTGTGGATGGGAGTCAACCTCTTTACGTGCACCGTTTGCCACCTGGCTGCCTGTCTCCCACAATCACATCCACAGTCAATTGGAGCCTTTGGCCGAACCTGTCAAGATATCTTCTGTTGGTACCTTTCGGTGGCGCCACCGAAGATGGAATCCTGACCCACATAAACATTTGGCGTGATATGATACAATCTTTTCAATATCTTTCCATATTTACAATCCCCTGTTAAAAACAATAGGTTTCCCCCAACAGCGTTTCTTGTTTCCTCAGAGCAGGAGGACACCTGAAATCTATACTGCCTGTTTTATTTTGATATTGTTTCAATACATGCAAATTCCCTGGTATGGTTGTGTTTTGGCTTTTATCCCAAAGTCTCTCTCATGAACATCTAATATTTGCATGATGTATTTGTTCAAACCCATCTCTTGTTACCTTCTTCTCTTCCTGCTCTCTGTTCTCTCCCTACCATCAGTTTTTAATACCTATGATCCTGGTCATTTTTGATGTCCTTATGCTACAACATCAACTACATATTGCTTTAAAGCTCTTCACAACTTGGCTTATTAGGGTTGCCAACCTCCAGGTACTCCCAATGTAAAGTATATTCTAACGACAATATGAATAAGTATAAATAAGTTCCCAATGCAATACAGTATTTACAATACAGTTGAACACAAAGTTGTGCCAGCCGTCACAATAAATACAATGTGAATGATCTTTCCTTCTTTCTATTTAACAGGAAACATAAGAGTGTCTTATTATCCTTAAGTAGAAGAGGAAGAAGGAGCCCCGTGGTGCAGAGTGGTAAGCTGCTCACAACCTGAGTTTGATCCCAATAGAAGTTGGTTTCAGCTTGACTCAGTCTTCCATCCTTCCGAAGTCAGTAAAATGAGTACCCAGCTTGCTGGAGGTAAAGGGAAGATGACTGGGGAAAACACTGGCAAACCACCCCGTAAAACAAAGTCTGCCTAGTAAACATTGGGATGTGACGTCACCCCATGGGACAGGAATGACCTGATGCTTGACCAGGGGACTACCTTTGCCTTTAGAAGAGGAAGACGGAATCACAGGTGAGTCTTTATATCCTTAGGTAGAAGAGGAAGAAGACGGCCATTTCTGTTCTTCATCAGCTCTTCCAACCTTCTTCCTCTTCTACCAACCCTGCTTGACTTCCAAGTTCTGCCGAGCATGGGCTAAGCCAGGCTGTTATCTGAGTTTTTTGAGTGTCAACGTTTTCACAGACACCATTTTTTTGCTGGGGAGGCTGGGGTAGAAACACGATGAAATAAATAAAGTTTCAGTAATGCAATGGTCAGATATTAGACTAGGATCTGGGAATCCCAAGTTTGAATCCCCACTCTGATTGGAATGTTTGTTGGGTGACCTCACGCCAGGCGCACACACTCAAACTGAGCTACCTCGCAGGGTTTCTGTGAGGATAAAATGGACGAGAGGAGAGTGATGTCAGCTGTTTAGGTCCTTGCTGGGGAGGAAGGCCGAGGAATACACGAAGTTTATATAAATCCTTCTACTGACTCTGTTACGTAGGTCGGTGTTATCATACTACAGACAATGGGGCTGAGGCTGAGAATGGCTGGGGAAATGGCAGGGGTCAAAATTTCGCCGGAGAACTTCTAGGATCTGAGTACGGATACTACCGTATTTCATATCCCCGCTGCTGTGAGTCAAAAAAACCCGTTCCATTTTAGGTTTTTGCTTGTTTAAAGGGCACTGGATGGATATTAGGGATTATTTTTTTTTACAGTAGGAGTAGTTCAGCAGTGGAATCGGCTACCTAGGGAGGTGGCGAGCTCCCCCTCACTGGCAATCTTCAAGCAGTGGCTAGACGAACACTTGTCAGGGATGCTCTAGGCTGATCCTGCATTGAGCAGGGGGTTGGACTAGATGGCTTGTATGGTTCTTTCCAACTCTATGATTCTATGATTCTATGAACCCCTGAGTATTTCTTTTGGTAGCATTTTTCTGTTTCATTGCAATTGATTTTCCCTAGTAAATATACACAGTTTGAATTCTGTTTTTTGTATCAGTGGCATATCAATGGTCAGCAGTGTCAAAATGGACGAAGCCAGGGGGGAGGGGATACCCAATCTAAAAAACAAATTGGGTACCCGAAAGGTTGGGTGAAAACAAGACCTCAGTCAAACAACGAAATATATTTATTATCAAGCGCTTGTTTTTAAATACATGCATAAGCGCTTGATAATAAATATATTTCATTGTTTGATTGAGGTATTGTTTTCACCCAACCTTTTGGGCACCCAACTGCAGCATAAAAATGACATAACGAAAAGGAATAAATCGGGAACACTGGGAATAAAAATGGACATCACAAAAAGGCTCACAATGACAACATACAAGAACAAAACAAAAAACACCAAAAATAAGTGAAAGAAGGTATATTTGTACACCCCTAGTTCAGAGTTCTGACCTTTAAATTGGCTCTCTGCAGCTATGGAAACTAAGCTATGGATGTTTCAGGTCCTGATACAGTTCAACAGTCCCCTTTTAGCAATTTATATGCATTCCTCGCTCTTCCCTTGCAACCTCCTACCTTTACATTTAGATACAAGAAGAGCCTTACATTTAGATACAAGAAGAGCCTACCTGTGGTCCATCTAATGCAGCATCCTGGTTTCTATGGTGACCAATCAGATGCCCTCCAAAGGTTTACAGCGCACAGCATGGAGGACAAAACTTCCCTCTACTCTCCAGCAACTGATTTTCAGAGGTACGCTTTTTCCTTCATTGCTTTATTACCAGCAAACAATACAGTCACAGTTTGAACCTTTGAAGGTCTACAGAACCAAACAAATTCAATCACATATGATGGATAATGCACTTTCAATGGCCTTTAGCAATTCTTTGCAAAGGAAAATCCAGTTGCAAACAATTGCTGGCATGCATTGGAAGTGCATTACCCAACATGTGTGAAGGCAGCTCTAAACAGAGTTACACCCTTCTAAGTCCACTACTTGTCTGTAAAGTGTCGTCAAGTTGCAACTGACTTATTGTGACCCCGAGGGTTTTGAAGGCCAGAGAAGTACGCAGAGAAGCATCAGACTCACTGATTAAAGATAAAGTTGCTCTTTATTGAGGGGAACTACATTTTGGATAGGAAAGCTGAGAGACAGAGCCTATAGCTGTCTAACTAGCTAAGGAGGGAGAGAGAAGGTAGAATTACTTCCGAGAAGAAGCAGGAAATTAGACCTATGAATATCAGTCTAAAGACAGACAAGAGGTGTGAAAAGGGTGGAAAGGTCTCTAGCCTTACAGCCCTAACTAGCTGAACTCTTGTCCACCACCTGTTGGGGAGGGGCTGTGGCTCAGTGGTAGAGCATCTGCTTGGAAGGATGGAAGGCTGAATCAACCTTGAGCCAGCTACCTGAAACTGACTTTCATCAGGATCAAACTCAGGTCATGAGCAGAGCTTTTGACTGCAGAACTGCAGCTTACCACTCTGCGCCACGGGGCTCTTATGACTTAGTTTAATATTTATAAGCCCTTTTCACATTTTGGGATGGGGGACTGTCTCTCGAAACTTGTAATGTAAGCATTCATGTGCTTCGCTTTAGTACTCCCTGGGCATTTATCCCTGTGTCAGTTACTCCTTCCTCCAAATAAATACACTCAGTAACAGAAGATGGTTTTAAATCTAGATGCAGGGGACAACAGCCATATAAAATTTCTGCAAGAAGCAATCAAGGGAATTAACCTAACCAGAGAAGACACTGAAACTCGCCAAGTAAAAGGCTTCACGGCCAGGTGTTCTGAGCCCAAAGCCATGAACGAGAGTTCACAGCAACGAGAGTTTCGTCAAGAGTCAGGGGCTGAAATTAAAGCATTTTTTTCCTTCTCAAAGCAGCTGTTCTGGGCATCTGGTCTGCTAAAGCACACATGCTGAGAAACTCATTTGATATTCAGGGTTTCTCAGAGCAACAATATTGGATTCATAAGATAGCCAAGGACTGTGTAAAGTGCCGTCAAGGCGCAGCCAACTTGGCGAAGTCTTTTGGGTTTTCAAGGCCAGAGACTAACAGAGGTGGTTTGCCGGTGCCTTTCTCTGCATAGCAACCCTGGTATTCCTTGGTGGACTTCCATCCAAATACTAACCAGGGCTGACCCTGCTTAGCTTCTGAGATCTGACAAGATTGGGCTATACAGTGCTGCCGTCCCTTCCAGCCAAGCATTACAAGGTCAAAAAATCTTTTTACCCCAAACCAGATTGGTAGAAAGCGGTGAAAGAGGAGGGTACAATCCACTCCTAAGCACTGTCATGGAGTGCACCTCAGCCCCACCGTGGGCCATTGGGTCACCTGAGCACACATGAAGCTGCCTTAAGAACATAAGAAAGGCCATGTTGGATCAGACCAAGGTCCATCAAGTCCAGCAGTCTGTTCACACTGTGGTTAACCAGGTGCCTCTACAAAGCCCACAAACAAGACAACTGCAGCAGCATTGTCCTGCCTGTGTTCCACAGCACCTAATATAATAGGCCTTATATTGAATCAGACCGTCAGTCCATCAAGGTCAATGTTGACAACTCAGACTGGCAGGGGCTCTTCAAGGTATCAGAGAGAATTCTTTCACATCATGTACTGCCTGTAACTTTTAACTGGAGATGTTAGAGGCTGGTCCTCAGACCTTCTGCATACAAAGCAGAGTCTCTTCCACTAAGCCACACCCCAGGTGATGTGAAAGACCTCTGCATGAGACCCCAGAGAGCTGTGGGGAGGGGGTGTGGCTCAGCGGCAGAGCATTTGCCTGGCATGCAGAAGGTGCCAGATTCAATCCCCAGCATCTACAGTACGTGATGTGAAAGACCTTCTGTCTGAGACCCTGGAGGACCAATAGGGGAGGACCCTGGACCAATAGGAGAAGGGCCGTAGCTCAGTGGTAGAGCATCTGCTTGGCATGTAGAAGGATCCCAGGTTCAATCCCCAGCATCTCCACTTAAAGGGACTAGGCAAGTAGGAGATGTGAAAAACCTCTGCCGGTTTGATTCAGTATAGGGCAGTTTTACGTGTTCATGTGTCTGATGCAGTATAAAGCAGCTCCATGTGTGTGTCGAGTTTTGCACCCCCTGCCCTGAACAATCAGTGCTGCCATTGGAGTCCCATTTCCACGGTCTGACCCCTGAAGTCAACGGAACGCTCCTAGGACCAGTTCATAACAAGAATCGGCATGACATATTCATTGAAACATGCCAACGTTGCTTGAGCATGGAGCCAGATGTGGTCCTCAGCTGTTTGTAGCAAATGATCTTTTCTACAAGCTGTAGGATAGGAGAGCGTAAGGCTGATGAGAACAAGCTAAGTCAAGTGAAAGAGACACATTGCTAAAGACTCCTCAGGAGGCCTGTTCCTTTCCCGTTTCACACATGACGGGCTTTGCTTGATGACTGGTGATGATTCTGAGATGTAAATAACGCGTCAGAAATCCAATACCACAGGTTGAATTGTTTATTTGTTGAAAATCTCTACGCCACCTCTCCAATCTGGTGGAGGAAGCTCGCATCTCAAACAGAAAAAACGATTGAAACAAAGGACAGTAAAAACAATAAAAAAGCAAATCTTAACAGTAAGAAGAAAATAAAAAGCAAAATCAATTAAAAGTCCATAAAAACAAGGCGGGGTCATAGAAACACATAAAACAGAGCAGCCTAAAATGATCTTGATAAAACATCAATTTAGAACTAACAGTCAAGCAGCTAAAAAAGATGGAACCCCTTAGTTAAAAGCTTGAGTAAAGAGAAATGTTTTGGTTGGCTACCTAAAGGGGGATGGTGCTCCAAAGGCGATATGCCGCTACCAAATACACCACTACTATAGCATTTTAAAAATGTTTTTAGAACGATGTCTTTATTCGTTTTCTTGCATAAAGCAATCTGCAATTTAAAATCATAACAGAAAACAACAAAACTAAAGTTAAATCAAGTTGTAATTTTCACGTCAATATGGAAGATACTTTCACACGCATGGGATAATGCACTTTCAATGCGCTTTACCAATCCACTTGATCGTTTTACTTTACAGGAAAACCCACTTGCAACTGACTGCTAAAGTGCATTGAATGTGCATTGCCCAGAGTATCTGAAAGTAGCCTTACAGTCCATTCCTGAGCCTTGTGGCAGCTGGGGACACAGTAACCAAGGCGCTGTTGCCAGCATTAGTGCCTCTTATTCTCTGATAAGAGGCCAATTACGCTGGCAGCGGGGTCACGCCACCTCCAGACCAACTTAAGCCCCCCACCTCAGAAATGGGCTAAATTCTTCCAGCACCACGTCCAATTGTTTTTTAAATTATTATTTCCGAGGTAAATTCTGTTTCCTCACATTAAATTTACTTCTGTGTCACCAAATGAGTATTATACATTGCATGTACATTATATGCATAAATTGCATACATTGTGCATATAAATGCTGTATAAATTGCTTGGGAAAACCACACAGCATGCCTAGACAGTAAAAATGAAGGCTACAAAGTCCGGGGAAAAGAGAAAAAATAAGATGATGCCAAAATTATAACTGAATGCACGTGAAGCTGCCAAGCAGATGCTCTGCCCCTGAGCCACAGCCCCATCTCGCATTCTTAGATGAAATTAAATGGGAAATGGCCATTCATCCCTACTTCCATGCATGTCTAAGCTATCACCCAGTTTTGTCTAAAGGGGAGTTTTTGAGCCAAATTTGAAGATGCCTGCACAGGAGAATCCTCCATGGAATTTCCAGGGCCCCAAAAGAAGGTAGAACAAGACTAGTGCCACTTCTCCAGAGGGTTTAGCACATTCCCTAAGAAGAGCAATTTCCTACAGCAGTCTTGGGACAGGAAGATACCGTTCTTTTCAGACCACAGCCGATGATATCCTGTATACCCCTGATTAATGGCAGCTTCAGTTTAGGATTCGTGGCAATCAGGATCACAGAGTGTCCCGAGTTATACGCAGTGATCACGATAATAGACGTGACAGTAGTCCAAGGACTTGTTAACGTAGCCAGCGAGACCATCGCTACAAAGCTTGCGCTAAAGAAGATAGCAAAGGACAGCAGGGTTTTAACTGCTTTTATGAGAGCGTCCATCTGGTAGTCCTTGAGGCCTCCTGCATTCTGTCGCATCTTCTGAGCATGTTGAAGAAGGGAGCGAATCAGTACGACCGAAGAAGCTAGAACGATAATGAAAGACGGGGAATTACATACAATATATTTAACGCCTGAAAGTGTCTTACTGAGGCACCTCATGTTGCCGTTCCTCCGAACCACGCTTGTTTCATTGCAACAATGGCTGCATTTTGCTAAGCGGATGATAGGAAGGGAGATGAACAACGAGACCAGCACTGAACCTAGGAGCAACCTTGGAACCAGCCAGGAGATGTGCAGTTTCATTTTCACAAAGAACACGTGGGGGAGATTGACGAGCTTGATGCAGTAAAAGGCTGCGAGGCATGCGGTCATCCAGAAGGTCGTGGCGTTGATAAACTCCCAGAGGAAAACGACGGGTTCAGGTAAAATCTTGAAATTGTCGACGTCAATTAAGAACAAACAGTGAGTGCCCAATATCAGCCCGAGATAGAGAAGTCGGGTGAGACTCAGCGCAGTCAGGATCATGTCCGAGGGTGACATCCTTTTGCTTCGGATCCAATCGAGGCCATTGGCGAGGACAATGAATCCATTTCCCATCACCCCGATGACAACCATAGCGGCTAACACAACTAGACAAAAAATATCAAGTGGATCAAATTCCGGCATCCTCCCTGTCTTTGCGAGCGAACAGAAGCAGGTGGGAAACCTCCAGTGTTTTGCCCAGCAGGTGAAATGTGGCTCCTATACCAACCATCTCTCTTTTATCCAGGAGAGCTAGAAATTTTATATACTTTCACTGGAGAATTAAATATTAAATGCCAAGTATGCAACCTGCTTTTAACATTTGCATGCTCTTTTCCTTAGTGGTGTGTACCGACTGTCAGGTGTATTTGCACTCCGAAGAGCAGATTTTTCTACTACAGTCCTGATTACCAAGCAAATAAGACATACGTACATGCTGCTCAGTGGAAGAGCCTCTGCTTTGCATGCAGAAAGCCCCAAGTTCAATCCCCGGCATCTCCAATTAAAACGGCAAGGCAGTAGGTGATGTGGAAGACTTTCTCCTGAAACCCCGAAGAACTGAAGCCAGTTGGAGGAGACAGTACTGACCTTGATGGACCGATGGTCTGATTCAGCATAAGGCAGCATCAGGTGTGTTCAGTCTTTTAGGCAAGTTGTTTACAGCCATGTAGATTCAAAAGTAAAACCAAGAACATAAGCAACATTATACCTTTATTAGGGTTCTCAAAAGGTTGGGTGAATGACCCGGTGCTTGCACAGGGGATTACCTTTACTTTTAATCTAAAACCACCTGCCAAACATGTTTTGGTCCCCAGGCCTTCTTCAGTAATCTAATACAACATATTATGTGCACATAAATTTTCATTAACAAAGAGAACGATTCTGTATCAGCCTAGGTATGTATTATAAGCTGTATTCCAATTAGACTTTGTGCCTATGATACCAGAGTATTACTAAAATATGTTTTGAATTGTAAAAGCACACATCCAAGGAATGCATATAGATCACGATGGGTAGCCATGTTAGTCTGTCGGTAGCAGTAGAAGAAAAATGCAAGAGTCCAGTAGCCCCTTTAAGACTAACACATCTTTTGGCAGGGTATGCGCTTTCATAAGCCACACGTCACTTCTTCAGAGCTGTGGCTCACGAAAGCTCATACCCTGCCAGAAATCTTGTTAGTCTTGAAGGTGCTACTGGACTCTTGCTCTATCCAAGGAATGCAGTTTAAATATTTCTTTCTGGAACGGGCTGACGTTACATTCAAAGTGTGCATATCAGTATCAACCAAGTCAGACTTGATTGTTCCATTTGTTAATGACAGTTTCGGTGTGCACTTTGGGGGTCACGAAGGAATTGTCCTCCAGGCCAGATTGGCCGTGGATCCTGGAGGGTTTTTGCCTTCCTCTGGGCATCAGCAGGGGTCACTGGGGGAGTGCGGGGAGGTAGTTGTGAATTTCCTGCGTTGTGCAGGAGGTTGGACCAGATGACCCATGAGGTCGCTTCCAGCTCTAGGTTTCCATGTTTCTGAGTACCGGCCCTACTTAGGCCATTTCCACACATTCACTTACTGCATATTATCCTCGTGGTCAATCTGCGGGGTTTGGCTGTGTTTTCAAAAGTTCTGTCCACATTTTGCCTCTTTCACTGTTGCATACAGCTACCCTAGAATGTTTCTTCCCCTGTCTGCACTTTCCAGAGAAGGAACAATATGTTCCATGGAGGACTGTGACGTTGTGGATACTCCCCCCTTTGCCCCATTTTGTTTGTATCTGAGCACTCATTGCATTGTGATTAGTCTCCGCATCTATGTTCCTTTTTGGGGAGTTCCTCATCAGTCCGAGTCAAGCAAGCGAGAATTTTATTCATACTTTCATGAATAGAAACAGGATAGGGCCCTCCCCAGCTTAACCCCCCCCCCCAGGGCATGCATGCCGCTATGCTTCCCTCTTCCCCCCCGCCACCAACCTCGCCCCATGTGTGTAAAACATAAAAAAGAGAGACCGAAAGGGAAGAGAGGGCAAGCTGTTTGTTAGCTGTAAGCTAAAAGAAATAGTGGGTGGGTGGGAAGCTGGCTACTATTAGCTTTGCCCCCGGGAACGCCCCAGGAAAGCTCCCCACACGCCAGCACCGCATTTCTCTTCCCGGGATTTAGGTCCCGGAGAGACTGTGGCGTTGGAGGAGAGGTGTGCAGCTCTGTGGCGCCTAGGAGCCGGCGGAGCTGCCCCCGCTGCCAGCGTAAGTGCCTCTTATTCCGCCTCTCGACCACTTTCAGCCCCTCACCTCAATAATGGGCAGTTAGGCTTAATTCTTCCAGCACCATTTCCGATTTTTTTTTTTTTGGTAATTATTTCTGAGGTTGTTTCCTGAAATGAAATTTATTTCTGTGTCACCAAATCAATATTACACAATTAGGGTTGCCAGGTCCCTCTTCACCACCGGCGGAAGGTTTTGTGGGGTGGAGCCTGAAAAGGGCGGGGTTTGGGGGAGGGGAGGGACTTCAATGCCATAGAGTTTAATTGCCAAAGTCCCAGGTGAACTGATCTCTATCAGCTGGAGATCAGTAGTAATAGCAGATCTCCAGCTAGTACCTGGCATTTGGCAACCCTATATACAATTCACGTACATTGTATGCATAAATGGTATACATTGCACATATAAATGCTGTATTAATTGCCTGTGAAAACCATGCAGCATGCATATATAGTAAAAATGAAGGCTACAAAGTCGGGGGAAAGAGAAAAAATAAGATGATGCCAAAATTATAACTGAATACACATGAAGCTGCCTTATACTTAATGAGGCCATTAGTCCATCTAAGTCAATATTGTCTGCTCAGACTGGCCTCTGCTTTCCAGGGTCTCAGGCGGAGGTCTTTCACATCACCTACAACCTACAGGAGATGCTGGGGATTGAACCTGGGCCCTTCAGCATGCCAAGCAGATGCCTCACTCACAGCCTCTCCCCACATCTTAGATGAAATTAAATAGGAAATGGCCATTCATCCCTACTTTCATGCATCTCTAAGCTATCGTCCAGTTTTGTCTAGAGTGGAGTTTTTGAGCCAAATTTGTAGATGCCTGCACAGGAGAATCCTCCATGGAATTTCCAGGGCCTGTGAGCACTTGTCCCATGACAATCCCATAAACAACATCCGTAGACAAATAGTCCAAAAGAAGGTAGAACGAGACTAGTGTCACTTCTCCAGAGGGTTTAGCACATTCCCTAAGAAGAGCAATTTCCTACTGCAGTCTTGGGACAGGAAGATACCATTCTCCTCAGACCACAGCCGATGATATCCTGTAGACCCCTGATTAATGGCCGCTTCAGTTTAGGATTCGTGGCAATCAGAATCACAGAGTGTCCTGAGTTATACGCACTGATCACAATAATAGACGTGACGATAGTCCAAGGACTCATTAATGTAGCCAGCGAGACCATTGCTACAAAGCTTGCGCTGAAGAAGATAACCAAGGAGACCAGGGTTTTAATGGCTTTTATGAGAACGTCCATCCGGTAGTCCTTGAGGCCTCCTGCATTCTGTCGCATCTTCTGAGCATGTTGAAGAAGGGAGTGAATCAGTATGACCGAAGAAGATAGAACGATAATGAAAGACAGGGAATTGCCCACAACGTATATAATGCCCGGAAGTATCATACTGGGGCACCTCATGTTGCCGTTCCTCCGAACGACGCTCGTTTCATTGCAACAATAGTGGCATTTTGCTAAGCAGATGATAGGAAGGGAGATGATCAACGAGACCAGCACTGAACCTAGGAGTAACCTTGGAACCAGCCAGGAGATGCGCAGTTTTATTTTCACAAAGAAGACCTGGGGGAGATTGACGAGCTTAATGCAGTAAAAGGCTGCAAGGCATGTGGTCATCCAAAAGGTCGTGGCATTGATAAATCCACAGAGGAAAATGAGGGGTTCAGGTACCTTCTTGAAATTGTCGACGTCAATGAAGAACAAACAGTGAATGACCAATATCAGCCCGAGATAGAGAAGTCGGGACAGACTCAGCGCAGTCAGGATCATGTCCGAGGGTGACATCCTTTTGCTTCGGATCCAATCGAGGCCATTGGCGAGGACGATGAATCCATTTCCCATCACCCCGATGACAACCATAGCGGCTAACAAAACTAGACAAAAAATATCAAGTGGATCAAATTCCGGCATCCTCCCTGTCTTTGCGAGCGAACAGAAGCAGGTGGGAAACCTCCAGTGTTTTGCCCAGCAGGTGAAATGTGGCTCCTATACCAACTATCTCTCTTTTATCCAGGAGAGCTAGATATTTTATATTCTTTCACTGGAGAAGTAAATATTAAATGCCAAGTATGCAACCTGCTTTTAACATTTGCATGCTCTTTTCCTTAGTAGTGTGTACCGACTGTCAGGTGTATTTGCACTCCGAAGAGCAGATTTTTCTACTACAGCCCTGATTACCAAGCAAATAAGACATACGTACATGCGGCTCAGTGGAAGAGCCTCTGCTTTGCATGCAGAAAGCCCCAAGTTCAATCCCCGGCATCTCCAATTAAAAGGGCCAGGCAGTAGGTGATGTGGAAGACTTCCGCCTGAGACCCCAGAGACCTGAAGCCAGTTGGAGGAGACAGTACTGACCTTGATGGACCGATGGTCTGATTCAGCATAAGGCAGCATCAGGTGTGTTCAGTCTTTTAGGCGAGTTGTTTACAGCCATGTAGGTTCAAAAGTAAAAGCCAAAAACATAAGCAACATTATACCTTTATTAGGGTTCTCAAAAGGTTGGGTGAATGACCCGGTGCTTGCACAGGGGATTACCTTTACTTTTAATCTAAAACCTCCTGCCAAACTTGTTTCGGTCCTCAAGCCTTCTTCAGCAATCTAATACAACATATTATGCGCACATAAACTTTCATTAACAAAGAGAACGATTTTGTATCAGCCCGGGCATGTATTATAAGTTGTATTCCAAGGTCACTTATGCATGGTTGGTTTAGCCTCCTTCATTCCCTGTTTCAGCCAGGATCAAGTTTTTGAAAATGCACGTTAGAATCATAGAATCCTAGAGTTGGAAGGGACCACCAGGGTCATCTAGTCCAACCCCCTACACAATGCAGGAAACTAACAACTACCTCCCCCCACATCCCCAGTTACCTCATTCCTTTTCGGGGAAAACCCTCCCCCCGTTACCTCATTCCTTTTCGGCTCAACCCCGTTCCAACCTTAAACGAACTCGGCTTTTCCCATTGCTCTTCTTACCCGAATCAAACCGTCTTTCCTGGCTCGAACCAGATGGAAAGAGCGTGCATATGCCTGTCTCTGGTTGAGCTTCCCTCCCCCCCTTTCCAAACCCCTCTTCTGTTCTGTTTGCTGATAGCCATATAAGGGAAGCATAGAAGATTGGCATCTCTCACAGCCAATCACGAAGAAGTGTGTAAAGAGGCAGAGAGGGATTCTCTCTTTCTGAGAGAATGACAGGCTTTTTTAAAAGGAGGCTTGGATTTCGCCCGCCTCCCTCCCTCTTTCAAATGGCTCCGTTTTTTATTTTTTGTTCTTAAAATGCTTTTTTATGCGGCAGTTGGGTCTGGGGGGAAGGAAATGTTCTCTCACGAGGTGAGCCAATTACAGAGCAGCAATTAAAGGGGTGGGACTTGATTTGAACTTGGGAGACTGCTTTTCTATTCATGCCTCCATTAGCACAGGGCTTTATCCCTGATCATTCCAGCCAATGCATACAGTTTTACCCAACCGGGTTACTTTGATCCTGGCTGAAACAGGGAATGAAGGAGGCTAAACCGACCATGCATAAGTAACCCAAGTAGACTTTGTGCCTATGATACCAGAGCATTACTAAATATGTTTTGAATTGTAAAAGCACACATCCAAGGAATGCAGATAGATCATGATGGGTAGCCATATTAGTCTGTCGGTAGCAGCAGTAGAAAAAAGCAAGAGTCCGGGAGCTGTGGCTCACAAAACCTCATACTGTTGGAGGGAGGGCGACTCAGCATGCCTGGACATGTTACTCTTAAGTTTGTAGTTGCTGTTTCTTTAATGAGATGTTGCTGTTTGGCTGAACTTGGGGGCTGCACTCTAACTCCTCCTCCTTCTTTCTCAGCAGCCATTTTGTCTCTCTGCTCTTTCCACATGGTCTGCAAAGGAGGCAGACGTTTCTACAGGTCTCTCCTGCATAAACCATACAATCATACTTGCGCTCACATGACGCTGGATTAGCTAGCCACTTGTATAGGGACATGTATTCTTTAGATGAGGCTTTCTATCTTTTATCAACTGCAACAAGAATGTTAACAAACTGAACCTGAATAAATGTAAGTTCTACTTTTTCATTTGCAATTTATTTCTTGGGAAGACTGAATTTATTGCACTCAATATCTCGCTTCCATGACTGGGCAAACTCTGCTATATTAACCAAATATAAAATCCCAACACATACCCTGCCAGAAATCTTGTTAGTCTTGAAGGTGCTACTGGACTCTTGCTCTACCCAAGGAATGTGTGTGTGTGTAAAGTGCCGTCAAGTCGCAGCCGACTTATGGCGACCCCTTTTGGGGTTTTCATGGCAAGAGACTAACGGAGGTGGTTTGCCAGTGCCTTCCTCTGCACAGCAACCCTGGTATTCCTTGGTGGTCTCCCATCCAAATACTAACCAGGGCTGACCCTGCTTAGCTTGGAATACAGTTTAAATATTTCTTTCTGGAACGGGCTGACGTTACATTCAAAGTGTGCATATCAGTATCAACCAAGTCAGACTTGATTGTTCCATTTGTTAATGACAGTTTCGCTGTGCACTTTGGGGTCACGAAGGAATTTTCTTCCAGGTCAGATTGGCCATGGATCCTGGAGGGTTTTTGCCTTCCTCTGGGCATACAGCAGAGGTCACTGGGGGAGTGCGGGGAGGTAGTTGTGAATTTCCTGCGTTGTGCAGGAGGTTGGACCAGATGACCCATGAGGTCGCTTCCAGCTCTAGGTTTCTGAGTTTCTGAGTACCGGCCCTACTTAGGCCGTTTCCACACATTCACTTACTGCATATTATCCTCGTGGTCAATCTGCGAGGTTTGGCTGTGTTTTCAAAAGTTCTGTCCACATTTTGCCTCTTTCATCGTTGTATACGGCTACCCAAGAATGTTTTTTTTCCCTGTCCACACTTTCCAAAGAAGGAACAATATGTTCCGTGGTGGACCGTGATGTTGTGGATACTCCCCCCTTTGCCCCATTTTGTTTGAATCTGTGCACGCATTGCATTGTGATTGGTCTCCGCACCTATGTTCCTTTTTGGGGAGTTCCTCATCAGTCCAAGTCAAGCAAGTGAGAATTGTATTCATACTTTCATGAGCAGAAACAGGATAGGGCTCTCCCCAGCTTAACCCCCCCCCCAGGGCATGCATGCCGCCATGTTTCCCTCTCTCCCCCTCCAACCTGGCCCAGTGTGTGTAAAACATTTAAAAAAGAGAGACCAAGAGGGGAGTGAGGGTGGAGGGGAGTGCGCACACCTTTGGGCAAGCTGTTTGTTAGCTGTAAGCTAAAAGATATTGCGGGGAGGGGGGAAGAGGGGAGGTAAAGGCTCCCTAAATCGGGATGAGTATTGCACAAAACAACCCCTTCCAATTCCACCTTTCCACTCAGGCAGAGTGAAAAAGCACTCACTGCAGGGAGGGGGAAAAGAAAATTTGCAAAGCAGGGCAAACTGCACCCATGAGAGAGAAGTGGCAGCTGCATTTTCCCTCCATTTCGTCTGTGGCCAGCAAGAAAGGCCCTGATTCACACAATGGCATGAAAGACAATTGGGGGGGGGGAGTGAAGCTCCTCAAAAGAAAGCAAGCTCCTCATCCTGACACCAGAAATGAGTGTTCGTGTGTGTGTGTGTGTGTGTGTGTGTGTGTGTGTGTGTGTGTGTAGGGGGGGGTTCTTCAGCAATACAGGGTGGCGAGAAAAGAGGCATAACTAAAGGGAGCTCTGTGGCGGCCAAATGGCGGGCAAAGCAATGAGGGGGAGGGAAGAGAGACTGGGGGGATCCCGCGCTTTTATTACTCCCCTTTCCTCAGAGCAGCAGCTCCCTCCCGGCCCTGTGAGAGTGGCCACACAGAGCCCCACTCTCTCCTAATTGGGCCACTTTTCCTGGCCGGACCGCCACCGCCTCCATCCGCCATTATTCTTTGTTCGTTGCACGGGGCCGTGAGGAGACCGAGGGGAAGGTGAGGAAAGAGGGGAGGAGGAGGAGCGGCATCAGTGAGTTGGACTGATGTGTGTGTACACCTGTGGGAGAAGATGGTGAGCTTAAAAAAAGCTCCCCTGATCCTTAAAAGAAAGAGGGATGGATTCCCCCCAGTCAGGACAAGGTGGTGTGTATCCCCTCACCTCTTTCCAGCCCTACACACACATAATGATACATAAATCGATGCATAAATCAACGGGGAGGGTTATTCAAACTCTACATTATTTCTTTACTTCATTATTTCATTTGTTAGTCTTAATGAATTACATTTTTAAAAGTTAAGCGCTGGGAACTGTTGGGAAATGGCTGATGGAAGGAGAGGTGAGGAGCGGGGAGGAGAGGGGAGGGGAAACGGGACTGAGATGGGGGGAGAAACAAATGCCGTTCAATCCTGCACCTTGGGGCAAATTGTCTTGGAAACAGAGTAAAGAAATACATTGTTCTATAAGCGTTTGTTGATAACACGGACATTAAACAACCGCAAAGCGTTTCCAAGACCAAACAGAGGGAAAATGGTGCGGACACAAAAAGATAAGGCGTTTCATTAAACGTTACAAATAATTAGTGCGGAACTGGCCTTAGTTTCTGAAATCTAATGAGATCAGCCTAGCCTGGGCCATCCAGGTCAGGCCAACTTAAAAGGTCAATACTGTTAAATACAGAAATGTTATGGTACCTGGCATCCACATTTGAAACAATTCAACATTGTGATCAAAAGAATCTACCTTAGAGCCTAAAACATCGTCTTCATCCAGTGCTCCGACACTAGAAGCCAAAACCTGTGAGGAAAAGATGTGCTACTATGGCTTGCTCTGGCTGAACAAGGACTCAGACAGAAGTCTATCCCTTCCTACTTGAAATCCTTTTAACTAGAGTTAACCTGGGACCTCTGGTATGCAAACACACGACCTCCCGCAGAGTTACAGCCCTCCAATCTTCATGACCTTTCCCAATCTGCGAGACGCAGGTCAAGAAACAGAAGGCGGCCAACAACTCAAAGCCTCTGGGGGCTGATTTTCTTCTATTTTGTTTCCTTGGCTTAAAACGAGTTTCTCTAGCACTCCTGCTAAATTAGCACAGCTTTCCTGGCTACGTTTTTGCTTGCCGAGCGATGAGATTTCTCCCCCCCAAAAAAATAAAATTTAAAAAAAGCTTAGATAACAGCTTTCTCCTTGTACAGGATCCTCTCACCGATTCTCCCTGCAAAACACAGGAAAGCAATTTCGGCAAACACGGGAGAACGCTATGCAAAAACCCCAGCTGGCAATTTGTACACCGCGCCACAGATGAGATTTATGTAAATACCGTGTGCAAAACTACTCCGAAAACTCACTGATGAATTCCTTCTTCGATTTGCATCCTGAAGGCCAGCAACCGAATGCAATCTCTTGACATCTTTTCCAGAATGGCCCCCTTCCAAGCAGTGATTACTAGGGATGTGCAAAACCATGTTCTCAATTATTTTCATGGTTATTTCACATTTGGGAGGGGCCCTGGCTCAGTGGTAGAGCATCCGATTGGCATGCAGAAGGTCCCAGGTTCAATCCCCAGCATCTCCACTTAAAGGGACTAGGCAAGTAGGTGATGTGAAAGACGTCTGCCTGAGACCCTGGAGAGCCGCTGCTGGTCTGAGTAGACAATACTGACATTGATGGACCAAGGGTCTGATTCAGTAGAAGGCAGTTTCATGTGTTCATGTGAAGAAGAATGGACCATCAAGTTGCAACTGACTCCTGGGGACCCCCCAGAACCAAGGGGTTTTCAAGGCAAGAGTTGGGCAGAGATGGTTTTCCATTCCCTTCCTCTGCATAGCAACTCCAGTCTTCCTTGGGGGTCTTCCATCCAAGTACAGACTGTGGCCAGTCCTGCTTATATCTCAGTCTCTGAGGAGCGCAGGCTAAGCTGGGCTATTCAGGCTGTCCTTGGCGTAACGTTCCCCTTTTACGGCATACGACATCAGGCAAGAGTACTCACTTCTGGGTTCACTTTTAGGTTCATTCAACAGGGAAGAGCCACAACTCCAACAGCCACAACTCCAACAGCCCCAGCCATAGTTCACAGCAACAACAACTAAAAACTAGAACCCAGTAACAAGAGCTCCACCCTGTGGGACCTAACTAACTCCATAGATAACGGGGGAGGAGCAGACTGTACCATTATACACACATATCACATTGAATATACCACACAAGGGACATTTATTCACAAAAGCAAATCTGTAATTTTCACCAGCGTAGGATTTTCTTAATGATGAATTCACAGGTCAGTTCACAGTCCAACAGGAGTGTGCATGGTCCATACTCAAAGCGTTGACCAGCTTGTTATTGCACAGTGTGGGGCCAGAGTGGTGTAGTGGTTAAGAGCGGTGGACTCTAATCTGGAGAACCGGGTTTCATTCCCTGCTCCTCCACATGAGCGGTGGACTCTAATCTGGAGAACCGGGTTGGTTTCCCCACTCCTCCACACGAAACCTGTTGGGTGACCTTGGGCCAGTCACAGTTTTCTCCGAACTCTCTCAGCCCCACCTGCCTGTTGTGGGGAGGGGAAGGGGGGTGATTGTAAGCTGCATTGTGACTCCTTAAAGGTAGAGAAAAGCCGGGTATAAAAACCAGCTCTTCTTCTTCTAGTGCTGGATAGTTGCTTTCGTAGCCATTTACGCATGGGAGGATTTGCCTTGGATTTGCCGCTCTCTGGATTTTTCCAATCCAAATTCTCAAAACTCTTCATGGGGTCTTATTTTTGATTGTTGAGAATTCGGATGGGGAAAATGTGCATCTAGAGAGCAGCAAATCCAAGGCAAAACCTGCCATGCATAAATGTCCACTGTTTCCCATTAAAGTGCTGATCAACCTGCTATTGCACTTAGTTATTCTCCATGCTGACATCATTACTCTTGTGCATGATTCGGGACAGCTGCCTATTATCATATCCTATCCAACCACTGACTGGGCTATTTCACATTATCCCTGTTCTGCCTGGCTTACTGTTATACATGATTCTGTATTTCTATTTATTATTGTTTCTCCACAAAATGTCAACAAGACAGCCCATGTGTACGGTTATTGGTGAGCTGACCAACCTGGTTATTGCACCAACTGCTGGATTGTTGCTTATTGTTGTTTCCCATCAAAGTGCTGACAAAACTACTACTGATCATTGTTCTCCATCAGAATGCTCCATCACCTGCTATTGTACTTATTTATTCTCTTTGCAGACCTATTGTGCATCTTGCAAGACTGATCCTTGAAAGAGTGAACTATTTGCATACTATGTGCCATTGGCTTAAAATTTTGACACCTTGCACAACAATGTTGGATGGGTCTATGATAATTGCCAAGAAACGTGCGACCCTGTTCGGCATGCTTAACCATTCTGGGGGGGGGGGTCTCAATACCATTTGAGAACCAGTGACCTGAGATGGGGATCCCCAGTGCGGTGCCCACGGGCATCATGGAGCCCACCAACACCTTTCTGCTGCCTATAAAGCTTTTTTTAGATCGTGAGTGGGGCCAGGTGGGGCTTTTGCCCAGCAAAGCTTCTAACTAGCTGTGCAGATTTTTAAAAATGTTGCTTTGGCAGCACCTGCCACTGCAACACAAGATTCTTCACTGTGTGACGGGAGGTAAACTGCGGGGACTATTTTGCAGTTGGCTCCACTTCCCATGGCAGCCTTTTGTGGCAGCCATTTTGTGGCTGTGCCCACCACACTGTGTCAGAATTCCAAAGGTGCCAGCCGGCTCAAAAAAGTTGGGGATCCCTAGGGTTGCCAACCTCCAGGTGGTGGCCGGAGATCTCCCACTATTACAATTGATCTGCAGGCGACAGAGATCAGTTCCCCTGGAGAAAATGGCCACTTTTGCATTTGGAATCTATAGCATTGAAGTCCCTCCCTTCTCCATACCCCCCCTCCTCAAACCCCACCCTCCTCAGACTCCAAAATCTCCAGGTATTTCCCAACCTGGAGCTGGCCACCCTACCTGTGGTGGAGGCAAGCATCTACACCTCTCATTGGCTGTGTGAGAATGCAGCTAGGAAATGCTGCTAACTGCACTGTAGTGTACTGTACGATTTGAATACATGCAAAATAACTTGGCAAAGAGCCCTGCCCTGAACGGTCAGATCTCAGAAACTAAGCAGGCGCGGCCCTGGTTAGTAATTGGACAGGAGGCCGCCAAGGAAGTTCCCCTGGAGATCAGTTCCCCTAGAGAAAATGGCCGGTTTGGCAATAGGACTCTATGGTATTGAAGTCCCTCCCCTCCCCAAACCCCGCCTTCCTCAGGCTCCACTCCCAAAATATCCAGATATTTCCAAACCCGGAGCTGGCAACCCTAGGGATCCCTGATCTAAGATAGCTATGACTCCCTTCTATGTTCTTTTATTGGACGTCCACATTTATCCTGACTTTTTCCTTTAAAAAAGCCATAATGAAGAAGAACACAGCCAAGTTTCAATAACTGATCAGCGATAAGAGCAATTCCTTCAGATCTCGGAAGGAAACTGCTTCGGTCGCTCTGATATTTTCATTCGCTGTAATTAAGGTATTCCATAAATAAACACCCGTTTGAGAAGCAGCTAAATTATTCACAGCATCCAGGTTGTTATAGTGACGGAGGTCTCCCCCGTTGCTCCATGGAATGGGTCCTCTGAACGGTTGTGATTGTACATCGTACCCACAAGCACAATCTCTAATTGCATCAGTCAGAGCAATGGACCTCGGTAACCTGCTGAGCTCGGGGGACCTGGTGACATTTTATGCTTCCAGACAGCCGGTGCTGAATCATGACAAGGAAATCGACATCAGGGGTTTCGGAGGAAGAAGGCCAGACTTGGCCAGACCAAAGCACTTGGTGGAACAATCGGGTCACGGCTAATGAGCCAGTTTATACGGGGACGTGCTTTTATCAACCGTCAGCCCATGAAAGCGAGCACAAACACTCAACTGGAAATTCCGCCACTTCAGTGTTGAGGGCATAGTTTGATCGAGACAGGGGAAATTCCTCAGGAAGCACCCCTCCAGTGCATTTGTATTTCAAGGACATCCATTGGATTATTTCCCCTGTATATATCACAATACCTTGACCAGGATAGCCCGGGCTAACTGGATCTCGTCAGATCTCAGAAGCTAAGGAGGGTAGACCCCAGCAAGTATTTCGATGGGAGACCTCCAAGGAATACTAGGGGTGTGTTGCGGAGGCAGGCAATGGCAAACCACCTCTGAATGTCACTTGCCTTGAAAACCCCACCAGGGGTGACTTATGGTGACCCCACCAACTTGATGAGAGCTGCTGCCAGTCTGAGTAGACAATTCCGAATTTGATGGACCAAGTGTCTGATTCAGTATAAGGCAGCTTCATATGTTCAGGCATACCCTCCTGGGGAACTGATCTCGGTATTCTGGAGACCAGTTGTAATTCCAAGCGAACTCCATGCTCTACCTTGTGGTTGGTAACTTTATGCTAGATCTTTGCAGGCAACTCTTGGCCTTACCTGGAATGCCTCAGGCCCATAACTGCCAATGAGGTAGGGTTGCCAGTTTCCAGGAGGGATAGGGTTGCCAACCTCTAGGTGGTAGCTGGAGATCTCCCACTATTACAACTGATCTCCAGGTGATAGAAATCAGTTCCCCTGGAGAAAATGGTCAATTTGGCAATTGGATTCTATGGCATTGAAGTCCCCCCTCTCCAAATTCCCCCTTCTCAGACTCCACCCCCAAAATCTCCAGGTATTTCCCAATACTGGAGCTGGCAAACATAAGGAGCAACCTGGGGATCTCCCAGAATAACTGATCTCCAGATGACAGAGACCAGTTCCCCTGCAGAAAACGGTTGCTTTGAATGGTGGCATCTATGGCATTTGCCTTGCTACGGTTCCTCCCCTCTCCAAACCCTGGCCTCCCCAGGCTCCACTCCCCAAATCTCCTGGAATTTCTCAGGCCAAAGCTGGCAACCCTACAATGAGGTGGTGATTTCCCCACAGCCGAAGATCCAGTGGAAGTCTTAAAACATTACAAAGTGAGGGTTGCCATGGCCGTTGGTCATAAAGGGGTCCTTTCCCTCACAGATAATTCTTTGGCGACTCTGTCCTTGAAAGGATCTCCTTTACTTTTTCCTCCTGGAGAGTTGCTGAGAACAGATCCTCTCAGGAGGAAAATAAAGTCAGACCCATTTGCCCCAGAACAACCGACTGGACTCTTCATAACTTTCATTCTGAAAGAACACATCTTCCATTTGAGTACCACTTTCCGTTTTCTGGTGCTATTCGTTCCCCTATTCCCTGTTTATAATAAAGAAGTCTACTGCAAGATTACTGATTAAGTTTGTCATTGCTGTTACTATACCATCACTTGGATTTTGTTCCACACCACTTCACTCAATTAGTAAGTACGGTTCGCTCATCCTTGTCTATTGGGTTTCCATTTTTCTTCCACTCCTACACTGCAACCTCATTTTAGGATTCGATATCTGGAGAGCGTTTGACATAATGAAGGAAGTAGGTGGTCAATATTCTTAACACGAGAAACCTAACGGAGCATGCCTGATATCACAGCGCTTGGAGCAATACGTCTCTCGCGTATGTGATGAAGATATTGAGTATAGACAAAACGGTCTAATACAGAAAACCCATCTGGAGATAATGAGGTGAATAGGAAAGCCTGTCTGCACATTAGAAAGCGCATGGAGCTATGTGCGGGTGTGTAAAGTTCCGTCAAGTCACAGCCGACTTAGGGTGATCCCTGCAAGGGGTTTTCAAGACAAGTGAGAACAGGGTTCCCAACCTCCAGGTGGTGGCTGAAGATCTCCCGCAATTACAACTGATCTCCAGGTG
This sequence comes from Euleptes europaea, assembly GCF_029931775.1. Lineage (NCBI taxonomy): Eukaryota > Metazoa > Chordata > Lepidosauria > Squamata > Sphaerodactylidae > Euleptes > Euleptes europaea. The sequence continues at coordinate 7,471,495 of NC_079323.1, forward strand.
ATGGAGATCAGTTCACCTGGAGAAAATGGCGGCTTTGGAAGGTGAACTCTATGGCATTGTACCCCATTGAAGACACTCCCCTCCCCAAACCCCGCCCTCTTCAAGCTCCATCCTTCCAAATCTCCCAGTATTTCCCAACCCAGAGCTGGCAACCCTAAGTGAGAAGCAGAGGTAGTTTGCTTTGGCCTTCCCCTCACAAGGGGAAGGGTGGAGTATAAATAAAAAATGTTGGTGGTGTTGTTGCTATTATTATTGCTATTATTATTACTTTACTTTTGCTTACTTTTGCACTGCATTTCTGAATAAAATTAATGCATTTTACATCATCTTTGTATGCGCATCAATTGCATATCCATGATATGCAATGTATAAATGGTGTATACACAGCATAAAAATGACATGCCTGTACAAATGGCATTAAAATGACATCAAACATTTAAAAATGTCAGTTCCCAAACAGAAGAACTATCAACGATATCAATAACATTGAAGCAGATCATCCTAGACGACAGCCAGTGTATTGTATAGGGTTGCCAGCTCCTGGTTGGGAAATACCTAGAGATTTTTGGGGCAGAGCATGAGGAGGGCGGGGTTTGGGGAGGGGAGGGAATTCAATGCCATAGAGTCCAATTTCCAAATCTGGGGAAAGTGACATCATGCCATCAGCCCATGGCCCCCCCATGTCCTGCCCCCCTGTTCTCCCACTGGTTACCAGGCCAGGCCTAGACACCCTAAGAGAGCCGCATTTCAAAAGCAATACTCTGTAAAATTGCATCATAAAATCCTCATTTAGCTAAATTTTGCCAGATGTGGCAAACACTTTGAATGCAGGCTTCAGCTGGAGAGACAGGGAAAGTTAAGTAAAGTATTTAACGGCCATAACTATGAGGATTATACGAAGAAGCAGAGGGCCTCTTGTAAATCGCCAGCCCATCTTCTTTAAAATTAGATAGATAAATGAATCGCTTAATGCAAGAAAATGAGACAAATCTTATCTGCAAAGGGATATAAAAAATACATTCCTGGCCATCAAAGCAAATGCGTTCCAAGTAATTTATGCCTCTTCCTTGAGTCAGAGAACGGCAACACAGAGTTAAAGCAGATTCCTTTATGCCCAGTCACTAAATCCTCTAATATACATGTCATTAAAATAAAGAATAGAAGGAAATATGTGACTCTATCAGAAATTGGGGTCAATTAGGGACTCATTAGAAATGAGCATTGAAATTGATTTGTAAGTGTAGCTCTTCAGGCCCCTCCTGTTCTGTCGAGCTAATAATAAAATCTGAATTCTGACAAGGAGAGTCATTAAAGCCCTTCACAGGCAAGAGTTATTCATTACTTTAAAACTTATTATCTGGAATTTATTCCCTTCTGCTCACGAGATTTGTCATGTCCTAAAGATTAATGGTTTCGAATGCAAGGCAGTCAGGTTGCTATCTCCGCTCACATCCCCTTCTCCTCCCTGTTCTGGCGGGATTGATGTATCATGTCGCCACCGGCGTGTCTCTTTATGAAAATAGCTACCTTTGAGCCTCCAGCTGGTTTCTCTTGGAGTTTGTAAGAATGGTTCTGTGTCTTTTTGAGGAAGTGGGGGGGATTTGGACAAGCCGTTACAACGGGGGAGGAAAAAAGCTGAAATCAGAGATAGCGTTGTCAATGTGGTGTAAGGTGGCTGACCTTCAGGTACTAGCTGGAGATCTCCTGCTATTGCAACTGTTCTCCAGCAGATAGAGATCAGTTCCCCTGGAGAAAATGGCCACTTTAGCAATAGGTGCTATGGCATTGAAGTCCCTCCCTTCCCCAAACCCCGCCCTCCTCTGCTCCACCCCCCAAAATGCCCAGGTATTTGCCAACCCAGATCTGGCATCCCAAACATGGGGGTAGGATTGTGGACTGTTTTAGAATGCAGGTAGGCATTTACAGTTATTTTTCTTTAAAAAGATGTTCTGAATAAACTTCTTTTTTCTTTTTGCTGTCACGTGGCATCTTGCTTATGGCAATCCCTAGTGGGGTTTTCAAGGCAAGGGACATTCAGAGGTGATTTTCCATTGCCTGCCTCAGTGTCACAACTCTGGACTTCCTTGGTGGTTTCCCATCCAAGTACTACCCAGGGCCTAACTCTGCTTAGCAACCAAGATCTGATGAGATCAGGCTAACCTGGGCTATCTAGGTCAGGGCAAAAGACATACAGAGGTGGTTTGTCATTGCCTGCCTCTGTATAGAAACCCATCATCTTCCTTGGTGGTCTTCTATCCAAGTACTACCCGGGGCCTAACCCTGCTTAGAAACCAAGATCTGATGATATCACACTAACCTGGGCTATCTAGGTCAGGGCAAAAGACATACAGAGGTGGTTTGCCATTGCCTGCCTCTGTATAGAAACCCTCACCTTCCCTGGTGGTCTTCTATCCAAGCACTACCCAGGGCCTAACCCTGCTTAGCAACCAAGATCTGATGAGATCAGGCTAACGTGGGCCATCCAGGTTAGGGCAAAAGACATACAGAGCTGGTTTGCCATTGCCTGCCTCTGCATAGAAACCCTCACCTTCCTTGGTGGTCTCCCACCCAAGTACTAACACTGGCCAAACCTGCTTAGAGAGCTGCTATCAGTCTGAGTAGACAGTACTGTCTTTGGTGGACCAATGATCTGATTTAGTACAAGGCAGCTTCATATATGACCATTTATGGTGAGAAGACAGAAAGGTCTATAGTAAAAAATACCAAGCTATAACAGGTGGCTTCTAGAATGTGTCACAATGGGGAGGAGGCCTCAAAATTAATATATGGCTATTGGCTAGTATTAACCAAGTCTGCTTTGGATTTCACTCACATTTCTCTAAAATTGCAAAAGGGACTATGGTATTTGCAAGAAACTTTATTTTTCCTTCTGGTGATCCAGCCGTAATAACTCCATGCTTCTTTGTCTTCTGACAACTGAAACCAGCCTTCCCCCACAGATATTTTCTCCCCCTGGACTGAATTTCATATATGACCATTTATATATCCCATTTATGGGATAGCACTAAGTTGAAGTTAGACTATAAGGCCCCTTCCTATGTCAGGGATAGGGTTGCCAGCCTCCATGACTGTCCCGAACAGCCACATATTGCAAGGAGACTCCTTAGGATGGCTTCTTGGGCTGGAAGACCTGCCTCCAACTCTGCTTAACGCAGTGGTAGGTGAGTATGATACAGCGCTTAGAGCAGGGCTCCCCAGACCTTTTGAGCCTGCGGACACCTTTGGAATTCTGACACAGCATGGTGGGCGCAGCAACAAAATGGCTGCTGCAGGAGGCGGAGCCAGCCACAAAATGATTGTCACAGCTTAACTTCAGGTGGCCTGTCTTCCTAACATCCCTCATTGGCCTGTTGTGAGGACAACATGGCGGAGGAGAGAACCATGTGTCCTACTTAGAATTCATTGGTGTATGTGTGTGTGTGCGCCGTCAAGTCACAGCTGACCTTGCCGGGTTTTCAAGGCAAGAGACATTTGGAGGTGGTTTGCCACCTCCTGCCTCCGAATGGGCTGAGAGAGTTCTGAGAACTGTGACTAGCCCAAGGTCACCCAGCAGGCTTCATGCAGAGGAGTGGAGAATGGAACCCGGTTCTCCAGATTAGATTCCGCCACTCTTAACCACGACACCCCGCTGGCTCTCAAAATATTGTAGTGCAGAAAATGAATTGCTTCTTTCACGCACTCCCAGCGTGATGTGAGACCTCACCAAGGCGAAGCAGCTCACATGCCACTAGGCATGAATTCTTAGCCACTGCAGACTCTGTAGTGTTTCATCAGGTGACCTCTATGTCAAGTAGGTAGACATTGCCTGAATATTTAACATCTCCTATAGCAAATACTTCCAGTAAACTAGAAAAAGCAAAGAGGCAAAAATTTAAAAAGAAGTTCTGAATGCTTTAATCAGTTTAATCAGTTACTGTTAACCTTTAATTAGTGTGGGCCAATTTTAATAGATGGGACATGTTCACGGAGGATAGGGCTATCCATAAACAAAGATGGAGAGGGGTGTGGAGACCAAGTCCTATGAGGAAAAGTTGAAGGAGCTGGGCATGTTTAGCCTGAAGAGGAGAAGACTGAGAGGGGATATGAGAACCATCTTCAAGTACTTGAAGGGCTGTCATAGAGAGGATGGTGCCGAGTTGTTTTCTGTTGCCCCAGAAGGTCGGACCAGAACCAACGGGTTGAAATTAAAGCAAAAGAGTTTCCGTCTAGACCAGTGGTTCCCAACCTTTTTTTGACCAGGGACCACTAGGACTTTTTTGTTCGGTGAAGGGACCCCAAGGTTCAAAATAAAAATTCTGAGAATTTGAAAATAAACTTTAATCATAACTGTTAGTTAAACATTAAACTTAGAATAATATTCGAATATATATTTTTATAATAGAGAACTTTTAATTGAAAATATTAATTTATTATGGGTTTATAAGTTTTTTTCACGGACCTTAATTTAGTTCTCGCGGACCCCTGGGGTCCACGGACCCCTGGTTGGGAACCAGTGGTCTAGACATTAGGAAGAATTTTCTAACAGAGCAGTTCCTCAGTGGAACAGGATTCCTCTGGAGGTAGTGAGCTCTCCTTCCCTGGAGGTTTTCAAGAAGAGGCTAGATGGCCATCTGTCAGCAATGCTGATTTTATGACAAACAGATGATGAGAGGGAGGGCATCTTGGCCATCTTCTGGGCATGGAGTATGGGTCACTGGGGGTGTGAGGGGGAGGTACTTGTGAATTTCCTGCATTGTGCAGGGGGTTGGACTAGATGACCCTGGTGGTCCCTTCAATCTCTGTGATTCTATGATTCTATGAAAATGGATACTAGTCATGATGCATACCTATTCTCTCCAGTACCAGAGGAGCACGCCCATTATATTAGGTGCTGTGGAACACAGGCAGGATAATGGTGCTGCAGTCATCTTCTTTGTCTTCTTTTCCTGCTGCCTTCAACTTTTCCTAGCATTATTCCCTTTTTCACTGACTGTTGTCTTCTCATAACGTTACTAAAGAATGATAGCATCAGGTCAGCCTTTTTAGCTTCCATGGAGAGTTCAGCTTGATTTGCTCTAGAACCCACTGATTTGTCTTCTTTAAAACTCTCCTCCAGCACCACATTTCAAAGGAATCAACTTTCCGCCTGTAAGCTTTCTTCATTGCCCAACTTTCACACCCCTACATAGTAATGGGGAATAGTATGGTATCAATTATCTTGATCTTGGTCACCAGTGTCTAATAATAATGACAACAACAACAATAATAATAATAATGTGCCATCTAGTGCCAAGTGACTTATGGCAACCCCTTGTGGGGTTTTCAAGGCAAAGAGAGAAACAGAGGTGATTTGCCATTTCCTGCCTCTGTGTAGTGACCCTGGACTTCCTTGGTGGCCTCCCATCCAAGTACTAACCAGAGCCAATCCTGCTTAGCATCCAAGATCTGATGAGATCAGGCTAGCCTGGGTCATCCAGGTCATGGCAAAAGGCATACAGAAGTGGTTTGCCATTGTCTGCCTCTGCATAGCAACCCTCACCTTCCTTGGTGGTCTCTCATCCAAGTATTACCCAAGGCCTAACCCTGCTTATCAACCAAGATCTGATGAGATTAGGCTAACCTGGGCCATCCAGGTCAGGGCAAAAGACATACAGAGGTAGTTTGCCATTGCCTGCCTCTGCATAGCAACCTCACCTTTCTTGGTGGTCACTCACTCATGTACTAACACTGACCCACCCTGCTGAGCTTCTGAGTAGCTTGGGCTACTCAGGGCTATTCAGGCTGCTGTATCTGGGCATCCAGCCCTCGAGTTTTGCACCCATAGTGTTTCTCTCATGGGTAACCTTGGAACGTTCACGCTGTCCTAAATATGAAATCAGCCAAACGCTCTCAAAAGCTCCCGTGCTTTTTTAAAAGCGAGCTCTCCCTTTATCGATTCCTTCCCAGAATTCCTGCTGGTTGTTATCCATCCAAAATTTCAGCCGAAGCTATTATTCAGTTCAGTGGAGCTCTCAATATGCAGAAGCCCGGCTGCGCTGGGACCAGAAGACTCGATCTGTTCGTCGCGCCGGCAAAATATTCCGCGCACCGAAACGCACGCCGTCTTAGTGCCCTTTTGTTATCCTGCCGAAACCCTTGCGGCTGCCCTAATTTGACTAGAGGTGTAAGAACCACTCATTAAAACATAATGTCGGGCCAAAAACAAAAAACCAAACTACTACGGAGTTTCGTTATGCAAACATGAAATCGACGAAGGGGGGCTAATGAGGGGAGCCGAATGCCCCAGATGTCAATAGAAAAACAATCTATTTCTAACATGAGCCTCTCTTTGGGGACGTTTCTCCACCTACCATAAAGATTTTGTTTACTGATTTTCTGTTTGCTTGTTAGGTTGAATCACCGTGTAGGCAGGGAAAGACAGGAGTTAATACAAGTTGGAACAATAATTTATTCCCTAATTTTATGGCTTGGCAGGGCGGCGGCGGCCATTTTTATATTCCCTTGAAATGGAGCGTTCCATTCGGCAGAGCATTTTTTATTTCCCTAGCTCGTTTTTTTAAAACAAACAAACAAACAAACAACCGAAAACAAGAACTCTACAGAAGAAACTGGCTGGATACAAATGAGCAGCCTTGTGCTTTCTATTTAAAAAGTGAAATAAATATACCTGCCGGGGATCGCTTGTCAGGCAGGCCGGGGCCATAATTTAATCTAGGCAGGCAAAGGGTTCCTAAGGTTAACTGATGGAAACTATGAAGTCTTGAGGTGCTTCTGGATATTTTCGCAAGGTGATCGGATAGCCGTCTATTAATTTCATCCCTTCCTTCCTCCAAGGAGCTCGGCGCAGTAGGCAGGCATGGTCATTTGTGTGTCGGCCAAAAACACTGGGAGATAGGATAGGCCAGGGGTGTCAAACATATGTAGGGTTGCCAACCTCCAAGTAGTGGCTGGAGATCTCCTGTTATTACAACTGATCTCCAGCCTATAGTGATCAGTTCACCTGGAGAAAATGGCTGCTTTGGCAATTGGACTCTATGGCATTGAAGTCCCTCCCCTCCCCAAACCTCACCCTCCTCAGGCTCCACCCCAAAAACCTCCCACTGGTGGTGAAGAGGGACCTGGCAACTCTAAATATACTGCCCGTGGGCCTGATCCGGCCCCTTGAGAGCTCTTATCCAGTCAGCCAGCCTGCTGAGGCGGCCACCCCTCCCCAGTCCCGATCTGGGCTGGCGAGGCATGGTCCAGCCCAACCAAGTGACATTTATGTCATATCTGGCCTTCAAAACAAATGAGTTTGACACCCCAGGGTTTCTCTGAGAAAGGGTAACTGGCCCAAAGTAACCTAGTCATAGATTTTTTTGGGGGAGTGACAGTGGGTATTTTAATTCCAAACTGGGGGGGGCAGGGCTGCCAGCTCCGGATTGGATAATACCTGGAGATTTGTGCGTCAGAGCCTGAGGAGGGAGGGATCTGAGGAAGGGAGGGACTTTAATGCCATACAGTCCAATGGCCAAAGTAGTCATTTTCTCCAGGAGAACTGATCTCTGTCACCTGGAGATCAGTTATAATAGTGGGAGATCTCCAGCTAGTAGCTGGAGGTTGGCAACCCATGGGGGGGTAAGGATCCTGAATTGCAACAGGCATAGTTCACTGGGTCAGGGATGACCAACCAGAACTGTATACAATATTCCAAAGGAAGCTGCATCCTAGATTTATGCAGGGGCATTGCCCTATCAGCTGTTTCATTTTTAATCCCTTTCCTAATAATCCTCAGCACAGGGTTTATCTTTTTTCACTGCCGAGTCAATATTTTCATGGAGTTGTCCACTATAACCCCCATATCTCATTCCCTCTCAATCTACGCAAGTACAGACCCTATCAGCATATGTTTAAAGTTGTGAATCCTCCGGATGTGAAGCTCACAGTGCCATCCTGTGCAGATTTACTCCAGTCTAAGCTCATTGATTTCAGTGGACTTGGACAGGAATAACTCTACGTTGGATTGTGCTCCATCAAGTCAGTGCTCTATCTGCGATATTCCATCTTGAGTGCCTTAACTTTTGCCAGGCTGAGTAGATCCTCAAATAGAATCGACAGGCTTCCTTTTCGAGTGTGTTTATGCGGCGCTAATTTGTGTTTGCACATGCAGCTTCTGTACTTAACAGATGCACTGACATAGTGCATGTCTCCGTTTAGCAGCCTCTCAGCCTTTGGAACCAAGGTGTTGATATTACCCTCGTGATAATTATGCCACCTTCGACAGCTTGGTGTGATACCAGCTGTTCCGCAACATATGTCAGGAATAGCATGTATCATCATACACATTCCCAAGTAAAAGGAAAAACATCTGCTGTAGATGCAAATGGCCCCAGGTTCTCCACTTAAAAGAACTGGGTAGTAGGTGATGTGAAAGATCTCCACCTGAGATCCTAAGCAGCCACTACCAATCAGAGGAGACAGAAGGAGGAGGAGGAGGAGAGTTGGTTTTTATATGCTGATTTTCTCTACCTTTTTAAGAAGAATCAAGCTGGCTTACAATCTCCTTCCCTTCCTCTTCCCACATCAAACACCTTGTGAGGTAGGTGGGGCTGAGAGAGTTCAAAGAGAACTGTGACTGGCCCAAGGTCACCCAGCAAGCTTCATGTGGAGAGGGATGATGGCTCAGTTTGTAAAGAATCTTCTTGGCATGCAGAAGGCCCCATGTTTGATCCCTGGCACCTACAATTCAAAGGACTGGGCAGTAGGGAAAGACCTCCACCTGAGACCCTGGAAAGCCACTGCCAGTCTGAGAAGCCAAGACTGACGTTGATGGACCAGTGGTCTGATTCAGTATAAGGGAAGAGCACCTGCTTGGCATGCAGAAAGTCCCAGATTCAATCCCCGATATCTCATAAGAACATAAGAAAGGCCCTGCTGGATCAGACCAAGGCCCATCAAGTCCAGCAGTCTGTTCACACAGTGGCCAACCAGGTGCCTTTAGGAAGCCACAAACAAGACGACTGCAGCAGCACCATCCTGCCTGTGTTCCACCGCACCCAAAATAGTAGGCATGCTCCTCTGATACTAGAGAGAATAGGTATGCATCATGACTAGTATCCACTTTTACTAGTAGCCATGAATACCCTTCTCCATGAACATGTCCACTCCCCTCTTAAAGCCTCCAAGATGGCAGCCATCACCACATCCTGGGGCAGGGAGTTCCACAATTTAACTATGCGTTGTGTGAAAAAATATTTCCTGTTATCTGTTTTGAATCTCTCGCTCTCCAGCTTTAGCAGATGATCCCATGTTCTAGTATTATGGGAGAGGGAGAAAAACTTTTCCCTGTCCACTCTCTCCAAGGATTGGGTGGTAGGTGATGTGAAACACCTGTACCTGCTTACCTGGAGAGCTATGGGGAGGGGCCGTGGCTCAGTGATAAAGCATCTCCTCAGCATGCAGAAGGTCCCAGGTTCAATCTCTGGCATCTCCAATTAAAAGGACCAGGCAGTAGGTGATGGGAAAGACCAGGGAGAGCCTGGAGAGCCACAGCCAGTCTGAGCAGGCAGTCCTAACTTTGAAAGACCATTGGTCTGATTCAGTATAAGGCAGCTTCATGCATTCATGAGCCAGCGTGGTATAGTGGTTAAGAGTGGCTGACTAATCTGAAGAACTGGGTTTGATTCCCCACTCCTCCACACGAAGCCAGCTGGGTGACCTTGGGCTAGTCACAGTTCTCTCTGAACTCTCTCAGCCCCATCTACCTCACAAGGTTTCTGTTGTGGGAAGAGGAAGGGAAGGATTGTAAGCTGGTTCGATTCTCCTTAAAAGGTAGAGAAAATCGGCATATAAAAATCAACTCTTCTTCCTCTTCTCATTATCCCCCCTCCAGAAGTGCTAGCTGTCTCAAAGGAAAACCATGAGGCAAAGAGTAACTCGGGGGGGGGGGGGTTATGTGTGTGTGGGGTGTGTTTTACATAATTGGTACAGGAAAAAAGGGCTTGGCTGCCTTTGTCCACCGTCACAGTCGCAATCCAATTTGTCCCACCCCCTGGCAGGAGATCCAATCACGGATTTCCAATATCTTTGTTTGTTGCATGCTGATGTTTCCATTGAAATGAATAGGTCTGGCCTCAGGACCGGCAGAGCATGAGTATTTCTGTCCTGGCTCACTTTTTAGAAAATAAATGCTAGGTCAAGGCATGTATGCATTGCATTATCTCATGAGACAGTTAGCCAGAATTGTATAAAGCGATACAGAGCTCTTGTCAATAACATTTTATATTTTACTGACATATATTCCAGTGTAATCTGGTTTGCTGTTATTGGAAAGTACTATGAATTGCTTCTTTCTTGGCAGCTCAACTTTCCCCGGAGACACATTATAGAGGCAAAAAAGAAACAAAAAATGTTAGGGAGGAGTGGAGAGCATTGGTAGTTTGTTTAGGAAACACAGAAAGGAAGAGTCACGCGATAAGAAATTGCCTGATCTTAGGGAGAAGTGGATTTCCCGTGTTCCATTACCATTGTTCGTTTTTCCAGAACTTTCTTCTGTGCTGTGTTAATTCCTCCTTCATTCTGGTTTAGCTTGGATGAAGAAGAACATGCTGTTGAGTCACCACCAACTCATGGCAACCCCAGGACCATAAGGTTTCATGGCAAGAGATGAGAAAAGGTGGTTTGCTATCACCTTCCTCCATGTTGCAACCCCATGAGACAACATGGTGTAGTGGTTAAGAGCGATAGATTCTAATGTGGTGAGCCGGGCTAGACTCCCCACTCCTCCACATGAAGCCTGCTGGGTGACCTTGGGCTAGTAGCAATTCTCTTAGAGTTCTCTCAGCCTCACCTACCTCACGGTGTCTGTTGTGGGGAGGGGAAAGGACGGAGATTGTAAGCCAGCTCGATTCTCCTTAAAAAGGTACAGAAAATCAGCATATAAAAACCAACTCTTCTGCTGCTGCTTCTTTTGTCTCCTCTGATTGGTTGTGGCTGCTGGGTGACCTTGGGCTAGTCACAGTTCTCTTAGAGCTCGCTCAGCCTCACCTACTTCACAAAGTGTCTGTTGTGATTGTAAGGAAGGAGATTGTAAGCCGGTTCGATTCTCCGTTAAAAAAGGTTGATAAAATCGGCATATAAAAACCAACTTTTCTTCTTATTATTGGATTAGATGACCCTGGTGGTCCCTTCCAAATTTACGATTGAACCTGGGACTTTCTGAATGCCAAGCCGACGCTCTACCACTGAGCCACAGCCCCTCCCCAGTAATGTGGAGGAGATGCACAGAAATGAAAGAATGCCTCAGCAAAGTATGCAAAGTGCTCTGGTATAAAATGTAGAAACAAAAATCCAAAACAAGTAATGAGTTGCATTACCCTAATTCACCAGTTCAACTGCAGAAACAAGAGCAGGTAAATCAGAACTCCAAAATGTGGGAAGCAGTTTGGAATAGGAGAGTTTTAGAAGCAAACCCACCACCCATCCAATGGGTCTTACTTAACAGCATGACGCCAACAATTATATCCATCCCTTTCAGCTTCCAGCGGATAAAACCAAATCACAATGGTAAGCATGCCTCAGATGAAACCAGGATCAAGCTTCCACAGGTGAATCCCCACTTGGAAATGCCATATGGATCCTTGAAAAAGCCATTATCGCATCTCACATTTGAGATTTGCCAAGCCAGTTACGGGATTCTGAAGGTTCCCCCGTTCCATTAATGTTAATGGGAACTGGGAGTCCAAATCTCTCCGGATCATTGAAGAAGATAGTCTGGAAAACTAATTAGAAGAAAAGGTGAATTTTATTCAAGGAAATGAGATGGGCCATGTTGACACTTAGGATTTCCACTTTAAAAAAAAATACATGGCAAATAAAGAGAGAGAAGTTTCTTGCAATATCAGCAGATAGGACCATCAGAAACTTTCTTTAGCCATTCAGATGGAATAAATCAGGGGAGGGGAACATCAGGCCCAGGGGCAAGCCCGCGAAATCATTTGGTCTGGCCCTTCGTGGGTCCTGGCAGATCTCTACCTAAGAAGGATCTAAGACTGGTGATCCGCCCCTTTCCACGGACAGGAATAGCCTCTATTCGAGGCGGATGTGAGTTTGTTTTGCCAAGAAAAGGAACCCTTTTCCCCCTTGCAAAAGAGTCATTAGCTATGGAGATGCTAGGACCGGCCAAGAAACTGTGTTAACCCTTTCCCACCTGGGTCATGGAGAAACGTATTCCCTCTGTACTACAAGAGGGCTGGGAGCGGAAGTGGCAACAATGGCGGGGTTAAAGGGGGCAGGGCAGAATGCATGTGTGTGGGGGAGTTCTTAGCCAGTGTGTCCTCATTTTACCCCTGCAGGTGGAGGTAGCAGAAGCCGGATGTAGAATCCGGCCCTGACCATGCAGAGCAGGAGCAACTCCGGCGTGCGGCTAGACGGCGACGCCCAGCTGGTGCAACAGACCATCCTGTGCCACCAGGTGGGCAAGTGCACCACTGGTTGGATGCCTGTCTGCTTGCCCGTGTGCGGGGGGGGGGGTCATCTGGGGCAGCTGCCTGCTTGGGGCTTGGTCGGTTAATTTTTGAGTTGATAATTTTGTATGGCCCGCGAATGATGTTATAAATATCCAAATGGCCCTTGGCGGAAAAAAGGTTCCCCATCCCTGGAATAAATCATCTCATTTCAATCAAACAGATTCAAGTTTCCTTGTCTGTACGGTGGCCATCCGCGAACGTTGGACCAAAGAGGTTGAGCCCTCAAAAAAGAAAAGAGGACCAAACCTGCACATGCTGATTTGCATTCATCGATGTAAATTTACACATAATTACTGTAATTTAAATTGAAATGCAGCTCACCCTAGCGCCAGCTCTGTTTGGGGGCAGCCGGCAGAGCTCAGCTCCTTGAGTCACAACCTGTCACTCGAACGGTGACTGAAAGCTTCGTCAGCGAAAAGCAAAATGCTTCAGCCCATTTTGCCGGGCAGAAAAAAGAAGCTGGACCAGTCAGAGGGAAAGCCTCGAAAATGTCCCCCGTTACACAGTGCTTCACTTCGACAGAGGACTGTACCAGAGATGCCAGCGAGTTGGAGAAACAGTGCAATCCTAAACAGAGTTACACTTGGAAGGGGGCAACTCTGTTTAGGATTGCCAAGCCTCTGTAGCTGACTCCTGCCAGGGGGGTCAAGCCTTTTCTTATCTGCACAGTCCAGCCTCTTCATGCGCATTGGCTACGCAGGGGTCTCCAAACGTGGCGCCCACGGTGCTTGTTTCTTGTCTTGAAAACCCCATGAGGGGCCACCAGAAGAAGGAGGAGGAGGAGGAGGAGGAGGAGGAGGAGGAGGAGAGTTGGTTTTTATATGTCGACTTTCTCTACCACTTAAGGAAGAATCAAACGTGCTTACTATCACCTTTCCTTCCCCTCCCCACAACAGACGTGTTGTGAGGTAGGTGGGACTGAGCTGTGACTAGCCCAAGGTCACCCAGCTGGCTTCGTGTGCAGGAGCAGGGAAACCAACCAGATTAGCGTCCGCCACTCATGTGGAGGCATGGAGAATCAAACCCGGTTCTCTAGAGTCCACTGCTCCAAGCCCCCGCTCTTAACCACTACACCACGCTGGCTCTCAGTTGTGACTTGATGTCATGATAAGTCAGTTGTGACTTGATGTCATGATTATTAGTATCAATTACGATTTGAGGACTGAAACAGGACTTGGACCCAAGACGACCCCTCTCGTCCCCTCTGTCATCCTGGTTCTCAACCCAACAGATTTCTCTGAAGCAAGGGTGAAGCCTTCCTGTCCCACTGTTATCTTCAGGCAAAGACCTGCATTCTTCCTCGCCCCACCTGGTTCCCTGGGCTACCGTGCGTTACCTGAACCCCCTGCCTGGTTTAAATATATATTTGTCGAAGCCATTTGCAATGCAAATGCAAAACGTTGCAGCGACACTGCAGCGCATCAATCCCGAACAAACAACTCATCAAGCCCTATAAACATGGCATCGGTCCCAGCAATGAGAAATGAGCTCTGGCAGCAGACGGCTATAATTATCGTGGGACTGACAGGCGCACTGGAACCTTGACGAGCATCTGGGTAATTAATGAAGGGCTACGGCAGTATATGGCAGTATTGGCAGTATATGACAGTATATGGTAGTATGGTGGGGTGAAAATTGGGGGGAGGAAAATGAAATTTACTACATTACTGGCAGAAAATAGCGAAGACCTGAAACGACTACTGCGGAAAGTTAAATGAGAAAGTGCCAAAGCAGGATCACAGCGTGGTTTGGAGCGGTGGACTCTGATAGGAGAACCGAGTTTGATTCCCCACTCCTTCACATGAGCGACGGAGGCTAATCTGGTGAACTGGATTTGTTCCCCCGCTCCTACACATGAAGCCAGCTGGGTGACCTCAGGCTAGTCACAGCTCTCTCCGCCCCACCTACCTCACAGAGTGCCTGTTGTGGGGAGGGGAAGGGAAGGTGATTGTAAACCGGTTTGATTCTCCCTTAAGTGGCAGAGAAAGTTGACATATTTTTTTTAAAAACCAACAACAATCACAAAAACAGCAGTAAAAGGTAAAGGTCCCCTGTGCAAGCACTGGGTCATTCCTGACCCATGGGGTGACATCACATCCTGACATTTACTAGGCAGACTTTGTTTATGGGGTGATTTGCTGTTGCCTTCCCCAGTAAGCAGCAGTAGCGTTCACATTGTTGTCTGCTGGTACACTCTTTCTCTATCTCTTCTGCTTATCTTTTAATTCAAACTATGAGTAATCTTAAAGTAGGGAAGGTGTTTGTTTTTAACAGTTTGATTCATTCAGCTATAGTTATAATGTAAGTATGATACCTGAGAGCAATCTAACATCAATCATTCATTCAGATCTTTAGTGTTTTTTATTTATTTACTGTCCTCTTGTTCATGTTCGGTTTTATTTCACGGTGCGCTGCAGTCAAAATCATTTCCCATTGCATCACATAAACCATGTCACACAGTGATTTATTTCTGAATGAACCTTAAGGAATGAACAAAATCTTGGTCAAAAATGGGGGGGGGGGAGATGTATTGACCTTCTCCTAAATAGAAATCAAACCAAACACTATATTCTGCTCTTTTACCATCAGTAGATGTGAATATATGAGAGAACAAATGTTGAAATCAAATGCAGGTTCAACCATGGATGTTAATTGCTTGATTGCAACATCAAGGAGTGATTTTTGTAAGTATTTTTTATTATTAACTTACTTACTTCTCTTATACCCTGTCTTTATTCCCCCATGGGGACCCAAAACAGCTGACATCATTTTCCTCTCCTCTATTTTATCCTCACAATAACCCTGTGAAGTAGGCCAGGCTGAGAGGGTATGACTGGCCCAAGGTCACCCAGTGATCTTTCATGGTAGAGTGTGAAGTTGAACTTGCGTCTTCCAGATCCTAGTCCAGTGGTTCCCAAAGTGGGCAGTATCACCCCCTGGGGGGCGGTGGGATTACCTAGGGGGGCACTAAGAGGCAACGGGGCAGCAGGGGGGCGCTAGAGGTGGGCCCCTTCAACTGTGTGTGTGTGTGAGTGTTAAGTGCCGTCAAGTCGCTTCCGACTCATGGTGACCCTATGAATTAATGTCCTCCAAAATGTCCTATCTTTGACAGCCTTGCTTAGATCTTGCAAACTGAGAGCCGTGGCTTCCTTTATTGAGTCAATCCATCTCTTGTTGGGTCTTCCTCTTTTCCTGCTGCCCTTAACTTTTCCTATCATGGTTGTCTTCTCCGGTGACTATTGTCTTCTCATAATGTGACCAAAATACGACAGTCTCAGTTTAGTCACTTTAGCTTCTAGGGTCAACTGTGTTGTTCACTAATTTACAATAGATCAAGCTATGGCACCATGCTGGCAAATTTGGTGGAAACTGTCAGAATTTTTCCCCAGACTTTGAAGAGCTGGTACCACCGGATCAAGTTCATCAGTTTTGTTGAATAAATTTCAACTAAAAAGTTGTAATTTGATTTTGACTAGATGAGCAATAATTTTTTACTGTTTTAAAACTTTATTGTTGTTATCTTCTTTAGTGTGTCATGTGTGTGTGTTAAGTGCCGTCAAGTCGCTTCCGACTCATGGCGACCCTATGAATGAAAGTCCTCCAAAATGTCCTATCTTTGACAGCCTTGCTCAGATCTTGCAAACTGAAGGCTGTGGCTTCCTTTATTGAGTCAATCCATCTCTTGTTGGGTCTTCCTCTTTTCCTGCTGCCCTCAACTTTTCTTAGCATGACGGTCTTTTCCAGTGACTCTTGTCGTCTCATGACGTGACCAAAATATGACAGCCTCAGTTTAGTGTGTCATGCAAACCCCTATTTTGAATGATGCTTTTTATAGGATAGGGTAGGGGGCGCTGGGGTCAAGTTTGTGGAACCAAGGGGGCGGTGGCCCGAAAAGTTTGGGAACAACTGTCCTTAGTCCAACACTCTAACCTAGGGGTCTCCAACCTTTTTGAGCCCTGCTGGCACATTTGGAATGCTGACAAGGTATTGTGGATACAACAATGAAACGGCTGCCACAAAAAACTTCAAACATCCAGTATCTGGATATCATAAGACGTTGAACTGTTGAAACTTTCACTTCGCACAGTTGCTGTACAGAACAAAAAAAAAAATGTTCTTTTGAGTTTTATTTATGGTTATTTGATTATATTTCTGTCCTGCCCTGCTGCCGCCAAAACAGGGCTCAGATATTTTAGGTTTTTCCTGGAATTGATTCTGAAATTTGTAACAGACATTTTGGGAAGAGAACGGGCGTTAACACAAAGAAGCCAGGTTTGTCTGGACAGCATGGCAAGAGTGTGGGAGTATCCTAAACCAACTATCCGATTCCTAGACCTCTCTGGCTGTCTGCTAAATCACCTTCCGACAAAGGAATGTCCTTTTCCAGCTCCTCCCTGTCTTTCCCTGTTGTCCATAATTTTCTGGAGGTAAATTTCACAGGGCTGCTAGTCTGATAGGTTCATCTACTTTTTTTTCCAGCTCTCCGTTTTTGGTTTTGTGGTTTTCATTTGCATCGGGTGCACCTGCTGTATTATTTTTATATGCAATTTAGGTGGCATTTATCCATACAGTTCATGTTATTCAGGTATAGAATATACGATCAATTTTTGATGCCCAAATAAGATTGGGAAACGCCGCACTTTATGGGGAAATTTGCTGCGCCAAAGTTGCACAAAAACCAATAAAATCACGAAGGAAGAACAGCTTTTGCACAAGGAAGAAGGCAAAACAAAATGGGATTTAGGGGCTGAATGAAACAAACCACCCTGTAAACATAGATTGCCTAGTAAATGTCAGGATGTGACATTTCTTGACCCCATGGGTCAAGAATAGGGTTGCCAACTGCCAGGTACTAGCTGGAGATCTCCTGCTATTATTACTGATCTCCAGCCGATAGAGATCTGTTCACCCGGAGAAAATGGCAACTTTGGCCATTGGACTCTATGGCATTGAAGTCCCTCCCCTACCCAAACCCTGCCCTCCTGATGCTTCGCCCCAAAAACCTCCTGTCAGTGGCAAAGAGGGACCTGGCAACCCTATTTGCCATTCCCTTCCCCATTCATCTACACTTTACCCCAGCCAGCTGGGTACTCGTTTTACCAACCTCAGAAGGACAGAAGGCCAAGCCAACCTTGAGCCGGCGACCTGAAACCAACTTCACCGGTGGCGAAGAGAGACCGGGAAACCCTAGTCAGGAATGACCCAGGGCTTGCACAGGGGACTACCTTTACCTCTAAGTTTCAAAGTGCCATTCAGAAAGGCTCAAAATTGTCCACAAAATATACAAAGGACTGCTGGGCCAGGTCATTCCTTAGGGAGGATGTGGTAATTATCTGGAACGAAACACAGTAGATAAGAAGATATTGACAGAGCTGGGCTTATTGAATTTCAGTTGTAACCGGGCCGGGCAATGAAATTGACTCTCAGTAAAGTTTTCACTCAAGGCAAGATTTAATCGGGGACACAAACGGAAGGAAAACATCTAAATGGGTGGAGAGCTGCAATTTTGTTGTGGGCCCTACAGGGCAGCCATCGATTTAGCGGGAAGACCGGAAGACAGGATACACACCCAAGGTAGGGTTGCCATGTCCCTCTTCACTATCGGCGGGAGATTTTTGGGGTAGAGCCTGATGAGGGTGGGGTTTGGAAGAGGAGAGACTTAAATGCCATAGAGTCCAATGGCCAAAGCAGCCATTTTCTCCAGGTGATCTCTATTGGCTGGAGATCCGTTGTAATAGCAGGAGATCTCCAGCTAGTACCTGGAGGTAGGCAACCCTAACCCAAGGCAACTTTTCCCTTCATGTTTCATGGGAGGGTGAGGAGATGGCTATAGTCTTTGGACCCAGTGCTGCTAGTAGAGGCCCATGTCAAGGAGAGAGGGGCTCAAATTTATCATTCCCGCTGCGACCACTCAATGTACACATGATTTTGGTCCTCTCTTCTGTGTATCACGCTTGAAATTCTTTATATTGGGCGGCCATTTTCTTTTTACTCCAGCCTAAACCCACTGAAATAAATGTGCTTAGACTAGAGTAACGCTCTTTAGGATGGCACAGTTAGTCTCCCAAAGGAAGGGAAGGGAAGAGAATCGCACCATTTCAAATGCGCGTTGGAACAGAAGAACATGAGAAGAGCCCTGCTGGATCAGAGCAGTTGATCTGTAGTAGTAGTAGAAGAAGAGTTGGTTTTTATACGCCGACTTTCTCTACCACTTAAGGAAGAATCAAACCGGCTTACAATCTCCTTCCCTTCCTCTCCCCACAACAGACACCCTGTGAAGCAGAGCTGTGTAAAAGAGCTGTGACTAGCCCAAGGTCACCCAGCAGGCTTCATGTGCAGGAGAGGGGAATCAAACCTGGTTCTCCAGATCAGAGTCCGCAGCTCATGTGGAGGAGTGGGGAATCAAACCCGGTTCTCCAGATTACAGTCTGCCACTCATGTGGAGGAGTGGGGAAAACAAACCCGGTTCTCAGAGTCTGCTGCTCATACGGAGGAGTGGGGAAACAAACCCAGTTCACCAGTGGTTCTTGTAGGTTATCCGGGCTGTGTGACCGTGGTCTTGGTATTTTCCTTCCTGATGTTTCATCAGCAGCTGTGGCCAGCATCTTCAGAGGAGTAACACTGAAGGAGAGTGTTACTCCTCTGAAGATGCCTGCCACAGCTGCTGGCGAAACGTCAGGAAAGAAAATACCAAGACCACGGTCACACAGCCTGGATAACCTACAAGAACCAATGAACTCTGACCGTGAAAGCCAGTTCACCAGATCAGAGTCTGCCGCTCATGAGGAGGACTGGGGAATCAAACCCGGTTCTCCAGATCGGTCTCCACCGCTCCAAACCACCGCTCTTAACCACTACACCATGCTGGTTTACCAGATTTCCAGGGTGTAAGCTTTCAAGAGTCAAAGCTCCCTTCCATCAGACTCTCGAAAGCTTATTCCCCCGAAAATCTCATTGGTACTGGCCCCGAATGCTTCTTGGCAGCGCATGACGGTAGCAGATCTCATGGAAATGACTTGTCCATTTGGCCTGCTTTTCCTCATCAGGTTTTCCCCGAGTCCCCCTCGTGTCCAATAAACAGACCAAATGTCCGCTTTCAAAACGCAGATGGCCAAATACTAATTAGCTCACAATAGACCTCAACCGCTTTCCCAAAGCGTTTCGGGAGGAGAATGAAGAGCCGAGGGCAGAGCTTGGCGCAACCGTATTCAGATCCCTCGAGCTACAGGTTGGGTTGAGGCTAGATGGAAACATCAGCCACATGGATATGTTCTGCCTTCCCCCTCCGACTGCAGCCCACTGATCTCCATGAAAGGTTACTCCTGGGAGATTGGGGAGTCCTGAGGAATGATATAAGGATGCCGTGTAGTGTGGTGGGAGCCAGCATGGTGCAGTGGTTAAGAGCAGTGGTTTGAAGCGGTGGACTCTGGTCTGGAGAACAGGGTTTGATTCCCCACTCCTCCACATGAGCGGCGGAGGCTAATCTGGTGAACTGGATTTGTTTCCCTGCTCCTCCACAAGAAGCCAGCTGGCTGACCTTGGGCTAGTCACACTCTCTCAGCCCCACCTACCTCACAGGGTGTCTATTGTGGGGAGGGGAAGGGAAGGTGATTGTGAGCCGGTTTAATTCTTCCTTAAGTGATGGAGAAAGTTGGCAGACTGCCAGTGGCTCTCCAGGGGCTCAGGCAGAGGTCTTTCACATCACCTACTTGCCCAGTCCCTTTAACTGGAGATGCCAGGGATTGAACCTGGGACCTTCTGCAATCTGCATGCCAAAAAGATGCTCTAACGCTGAGCCACGGCCTCTCTGGGAAATACCCAGAGATTTTGAGGGTGGAGCCTGAGGAGTGTGAGGTTTGGAGAGGGGAGGGATTTCAATGCCATAGAGTCCAATTGCCAAAGCGGCTCATTTTCTCCAGGGGAACTGATTCCTGTCTCCGGGAGATCAATTTTAATAGCAGGAGATCTCCAGCTACCACCTGGAGGTTGTCAGCCCTATTCATAACCCACAAGCTTCACCATGCCCGTCACGGATTTGAGGCAGTGCAGACAAAACCGGGAGGCAAAATGGGGTAATTTATATCCTTCCTCTGGTGTCAGAAACCAGGGAAGCGACTTTTAGTGGCAACAATAAAAATATCAAAGGGAAGATTGTCTGCTGTAAAGAGAAAAACTTCAAATTTATGAGAGCAATAACTTCTTGGTAAAGGGAGGAAGGAAAGGAGAAAAATCCCATCCGTTTATTCTGCGTGTGCATCTCGTTCTAAGGATCGAGCAATGGGGTTTCACAAAGGATACTGCAGGATCTGTATATGGCCATCAGTATGCAGAGGTGCCTCTAAGAAGCCTACAAACATGACCACTGCAGCAGCATTCTTCTGCCTGTGTTCCACGGCACCTAATAAAATAGGCATGCTCCTCTGATCTTGGAGAGAATAGGTGTGCATCAGGACTAGTATCCATTTTGACTAGCAGCCTTGGATAGCCCCGTCCAATCCCCTCTTCAAGCCTTCCAAGTTGGCAGCCATCACCACATCCTGGGGCAAGGAGTTCCACATTTTAACAATGCGTTGTGTGAAGAAATACTTCCTTTTATCAGTTTGGAATCTCTCGCCCTCCAGCTTCAGCAGATGACCCCGCATTTTTGGTAATATGAGAGAGGGAAAAAAGCTTCTGCCTGTCCACTCTCTCCATAGCACAGATAAATTTAAAGACCTCTATCGTATTACCCCTTAACCGCCTTCTTTCCAAGCTAAACAGCTCTAAGTGTTTTAACCGCTCCTCACAGGGCAGTTTCTCTAGCCCCCTGATCTTTTTGCTTGTTCTTTTCTGCACCTTCTCAAGCTCTTTAATATCCTTTTTTACATGCGGTGACCAGAACTGTACACAGTATCCCAAGTATCCCAAGAGCTTTCAAGGAGCCGGATCCTGCTGTAATGGGCTGCTTTTAGCTGACCTGCAAATCTTGGGGTGTTAGAACTGAAAGAAAGTTAAACATTTTTTTGCTGCAGATCTGTTTTTAATGAGCCTAATTTAACCCGCATTTTTGTGTCACACATCTCCATTCTGGGGTGTGCGAGCAACGCACGCTGTCTCAATCTCCGAAAAGGGGGAGGGGAGGATATAAATACATTGGTCAAATTGCTCGTTTAAAAAGTAAATTAAAAAAGTCGAAAGCGTTTGCATTTTTAGGTCGGTTTCCCCTGGGAATCTATTGAAAAATTCTGCCCAGCCTGCAAGAACGTCCAATTATTTGACACTTCATTATGCCAGAAGGTAGATTCGCCTTGTGACCAAGCATTTATGCTAGCTTTATTCTACCAGCCCTTCAAGAGTTGTGCAAACTAATCTTATGCTAATGAGGATAATGATTTCAGTGTGGGCAGGATCCTAATCCTTTAAAGGCTTAGCCATATTAACTGAGCTTAAAGCTAGCTTGTTATTATTTGGCATTACAATGAAAAAAGGGTCTTTCTTTTCTTGTTTTCCAGGCATTCCCGCCAACTTCTCTCGGATGATTCAAATTGTCTGAGAATCTTATTCTATATACCCAGTCCCAACGTTTTCAATCAGCCGGGTTGATGAGGAATGTACCCTTTTTTTCATTCATTAATTGAAACGTTTTAAAATATCCCAGCAACTTCCTTCACGTTAAGAAACACGTTTCGATAACAAAGGCCCGCAAATGCTGCTGGTTATCGGATGGAAGACGTTGATATGGAGTCTAAGAGAGAATGCAGCTAGAAAGTTTTTAATTTTTTTTAAATTTTATTACATTTAGGATTTATTATTTTTATTACATTTAGGATTACAGCATGCTCCATTCGGAAGGCTATGGCAACATCTACCTGAGGATTTTTTTCCCCACACATGGAAAACAAAAAGGCCCTGAATGACAAGAAAACATCCATATGGTATTATGACTCATGATGTTCCTGGGGTTTTGCCCTTTAATCTGGACAAAAAGTAAATCTTTGAACATTGACCACATGAAGCTGCCTTCTACTGAATCAGACCCTTGGCCCATCAAAGTCAGTCTTGTCTTGTTGAAGGCTTTCACGGTCAGAGTTCATTGGTTCTTGTAGGTTATCCGGGCTGTGTAACTGTGGTATTTTCTTGGTATTTTCTTTCCTGACATTTCGCCCACAGTTGTGGCAGGCATCTTCAGAAGATGCCGGCCACAGCTGCGGGCGAAACGTCAGGAAAGAAAATACCAAGACCATGGTTACACAGCCCGGATAACCTACAAGAATCAGTCTTGTCTACTCAGACCAGCAGCAGATCTCCAGGGTCTCAGGCTGAGGTCTTTCACATCCCCTCCTTGCCTGGTCCCTATAATTGGAGATGCCAGGGATTGAACCTGGGACCTTCTGCTTACCAAGCAGATGCTCTACCTGGAGGTTTGGGGGTGGAGCCTGAGGAAGGCGGGGTTTGGGGAGAGGAGGGGCTTCAGTGGGGTGTAATGCCATAGAGTCCACCTTCCAAAACAGCCCTTTTCTCCAGAGGAACAGAGCTCTGCTGCCTGGAGATCAGTTGTAACCCCAGGATATCTCCAGCTACCACCTGGAGGTTGACAACCCTGTTCTTCAGTTTGTAGGGTAGGGTTGCCAGCTCGAGGTTGGGAAATACCTGGAGATTTTGGGGGTGGAGCCTGAGGAGGGAGGGGCTTGGAGAGGGGAGGGACTTTGGTGCCATAGAGTCCAATTGCCAAAGAGGTCATTTTCTCCAGGGGAACTGATCTCCGTCGGGTGGAGATCAGTTGTAATAGTGAGGGATCTTCAGATCTTCAACCTGGAGGTTGGCATCCCTACTTCTGGAGGCTAATTGATGTTCAATGCAAATGGACCCTCTGTGCCCTTACTGTTGCTAAAAGACTTATATTACAACCCTGAAGAGATCAAGGCCCACCTCCCATAATCCAGTGGACTGAGAACTTTACAACCTTGTCCAAATTTGAACATCTAGACAACATAATTATGTGCACACATAATTGTACACATTTGGAAACCTTTTATAGATGCTGGAGAAAATGGCCGCTTTGGCAATTGGACTCTATGGCATTGAAGTACCTCCCCTCCCCAAACCCAGCCCCAAGCCCCACCCTCCTCAGGCTTTGCCCCAAAAACCAGTGGCAAAGAGAGACCTGGCAACAATAATTGGTGCCCTGGACACCTGCTTTTAAGGAATGAAAAATGGCAGGTGTTTCATTCATAGAGCTCCTGGTGTCTTGGATGGATTGGCCCGAGTTAAATTGCGAATTCAGTAGGAGTATATTTTGATACACAGCAAAATTCTGGGCCGATAAAATAGGAATGGAATGGGCGGAAATTCACCTCTCCCTCACTTTTACCCTATAGAACCTTTTCAAGGGGGAAAAAATAGCTGAACCCAAAATTGTTTTCAAAAGAAATTCATTGGATAAAAAGAAATATCTATGTCACATCTGCTCGAGCGAGCTTCAAAAGTATAACGGGGTGGGTGTCGGAGTCAAAGAGAAATGAATCTTTCCAGAGATATAACATTAATATCACCGTTTCCCCGCTTCCATTCGGGCCTTTCTGCTTTCGAGAATGTTGAGAATCTCTCCGGTGATTTATATTCCATCTTTTCACTGACTAACTGCCTCCTTTTCTAAATGGGAAGATTTAGAAGTGCATTTAAACAGATAAACTCTATAAAATCCACAATAATTAGTTCAGGATTCAGTGAGCCAGCCGGCCGATTGTTTAACAGGGGTTGGCAAAGCAAGACGGAGAGGCGAAGAGAGTTTTTATCACTTCCAACCTCTGTCTCCGGCTTTTAGGTGCAAATTGAAGCCGTTTTTTCTTGAGACCTGCTCATTACCTTTTCGCTAATTTCCCCCACCCATGTCTGCACGATAATTTATTAGGTTGCTAAACAACATTTCACAGCCAAGCAAATCCTCTTTTTTTAAAAAAAATGCATTTAATCTTTATGCAAATGTGGATTTCCCAATGAAATTGAGGAGACTTCATTCATGGCTAGGAGAGAGTGGCAGCAGGGTTGCCAACCTCCAGGGGGTGGCTGGAGATCTCCTGCTATTACAACTGATCTCCAGCTGACCGAGATCAGTCCACCTGGAGAAAGGGGCAATTGGACTCTATGGCATTGAAGTCCTTCCCACTTTAGCAATTGGACTCTATGGTATTGAAGTCCCTCCCCTCTCCAACCCCACCCTCCTCAGGCTCCACCCCCAAATCTCCAGGTATTTCCTAACCCGGAGCTGGCAACCCTAATTCTATGGCTTTATACCCCATTGAAGTCCCTCTCTTCCCCAAACCCCACCCTCCTCAGGCTCCACCCCCCCCCACAAATCTCCAGTTATTTCCTAACCCAGAGCTGGCAACCCTAATTCTATGGCATTATATCTTATCGAAGTCCCTCTCTTCCCCAAACCCCACTCCTCAAGCTTCTCCCCACAAATCTCCAGGTATTTCCCAACCCAGAGCTGGCAACCCCAATCTATGGCATTATACCCTGTTAGCCAAAATGCTCTTTAAATGGGGAATTAGCTATGCATTCGGTAACTATAATATTTATATTGCAGGAAGCAACCAATGTATACCAGAGACGGAATCTGTGACCTTAGAATAATGACAGAGACAGGGATTCCAAATTAAGAGAGTTTATGTTTTCAAGCATTCAATGGTGCAACACAACACACATAGAGAATCTAGGAATCAAAAGGGAGGAGAGATGTCTGCCCATGTGGCAGGTATCGACGAGGGGGTAATACTGCACCTTTCCTGTAGAGGAGATGTCCTGAGTTCCATAGACTAAGGTTCAAGGAGAGAGGGGCAAGGAATAGGGGTTCCTGTAGACTCGGCCAGCGAGGCGGGAGGGGGAGCGTGGTCAGGCTGCGCAAAACCCAACGCACAGAGAGATGGCAAATATGCCAGGGAAAGACCTAAGGTAACATTATGGGTGTGGGGGCCTCAGTTATACTGTTTTTCTGGGGGCGGGGTGAGGGTTCCACAGCACCTAATATAATGGGCCTGCTCCTCTGATCCTGGAGAGAATAAGTATGCATCATGATTAGTATCCACTTAACTCTTGGTTAAATAAATAGAATATATCCATTGTAGATATGTACCAGTGATTTCTTGCTACAACCACCACCACTATTGTGGACGGTCAATAGAAGAAGCTTCAAGGTGTCTGTTGCAGGGAGGGGAAGGGAAGGTGATTGTAAGCCGGTTTGAGTCTTCCTTAAAAGATAGACAAAGTCGGCATATAAAAACCAACTCTCCTCCTCCTCCTCTTCCTCTTCCTCTTCTTCTTCTTCGAAAGGTACGGTAGGAAATCTGGCCAATTTGACATAACCTATGCAGGTTTTCACCTCTTTTGAAACTGGGAGGACGTAGTTCTCAAGACATTTCCCGTGCATCAAACTCACTGATCTATGAAGTGTTTACGGTTTCACTGTAAGCCATCTGGCCTGAGCTAATGATGAACAGGGGAGCTTGAGCAAACCAATATTTCATTACTTTAGAGAAGGCGCATCATCAACATTACACAGCTGGGGGGAAGGTTGATGCTCAACCACAGAGCAGAGCATTCACAAGTGGAAGGCATTCCCCCCTGCTGGGAGGTACGGCCGGCAAGAACTCCTCCAGATACTGCGCAAATCCAAGCTGTTTCCTCGTTAGTATGCCGAAAAGGATGTCTAGGACGGGATGCAAACAGCTGCAGGCAAAGCATCCACATGAACATGGGAACTGACACCCATGTTCTTGGGTGTTCACCTCCCCACTGCCGTTCCCAAAAGGCTACTTGGGAAATAAGAAGGCCTTCCTTTGCAGCAGAAGACAATGAAGGTGGGGTGGGAAATCCTGAGAATCCCCGTGCATGCAATTCCCATAAATCTCACTTTACACATCTGTCTTAGTGTACCGCATGGGTCTTTCTTTCCGCTTGTTCTTAGACCGAGGTCTTGAACAATAAAACCATAAAACTAAAATCAGACCCATCGCTAAAAACTCTATGATTCTAGTGATTAGGAGCAGTGGACTCTAATCTGGAGAACTGGGTTTGATTCCCCATTCCTCCACATGAGTGGCGGACTCTAATCTGGCGAACCAGATTAGAGAATTCAGAACTGGGAAAGGGAAGGAGAGTTGGCTTTAGACTACCTGCAAGGGCAGTTACTCAGGTAAAGCATCTTATCATCACACCCCTCAGCCATTGGACCCTGCCAGCCAATGTTCCATTAGAAGGGGGGGTCTATATTTTATAGATAATTTTAGATAATTATAGATATTTTATAGACAATACAACAATACAGAGTTCCAATATTTTCCCCCCAACTAGCTGGAATGAAATTCTCAGCATTCATAGCTCTCACCTAAGGGCCCCTCTATGGCACAATTCATATAGTTAAAAGCAAACTTCCCTGTTTTTTGGTTCTTGTAGGTTATCCGGGCTGTGTAACCGTGGTCTTGGAATTTTCTTTCCTGACGTTTCGCCAGCAACTGTGGCAGGCATCTTCAGAGTAGTAACACTGAAGGACAGTGTCTCTCAGTGTCAAGGGTGTAGGAAGAGTAATATATAGTCAGAAAGAACATGAAAGATACTGCAGACTTGGCCAACCTGAGAAATCAGCAGTGGCTGAACATGGACTGACACAAACAGGACACAGGGTCTTATTCCAAGACACTGAAAGACTGGACAATTCTACCAACTATTTTGTCAGATTGCACAGAGAAGCCATTGAAATTCATAAACATCAGCACAACTTTAACAGAAAAGAGGAGAGTTTAAGAATGAATAAGGCTTGGCTTCCTGCCCTGAAAAACCTCCAGACAAAGACAACATTCAACAATAGCCATACAGATTAGTTTTGGATTACACACATTAACAGATCACTTCAGGATACAATGGTTCCATATTAACATACCATACCTTCATTAGCACATTATCTTGATACTTACAGGACAATACTTTTGCAGGACAATACTCAGCTCAAACCCAACCCCTTTCTGACTATATATTACTCTTCCTACACCCTTGACACTGAGAGACACTGTCCTTCAGTGTTACTACTCTGAAGATGCCTGCCACAGTTGCTGGCGAAACGTCAGGAAAGAAAATTCCAAGACCACGGTTACACAGCCCGGATAACCTACAAGAACCAATGAACTCTGACCGTGAAAGCCTTCGACAATATTCCCTGTTTTTGTTTTGTGCAGTCAACTCACAGCTGGTGACCCCATTGGGTTTTCAAGGCCAGAGACCTTCAGAGGTGGTTTGCCATTGCCTGCCTCTGCATCACACCCCTGGCATTCCTTGGTGGTCTCCCATCCCAATACTGACCAGGGCCGACCCTACTTAGCTTCTGAGATCTGACAAGATCAGGCTAGCCTGGGGTTGTCCAGGTCAGGGCTCCCAGTTTTTATAGGCAATTCAAATTTGAAATGGGTACATCTGGCAGATCTAGATGGACATCAGAAGGGCCAAAGAGGCACAAAGAAGTAGGCAGGACCATTTAATGGGCACAGAAGCTTACACTGGCACTGGGAGGAAGCAGGGACTGAATCATAGTGTCACACAGACACTGACCGGTGATTGCAAACCAATCCCCAAAGCATGCAACGGAGACTGCTACCACACAACTGCTCCAGTACTTCACATGGGCAGAAAAAGGCATATCTCTGTGCTTATATGGGAGCCAAAAAGTGAAGAATTTCCAGGAAGTACAATGATGAGTTCCTGGAGCACAAGCTCTTTTGCCCATTGAAACTCTACACTGGCTCTAACCCAGGAGTGGGGAACATCAGGCCTGGGGGCCATTTAAGGCCCGCAAAATCATATTAGTCTGGCCCTTCATAGGTCCTGGCAGACCTCTAGCTCAGAAGGATCTAAAACTGGTGATCCACCCCCTCCCGTGGACAGGAATAGCCTCTATTCAAGGCAGATGTGAGTATGTTTTACCAAGAAAAGGAACCTTTTTTTCCCCTTGCAGAAGAGTCGTTAGCTATGGAGCTGCTAGGACCGCCCAAGAAACTGTATTAACCATTTCCCACCCGGGCCATGGAGAAACGTATTTCCTCTGTACTACAAGAGGGCTGGGGGTGGAAGTGGCGACAATGGAGGGGTTAAAGGGGGCAGGGCCAGAATGCGTGGGGGGGATTTCTTAGCCAGTTTGTCCTCATTTCATCCCTGCAGGCGGAGGTAGCAGGAGCCAGCTGAAGAATCCGGCCCCGACAATGCGGAGCAGGAGCAACTCTGGCGTGCAGCTGGACAGCTACGCCCGGCTGGTGCAACAGACCATCCTGTGCCACCAGGTGGGCGAGTGCGCCCCTGGTTGGATGCCTGCTTGCCCGCGCGGGGGGTGGGGGGGTCATCTGGCTAATTTTTAAGTTGATAATTTTGTATGGCCCGCGAATGATGTTATAAATATCCAAATGGCCCTTGGCGGAAAAAAGGTTACCCACCCCTGCTCTAACCCAATGACTGTATTAAAGAGCAAGGTGTGTTCAGTTCAGAATCCGATTGGTTTATATTTCAATGCACATTCCTAGTCGGGTGGAGTTTTTCATTCCTTTGCTTATTTTCATCCCGTGGTTGAAAACCCCCCAAAAATACATAGCAACACTGACACAATCATAGCAGAGCTAATGCACTGAAAACAGCCATCTGACAAAAGCTAAGAACAATGAAACAAAACAGAGAAAAGGTCACCACAACTAAGGATCCTTGGCTCAATACATCTCTTCCTTATTCTAAACGAAATGGACCTTGATTGCTGAAATCGACTAGAACTTATTAAACTAGGAATGTAATTTACAAAACAGTGTCTTGGCTCTTGACTTGAGCAATCAATTTGTCTGGGAGTTTCCAAGTTAGGAATAAAAGGGGGAGGGGAGGCATGCATAAGTTGTTTTCAGCCTTGCTGGCCCAAAATGAGTGAAGAAGCAGAAGGAGAAGCAGAAGAAGAAGAAGAAAAAGAAGGAGGAGGAGGAGAAGAGTTGATTTTTATATGCCAACTTTCTCTACCACGTAAGGAAGAATCAAACCAGCTTACGATCACCTTCCCTTCCCCTCAACAGACACCCTGTGAGGTTGGTGGGGCTGAGAGAACTCTAAGAGAGCTCTGACCAGCCCAAGGTCACCCAGCTGGCTTCATGTGTAGGAGTGAGGAAACCAATTCTCCTTCTCCTCCTCCTCCTCCTCCTCAGTTCAGGACTGCTTGCAAACTGAACCAAACTCATTCTCCTTCTGTGATCTGAATGGTGAAACCAGTTATGATCTGAGCTCCAGAACCGTTGACCAACACTTGGGAATGTAAAGGAGAATGTCAGGGACAATATTCATCTCTGCTCCTATGTGATTTTTAAAAATTACCTATTCGAAATGATATAAACATTATTTATAAACGCCTGTTGAATAAAGGCCTCTTTGCTGCACAAATGGGAGGTTTATTGAGCGGCTGATGGGTAACCATGTGTGTTTGGAGCTTGGAGTTTAGTTTAGTTCACAGGTCAACCCAGAGTGGCTCTAAACACAAGCCCGTTTTTTTAATTTTTTACAAATGTTCTCTTGATGTAGCTTGCAGTTTGCTGTTGGCTTCACGGCCCCAGCCTGAATCTCAAGACCACTCTCGAAAACAACTCTTGCGTGCTTTAGTGTACCTGTGGGGGAAGACTGTGGGTGAACCCCTTCTGTTTAAGAGTCACTGATGGGAAGCGGATGCTTTCCAAAGGATTTAGCACCTTCCCTAATGACATTTTAATTTTGGCCCAAATTGGATTGTAATGAAAAATATCAAGACTCGAGTTGTTTGGAGAAGCTTCGCAAATTCCTCATTTCTGGCTATCTCTGCTTATTTAACAATAACAGCTTTGCAGAGAGACTGAGAACTAATGACTCCACTTTGGAGGGATTGACAACAGGATGCTGGCCATGGCTGCAATAGAGGCATCGGATGAGATTTACACTGCAGCCCTAAACAGATTAACCTTTCCTTTCCTTTAAACAGGTCAACATATTACACTGTCGCAGCCCATTCCTGAGGGGGAGGGCTGTGCTGGTGACTGGAGGCAGCTCAGCCGCGCTGCCTCCAAAGGATGTTTTAGCACCCCCCCACACACACACTGATGCCGAAACCTTCCCCTTTCCTGTAAAACCCATGCAACCGCTCCATTGGGTTGTAGGAGGATATGCCACCTAAAAAGGAGGGCAACGTGTCCAGAGGAGGGCAACGAAGATGGTGAGGGGTCTGGAGACCAAGTCCTATGAGGAAAGGTTGAACGAGCTGGGTATGTTTAGCCTGGAGAGGAGAAGACTGAGAGGGGATATTATAACCATCTTCAAGTACTTGAAGGGCTGTCATATGGAGGATGGTCCCGAGTTGCCCTCTGTTGCCCCAGAAGGTCAGACCAGAACCAAAGGGTTGAAATTAAATCAAAAGAGTTTCCATCTAGACATTAGGAAGAATTTTCTAACAGTTAGAGTGGTTCCTCAGTAGAACAGGCTTCCTCGTGAGGTGGTAAACTCTCCTTCCCTGGAGGTTTTTAAGCAGAGGCTAGATGGCCATCTGTCAGCAATGCTGATTCTATGACCTTAGGCAGTTCATGAGAGGGAGGGCATCTTTGGCAACTTCTGGGCATAGAGTAGGGGTCACTGGGGGGGGACTTAGTTGTGAATTTCCTGCATTGTGCAGGGGGTTGGACTAGATGACCCTGGTGATACCAAGTTCCAACTCTATGATTCTATCTCCAGGAAAGGGAAAGGGGGCGTTCCCAGGCAGAAAGGGCTTAGGAGGCCACCTAAAAGTGGCTCCTCCCCTGGCCCGGTGCAGGGATGCCCCGGGAACGCCCCGGGAATGCCCCTGGGATGATGGTGCATGGAAGTGCGCCTTCTGGATGCCGGTGTGAGGCTGTGCTGCTGTCCATGGATGGTGCTGCTGCGGCAGCGTTGGGAGGATGGCATCTGGGGCCCCTCGCTGGCGTCAGGGTTACACCTCCAAAGCATCCATCTTCTCCAGGGGAACTGATCTCTGTAGTCTGGATGAGACCTGTCATTCTGTGGGATCCCCAGGTCCCACCTGGAGGCTGGCATTCCTAATTGTAGTATTAGCAGAGAGGGAAAGAAGATTTCCCTCTCTCTGTTGAAGCTGGGTCTAAATCAGCGGTTCCCAAATTGTGCTCCACGGAGCACTTGGTGCTCCATGAAACATCTCGTGCTCCGTGAAGAGGTTGGAAAAAAAAATACTAGTGTCATTCAGTTTAGTATACAGGTGCCAGGTGAAAATTAATGCTCCGTGACGAATTTCTCTCCTGAAAAGTGTTCCATTATTCAAAAGGTTTGGGAACCGCTGGTCTAAAAAAAAAAAAAATTCTGTCCTGTCAAAAATGAAGCCCCCCCGCCCCACAACACACATTCCAAAAGCATGACAGAAATACTGGAGGGGAGCAGAAATACACTTCACATGATTGTGTTTTATGGTTGCTGACCTAATAGTCTGGTTAGACTCTATAAAGCTCTATAAAGCTCTTGTATTTTCTCATGCAAGTCTGCAGTAACATGGGTTATTGGCCAAAAGGACTCTATGGAATCCTTGGAGTGTGGCTAATATCTATCATGTCACTGAGTAGTTAGAAACCCGACCCCACATAGATCAATGCACAAATCCACTGTGAGGGGCTTCAGTGGTGTTATCGCTCCATATCATGTCACGGGGTGTGCGATTATTCCCTTCCCCCCCCCCCCGCAGACCACAGTAAATCATTCTGTATGAATTTCTGAATAAAAGCAAGATGATACACCTGCAGAACTTTAGATAGACAAATAATCCAAATGGATTAATGGTGCCCTCCTAAACAGAGTTACACCTTTCTAAATCCGTTGATGTCAATGGGCTTAGAAATGTGTAATTCTGTTTAGGATGGCACCGTTCCCAGAGATGGCTGGCACGTTATCAAGTGACCTCATCTTAGCAGACGGGAGAGTCATTACAGCCCCCAAGATCAGTCAAGTGAGCTTGCAGTACTGCTAGATGTGTATTCCTTTTCATATTTCCAGTTTCTCCATATAAAACCATCTGTATTCTCACAAATATGTAAACCAGAGGAGGTGTTGTGTTCGTCTGTTGTAGCAAAAATTAAATAGAAGTCCAGTGGAACCATAGAGACTAACAAAGTTTGTCAGCAGCAGCAGCAGCAGCAGCAGCAGCAGCAGTAGAACAAGAAGAGTTGGTTTTTATATGCTGACTTTTTCTCCCACTTAAGGAAGAATCAAACCGGTTTACAATCACCTTCCCTTCCCCTCCCCACAACAGACACCCCGTGAGATAGGTGGGGCTGAAAGAGTTGGGAGAGAACTGTGACTAGCCCAAGGTCACCCAGCTGGCTTCATGTGTAAGAGCGGGGAAACCAACCCGGTTCACCAGATTAGCCTCCACAGCTCATGTGGAGGAGTGGGGAATCCAATCTGGTTCTCCAGATTAGAGTGCACTGCTCCAAACCACCGCTCGTAACCACTACACCAAGCTTTCTTTTTTATATATATATATAAATTTTATTGGTTTTTATAATAGAAATTTTCCATAACAATCAAGAACATATAAACATTACACAGAAAAAGAAAAAACAAGGGAAATTTCTCAGACTTCCCCACCACCTCTATCCGCCTCTTAATAAAGTATTGTTATCCCAACGTGATATGTTCTGATCTTAATTGTTCTTAAACCCATTTAAAATTCATTTAACTTTCATATAACATACTCTATTAATATAAATGGTTATAGCTCTTAATATTAAAAGTGTCATGTAGATCAGATTGAAAAATATGCTTGCATTTTTCTCAGTTTTAATTCATGTTCACAATATTTCATCCAAGCCTCCCATTCCCACACACTACACCAAGCTTTCATGAGTCAAAAATGATATCAGAATTGCATTTTTAAAAGACTGAACCACCTGGTAGTGGTGGAAACTGCTGTCAAATGGCAGCCAAATTATGGTGACCCCGTAGGATTTTCAAGTAAGGTTCCAGGTTGGGAAATGCCTGGAGATTTTGGGGGTGGAGCCTGAGGAGGGTGGGGTTTGGGGTGGGGTGGGACTTCCATAGGGTATAACAACATAGAATCCACCTTCCATAGCAGCGATTTTCTCCAGGGGAATTGATATCTGTTGCATGGTGATCAGTTGTAATAGTGGGACATCTCCAGCCACCACCTGGAAGTCGGCAACCCTATTTTCAAGGCAAGAGATGAACAGAGATGATCTGCCATCGCCTGTCATCACCTGCTTAGGGTTGCCAGCTCTGGGTTGGGAAACACCTGGAGATTTTGGGGGAGGAGCCTGGAGAGGGTGGGGTTTGTGGAGGAGAGAGACCTCAGTAGGCCATAATGTCAGACAGAGAATGTTAATAACAGCCAGCGTTGGTCCCTGAAGAAGGAGTTAATCGCTGAAACAGAAAGATCACCGGGCTTCTGCTGAGAACAACTGCACTACTGAATTGCTACTCTCAAGAAGCATATCTGTGGAAGAAAGGGAGGTTGGCACCCCCTTTCATGGACTTACCTATAATACTGTTATTTGTTTGTAACAAGGCATAGCCCTCTCTTTGGCGTTACTTTTAAGGCAATAATTAACAACACATGTTTTTGCCTACATACTATCAGTGGTGGATATGTTATTAATTACCACTACTTTATAATAATTGTGTCTAGCTTTGTGAAGTGCTGTTTCTAGTTTGCTGACCACCCTGAGGTTGGCAACCCTAGGCTTGTCTCTGTGTAGCAACCTTGGACTTCCTTGGTGGTCTCCCATCCAAGTACTGAGCAGGGCTAACCTTGCTTAGCTTCTGAAATCTGATGAGATCAGGATAGCCCAGGCTTACAGCAATTTGTTGAAGCACGATATACAAAACTGTGTGTGTGTCTCTGTGTGTGGAATGGTATAGTATAGCCTGATCTCATCAAATACCAGAAGCTAAGCTGGGTGGGTACATGGAAGGGAGACCTCCAGGGAAGAGTCTGCAGAGGAAGGCAATGGCAAACCACCTCTGCTTAATCACTTGCCTTGAAAACCCCACCAGGGGCCACTATTTTCGGCTGCGACTTGACTGCACTTGACACACACTCACAAAACCGGGGGATGGGAAAGCAAGCCACCAAAACCCATGATGAAGTGTTATCATATTGTAACAAATTCTATGATGCTTTGCTGGAAATGAATGATGCATGAGTTGTGAGAAGACAGAAAGACAAGAGAAAGCGGCATGTCTGTTGCATCAAACTGCAGCAGATTCAAGAAACGAAAAGTAACTATTGTGCTGGGTTCATTTAGAGCCAGGCATTCAACAAGTAACACATTATGAGAATTTGATTCAGTAGTTCGGAGGGCTAGTATCCAAGCCTTGGCAAT
Source organism: Euleptes europaea (assembly GCF_029931775.1). Lineage (NCBI taxonomy): Eukaryota > Metazoa > Chordata > Lepidosauria > Squamata > Sphaerodactylidae > Euleptes > Euleptes europaea. The sequence goes on from NC_079323.1 coordinate 7,506,392, forward strand.
CAGCTTTCTTCACAGACTTTTAACCTACAATGATTCGGGTCACATGACAACATAACAGACTCCCTTCCTAGCTCTTCAGATACTGCCCAGCTGCTAAATAGCATTTCAAACATTGTTCAGTTGACCTTTAGCGGAAGTTAGTTCAAGGCAAGCATGAATTTGCCACAGCTCATGTGAAGTAGCTGTCAGGCCATTTCAGATGAAGCTGTCTTCCAACAGGAGGTCTTACAATCCTCAAACTCTCCCCTTTTCAATTATGAAGGCCTCAGGTTTGTTCCTTCCACAGCATTCAGTGAGTCAAAGAATCTAAAGTCTGAAGGACTCGACGTGCACTCACAAAACTGGGGGTTGGGAAAGCAAGCCACCAAAACCCATGATGCAGTGTTATCATATTGTAACAAATTCTATGCAAAATAACAGTAAGAGGCTCACACAATGTATCAAAAATGCAATATAATAGTGAAATACAAGACAAGTGCAAATGGTACAAGTGACAAAATTACACAACAATACACAATGACAAAATATAAACAAGCATGAATCAAGCCTCACTATAAGAACCTAACAACGACTAATGCTAGGATCCCGTTCTGATAATACAGAAAAATCTTCAGTAACAAACTCCAGGATAAGCAAACAGTAAAGTCCTTGTATTTCACTATTATATTGCATTTTTGATACATTGTGTGAGCCTTTTACTGTTATTTTGCAAGTACCACTTGGAGGTTGGCAACCCTACCTATGACCTGATCCTCTTAACCAGAGAGATTGGGGATTGAACCTGGAAACTTTCACATGCAAAAAAAGATGTTCTACCATGGTGTGCATGTGTGAAGTGCCGTCAAGTCATTTCCGACTCATGGCATCTCTATGAATTACTGTCCTCCAAAACGTCCTGTCCTTAACAGCCTTGCTCAGGTCTTGCAAACTGAAGGCCATGGCTTCCTTGATTGAGTCAATCCATCTCTTGCTGGGTCTTCCTCTTTTCCTGCTGCCCTCAACTTTTCCTAGCACGATTGTCTTTTCCAGTGACTCTTGTCTTCTCATAATGTGACCAAAGTACGACAGCCTCAGTTTAATCATTTTAGCTTGTAGGGTTGGTTCAGGCTTGATTTGATCTAGAACCCACGGTCCATGACCATAATAAATTATATGATATGATGATCTATAACCCACTTTGGGTTTTTTGGCAGTCCACCATGGACTCTCCCACAGAGTGAGTAACTGAGGGCCTAACTACATGGCACACTGGGAGTTCCATGAACAGAGCTTCTTGAATTTTGGCAGACTCTTTGGATTGGGACTGTGGTGGGAGGGGAAGGCTCCTTGGCGCTTCCCCCCTACACTGTCTTGTTGATGAAAAATGGCCCAGTGGAAGTGCTGTTCACCCCCTCATGAAAACCGAGCTCCCTCAGCGCATCCCGAGAGTTCTCTTCCAGCTTGGCTCAGGTTCATTTTTATTGCATGAGGCCAAAGGCCATTGCAAAGAATTGACAGTAAATAGTAAAATCCTATAAAAGCAATTCAAAACCACTATATAAGTTATGATTTTTAAAACAGTTTTAAAACTAATTGCATTAGGGAGAGAGAGACTCCCATAAATATCTGTGAGCTGGCTAATATAGATTAGGTCTTTTAGTGGCCTGGGCTGACACTTGTGTGGCCCGGATTTTCTTTGCAGCTAGAGCAAAAAGAAGAAGAAGTAGTAGAAGAGATGGTTTTTATACCCTGCTTTCCCCTACTTTAAGGAGCTTTGTGGCTGAGTGATGATTTGAACCTATGTCTCTAGTCCAATGCTCTAACCATTATACTAAACTACACTGGTTCCCACCACAGAAGAAGAGTTGGTTTTTATACCTTTATTTTCTCTCCCTTTTAAGGAGTCTCATAGAATCACAGAATCATAGACTCACAGAGTTGGAAGGGACCACCAGGGTCATCTAGTCCAACCCCCTGCACAGTGCAGGACATTCACAACTACCTCCCCTCCACACACCCAGTGACCCCCTACTCCATGCCCAGAAGATGGCCAAGATGCCCTCCCTCTCATCATCTTCTTAAGGTCATAGAATCAGCATTGCTGACAGATGGCCGTCTAGCATCTGCTTAAAAACCTCGATGGCAAAAAAAGAAAAAGATATCTCAAATCCACTCCCCTAATTATAGCAGTATCCTCCATTGTGAAGAGTTGTCTGTTAACACGAGCATCTCTTGACTCAGGAGAAGACTCCTAGTAGTGGAAGAAAGTACCACCTTTAGCAGAAAGGAAGTTCAGGATCCAACCCATGAACCTCAGTATTTCGTATGAAGAATGTGTCCTAACGGCATGATCAAACATACTTATGCAACTGCTGCTGCAGTCGTCTTGCTTGTGGTCTTCCTAGAGGCACCTGGTTGGCCACTGTGTGAACAGACTGCTGGACTTGATGGGCCTCGATCAGATCTAGCAGGGCTTTTCTTATGTTCTTATGTAACTTGGGACAGGGCAGATGGAAGGAACAAAGATGGTGGAACAAGCACATTTCGTATGAAGAATTCATCAACTCTAACGGCATGATCAAACATACTTATGCAACTGGGGATGGGGCAGACAGGACCAAAGATGATGAAACAAGCACATTTCGCCTCAACGGAAACTGCGCTAGTGCGAATTTCATTTTCCTTACACCACAATCGTTTCTCTCGTTATGATCCCTCCCTTCCTCAGCGCTCATCCATTCTGTTAATTGAGTTGGAAGTTAATTGCAGGCATTATAATCTCTTCAGGTTGATAATGGCGTAATTTACGATTGGGCATCCAGCTGTCGCAAGTGGCAAAAGGAAGCTGAAATCCACATGGCCCAAGGGATGGGGTGGGGAAATCATTTGATTGAGAATGAACGTCATCAGAAGCAACAATAATGGATGGAAATCTGGCACGTGCAGGGAAAAGGCCATATGCCAGGGGTGCAGGTTATGCTTGCAAGACTCCTGGATGTTTTTTGTTTGTTTTTTGTCCCGAGTAAGAACAACTTTTCAGGAATGTAATGACTTAGGAGAGACTAAAGCAAAACAAAGAACCATGAGATTCGCTCCTGTAACTAAGGAGGGGTGGAAGGGGGTGGAAGCAGAGAAACAAACGATGACTTAAAGTTGCAGGCTTAACTGTGTTGGTCCAAAAGCAAAAAAACCCAAAACATGTCATTTTTTTAATTAATAGTCATAATTGAGTGTTGTCAAGTTGCAAACAACTCATGGTGACCCCCAACCATGGGATGTTCAAGGCAAGGGATGAGCAGAGGATGTCTGGCCATTGCCTACCTCGGCAGAGCAACCCTTTGGAACAAAAAAATCCTAACTTTAGATATAGCAGGCTTCCTCGGGAGGTGGTGAGATCTCCTTCCCTGGAGGTTTTTAAGCAGAGGCTAGATGACCATCTGTCAGCCATGCTGATTCTATGACCTTAAGCAGATCATGAGAGGGAGGGCATCTTGGCTTCTTCTGGGCATGGAGTAGGGGTCACTGGGGGTGTGGGGGGGAGGTAGTTGTGAATTTCCTGCATTGTGTATGGGGTTGGACCAGACAACCCTGGTGGTCCCTTCCAACTCTACAAGTCTATGATTCTATATGCTGATAGGATCTGAGGAAAGAGATCTGGAGGTTGCAGTGGACAGCCGGATGAAAAGATTGATTCCATGTGCAGCAGCAGTGAAAAGAGCAAATTTCATGTTGGGAAAAGTGAAATGACAACAAACAGCCAATATTGTAATGTCCTCGGCGCAACCTCTTTTGGAATACTGTGTACAGTTCTGGTTGCTGTATCTCCAAAAAAAACCAACAACAATCCCCGAGCTGGAAAGGGGCAGAATTCTATATATCCTCTACCAGCGTGGTGTCGTGGTTAAGAGTGGTGGTTTGGGGTGGCAGAGTCTGATCTGGAGAACCGGGTTTGATTCCCCACTCCTCCACGTGAGCGGCGGAGGCTAATCTGGGGAACTGGATTTGTTTCCCCACTCCTCCACACGAATCCAGCTGGGTGACTTTAGGCCAGTCATGCTCTCTCATCCCCACCCACTTCACAGAGTGTCTGTTGTGGGGAGGGGAAGGTGATTGTAAGCCGGTTTGAGTCTCCCTTAAGTGGTAGGGAAAGTAGGCCTATAAAAACCAACTTCTTCTTCTACCCCCACTGGTGCACTGGCAACCCTATCCTGTCTATCCTAATACTTCAGAATGAGACCCTGAATTGGTTTCCCCATCAAAACCACACTGGTTGCCACCTACTGAAAAAAAGTAAATGCTTTACAAGATGCATGTTAATTAAATGTTTCCAGCTGACTGCTTGGTTTCAGGATAATCTCAACAGATATTTCAGCTCCACATCCTTAATTGCCGGGTCTCAGGTCAAGTGGATAATAATGTATTTTCTCTAGTGGAAGGAGGGGGGGGAGAAACAAATTTACCCCTCGATTCTTACCACTGAGCCCCATTGTCTGCACAAGCATCGGAAACCTCTAGCATTATCATATCAATATAACACGATAATAGACTCGTTCAAAGCTATTTGCCTCAAATTAAACAGACTCTTAAATTATTTTAATTTCCGTCTCTCCTAATTAGCACCATTTTGCGTCTGTTTCCATTTAAACACAGCCATTGCGCCAATTTGCCGCATTCACCTTCAGGAACCGTTTTGTAACCGTGGCGCTCTTGAGGGACTTATTGCAATTAAAACAGAATTGATTCCATGGTGCAATTGTTCCTCCAGAACCCCAAAACAGAAAACAAAACAAAAGACGAATAGAGTTTTGTGATGCGTCTCTTGCACTGAAAAATTCTCAAGAATGGAACTAGGTCGGACGTTGGTGTTCAAATGCCACTCTCCCGATGTGATTTTTGAGCATAAACAGCAGCTGTGGGGTTGGGTCAGGGCCTTGGCATTATGGGAGAAGACTTTAACTCTTCTCTTTAAAAAAAACTATTTAAGATTATGCATCCCATTAACAAAGAAAAAACCCACTTAACACACAACATACAATCAAAATCTAACATAAAAACTAACATGAAATCTACCATAAAATCAAGTGTGCCTCAATCGTAGTGTGACTAATCGTAGATTAGTCCGAATCTACTATCTATTAAAGAATTAGTTTAAATTTCAACCTTACCATCTGTATTTGTAAATGTGCTTGTTCATATTTATTGAAAAGTTTTCAGTTTTTAACTCTTCTCTTGATGCCATTTTGCTCATCAAAAGTTTTTCTCCCTCTCCCATAATACTAGAACACGGGGTCATCTGCTAAAGCTGGAGGGTGAGAGATTCAAAACAGATAAAAGGAAGTATTTTTTCACACAACACATAGTTAAATCGTGGAACTCCCTGTCCCAGGATGTGGTGATGGATGCCAGCTTGGAGGGCTTTAAGAGGGGAGTGGACATATTCATGGAGGAGAGGGGTATTCATGGCTATAAGTTAGAATGGATACTAGTAATGCTGCATACCTATTCTCTCCAGGATCAGAGGAGCATGCCTATGATATTAGGTGCTTTCGAACATAGGCAGGACAATGCTGCTGCAGTCGTCTTGCTTGTGGGCTTCCTAGAGGCACCTGGTTGACCACTGTGTGAACAGACTGCTGGACTTGATGGGCCTTGGTCTGATCCAGCAGGGCTTTTCTTATGTTCTTATGTCACCAGTGGCATTCAGCCTCCATCGGGAGACACAAACAGCCCCAAGGAAATCACTCTGGGAAATGTATTTCTTTCTTTGTTCCAATCATTTATACCTAGGGTCGACAGCTGTAGGTTGGGAAATACCTGGAGATTTTGGGGGTGGAGCCTGAGGAGGGCAGGGTTTGGGGAGGGACTTCAGTTATAATGCCATAGAGTCCACCTTCCAAAGCAGCCATTTTCTCCAGGTGAACTGACCTCTGTCGCCTGCAGATCAGTTGTAATCCCAGATCTCCAGCCACCACCTAGGTTGTCCTAGATTTCTCCCTTGGACACTCCTCCATTTTGTAGCACTGGCATCAGTCTTTTCTTAATATAAACATGGAGGTTTTTTTACCCCAATATGTTGTGTGTGTGTTAAGGGCCGTCATGGCAACCCTATGAATCAATGTCCTCCAAAACATCCTATCGTTAACAACCTTGCTCAGGTCTTGCAAACTGAGGGCTGTGGCTTCCTTCATAGAGTCCCCAATATATCAAATACACTTAAATGTACCCCCAACAGAAATACAGATTTCTGTTTTTTTTGGGGGGGGGGTGTTGTTTTACAAAAAATAAACTGTGGTGGTACTTTGGGGATGTTGTTTACCACTAGACGGGTGACAGTGACCTAAGAGGATGAAGTTGTACTGCCACTTCTCAATGCGTTCTACCGAAAAAAAGGACAATCTGGGGGAGTAAATTCACCCTGGGTGTATTTCTAAGGTTTAAAAAATCATCCCTTTTTGAATTAAAAAATACTTCTTGCAGGATATGTTAGGTCTTGGGGAAACTGAAGCTTTCGCCAAAATTAAAAAGCACATTAAAGAGCTTGATTATAACAGCACTACTTTTCGTTCTCGCCGCGTTTGTTCATCCCAGTTCTTCAGAATACCACCACCACTTATTTGACAACTCCTCATCTTTCTAGAGCCTTCTGTTTGGCTAGACTGAATGCTAACCTCTCTATGGTTATGCAGGGCAGAATTCTGAATATACCATACCCAGACAGGACCTGTCCTTGCTCTCCTGGCTCTATTGATTCATTAGCTCATGCCCTTTTGGAATGGCGCTTTTATGAGGAACTTCGATCACATTATCTCTCTCCCCTTTTAACATATAGATCTAATGCCTCTGTGTCTGACATAATGCTTTTTTAATTAAGTGACAGGGACCCCAAGGCCACGTTGTCAGCGCCACCATTTATTTCAGTCCTTATATCCCTCAAACATTAGATATACGCTGCTCAAGATCAATGGATCAAGGAGCTTCTAAGGGATAAAGGAAAGAATTAAAAAATATCAAAGATTTACAAAAGTCCATCTCAGCAACAATAAATGACCTAACACTTGTGTGGATTTTCATTGCCACAGGATTTTGTGGTCGTCATGGCCTCGGTATATTTAATACGGGCACAACATTTTCTAGTGAATGAATAGTTCCAAGGATATTTTGCCAATTGTTTATGCTTTATTGAAGCTTTCAAACAGAACTCCTTTTCATAGCAGGGGTTTTTTTTTTTTTTTAGGAGGGGTTTCTCCTGCTTATTTTTTTTTTTTTTTTGAAAGCATCTAAACTCTCACTTAAGGGATAGCGGATATTAAAAATTACCCTTAGTTGCTCCCTGGCAGGTTTTAAAAACACGGAGATGTTTCATTTTTATTTGTAGGTTCTGTTTCAACGCTCCCTTGGCAGTAAAAAAAAAGCATATCTGTGCCTAAAAAGAAACGGTCGCTGTCTTTTACGTTTGGATATATCATGTGCTGAGCAATGCAGAAATTAATTCCTCCTCCCCTCCGCTTTTCAAGGTGGTGGATTCTGGCCTGAGATGCCCATTTGGAAATCTGACAATCATTGGTCAATTGACATTAGGGTTGCCAACCTCCAGGTACTAGATGGATATCTCCTGCTATTACCACTGATCTCCAACCGAAAGAGATCAGTTCCCCTGGAGGAAATGGCCGCTTTGGCCATTGGACTCTATGGCTTTGAAGTCCCTCCCCAAACCCCGCCCTCCTCAGGCTCCACCCCCAAAACCTCCCGCCAGTGGCCAAGAGGGACCTGGCAACCCTAATTGACACTGTGTAATTGAAATGTGTGCACTGTGCCAGCAGATCAATAATGTGTTGGGATGTCTGTGTGGCTCAGTAGTTGCTTGAAGTTTGTTTTTTTGGGGGGGGGGCAGATCTTTTGAGTATATATGTTTTTGTAAACTGTATTTTTTATTACTTCTGTTTCATTTTGCAAGACTCTGCAGCCAGGGATCCAGGGGCAAGCAATCTTCCCTTGTCTTCCGCCAAGGGGGAAGATAAGAACATAAGAAAAGACAAGCTGGATCAGACCAAGGCCCATCAAGCCCAGCAGCCTGTTCACCTTTCCGCCCATAATTTAAACCCATTATAGCGATTCTTATCCTCTGCTGCCAACAGGAACAACTCCCTGGCCTCCTCTAAGTGACAGCCTTCCAAGTACTTAAAGAGTGCAATCATGTCCTCCCTCAACCTCCTCTTCTCCAGACTGAACATTCCCAAGTCCCTCAGCCTTTCCTCGTAGGGCTTGATCTCCAGCATGGTGTAGTGGTTAAGAGTGGTGGTTTGGAGTGGTGGACTCTGATCTGGAGAACCAGGTTTGATACCCACTTCTCCACATGAGCGGCGGAGGCTAATCTGGTGAACTGGAATTGTTTCCCTACTCCTACCCAAGAAGCCTGCTGGGTGACCTTGGGCTAGTCACAGCTCTCTTACAGCTCTCTCAGCCCCACGTACCTCACAGGGTGTCTGTTGTGGGGAGGAGAAGGGAAGGTGATTGTAAGCCAGTTTGAGTCTCCCTTAAGTGGTAGAGAAAGTCGGCATATAACAACCAACTTTGCTTCTTCTTCAGCTGCGCATTTTGATTAGGAACAGGCAGCGAACATTGTTCCCAGTCTCTCGTTCTTCATCTCAACACCGCTCTTACTATCTTGACAAAGTCTGCAGATGTTTGGGGGAGAGTTTTCCGGACCAAAACAAGGACGAAGCCGGTTTGGTTTCCTTCTGACACCCGTTAGGCACCTGCGCAGGTGGCGGCTCTGTTGCGGTCCTGTGTTTGTGGCTGCCATCTTCTGCAGGCTCCCCTTGTTGAGCAGCTCAACAAGACTGGATGCTCCTCCTTCTTACTACTGCTTTGTTAGCACAAACTTGGTCAGGAAAAATTGAGATGGTGGTCATTAATCCCAACATGCTTCCGTAGGATACAATTTCAGTACCATGGACAGGGCTTTCCAGCAGAGGGATTTCTATGAAAGGCGATCAACCAGCGGCTCAAATCATAATTGGAGCAGTCAGAATTGTTTCTTCCCAGACTACTAAAGGATTACTTTTAAAATGTTGAAAATACTTGTATTTGATTATGGAAATGGGGAATAAAAGTTTAGGCGGTTACAAATAAGACCTGAGCTAGACAGGAAAATGGCAGAGATCCACCCACAATGCCCCGGCTGCTGAGGGATTTCTATAAAGTGGAAGGATATGTTGGGGGATTTGTTGCCAGGCTCAGTTTAAAGTATTGGCTTTCACATACCAAGCCCTCAGACCCTCATATCCATGAGACCATCTCTTAGAATCATAGAATCACAGAATCATAGAATCATAGAGTTGGAAGGGTCCACCAGAGTCATCTAGTCCAACCCCCAATGCAGGAAATTCAGAACTACCTCCTCCCCCACACCCCAGTAACTTCCTACTCCATGCCCAGAAGATGGCCAAGATGCCTTCCCTCTCATGATCTGCCTGAGGTCCTAGAATTAGCATTGCTGACAGATGGCCATCATCTAAGCAGTATTGCAAATATGTCGCGTAGGCATGCTTTCTTGTGGTTGTCCCAATCTCCCTCTTTGGTCTACCATCTGCCCAACATATCGGACTTCAAAAAAGGTGCTTTTTTGGATGTCTCACTCCTACAAGGGACTATCATGCCCTTTGAAGTCAATTGCTTTAGAAGGGCATCACTTTGTTTAGGACTGCACTGTAGGTCTAGCATCTTGTTCCTAACAACATCCAGCCAGAGGCTACAACATAACCCACACTCAGGGCCCACTGGTAACAACCCCAAAGAGCTGATTGCTCCCCAGTGTCTGACATAAGCATCCTATCTCTGAACTAGGAGACCCCATTCAGCTGGCATGGCCAAAAACCAATGATAGACTTATCCTCCATAAATTTTTCCAACCCTCTTTTACATCCATCGTAAACCACTGGCCCTCCACCACATTTATGGCATAGTTGACTACTTGTGTGAAGGCAACAACCCTCACTAGATGATGGCTTCCCAATATCCTAGAGCCAGCGTGGTGTAGTGGTTAAGAGCGGTGGTTCGGAGAGAAGCTGCTCAACTGAAGCTGAGCACCTGGCGGGGGAAAAAGCTGGCGCAGCCTTGCTCCTCTTGCTGCTGGTGCAACCGAGGCTAACGGGGACAGGGGGCTGCCTAATGTCAGCTCCTTCCCCCGGAACGCCCCGGGACCGCCTCCCAGGATGCCAGAACGCCCCCCAAAATGCCAGTGCGGGCCTTTACACTGGTGGGACGCCGGCGGAAGGCCCCACCGGAGTCTTACACCCTGAAAATCTTGTTGGTCTTCAAGGTGCTACTGGACTGAAACCTAGCTCCATCTAAACCACTGGCTGCCACCACATCTCATGGCAGAGATGTCTATTTGCATGAAGGCATACTGCCCTTGGTCTGTGTTGAGTCTGCTGCCAACCAGGAACAAAACAAAGGAAGCAAAACCTCTATCTTGTCTCCCCCCCACTCCTTGTTCAAAGCTAAACACTGGAAGGGCTCTTCAATACCATGACCACACTGGCTGCCCTTTTCCTGCACCGTTTCCTACAATATTGCTTCTTTAAAGTGAGGTTGGAAGAGTCCCGTCTCCGGTGGCACAGAGTGTTAAGCTGCAGTACTGCAGTCAAAAGCTCTGCTCACGACCTGAGTTCGATCCCGACAGAAGTCGGTTTCAGGTAGCCGGCTCAAGGTTGACTCAGTCTTCCATCCTTCCGAGGTCGGTCAAATGAGTACCCAGCTTGCTGGGGGTAAAGGGAAGATGACTGGGGAAGGCCCTGGCAAACCACCCCGCAAACAAAGTCTGCCTTGGAAATGTCGGGATGTGACGTCACCCCATGGGTCATGAATGACCCGGTGCTTGCCCAGGGAACCTTTACCTTTAAAGTGAGGTTACCAGCACTGCATTCAGCACAATTTAATATATAATTTTTTGACTCACCAGTCATTACTGATAGTACCTTTATCCTTCCCATCAAAAGTTCGGCAAAAGTTACCTTTGTTTCCTACTGCAGAAACTACAAAGGACTGTCAGTATTAACAATTATTCTTTTTCCCCCCTCTTTGTTTCCATCTGATTATTCAGGGAGACCAGTGCGATCAAGTGTTAGATTCGCTTTGTAATTTTTACTTTTTTTCTGCAGAAACATTTTTTGGGGGAATATCTTTTTCCTCTGTCTCTCTCTTTCTACAGAGCATCACTCAGCACTGACAGGCCTTGTCTGGCTCTCTTTCATGCCTCTCTTCTTTCGTTGCACTTGATCTGGGCTGATAACAGACGGGGAATGTCCCTATTTCCCTCTGTCAATGCTTTCTGACTTGGGCTGTACAGCAAAGGGTGACAAGGTGCCCGGCTTCTTAGTGCAGTTCCAGCATCTCATGGACACGTGGCCACAGAATGAAACCCTGTTTGCCAGTAAGGAACTGAAAAAAAAGGGGGTGGAGAAATCCAACCTAAAAAACCAAAAGCTGGGTGTAGTGGTTAAGAGCGGTGGTTTGGAGCGGTGGACTCTGATCTGAAGAACCAAGTTTGATTCCCCACTCCTCCACATGAGCGGCGGAAGCTACTCTGGTGAACTGGATTTGTTTCCCCACTCCCGCTGGGTGACTTTGGACAAGTTATGGCTTTCTTAGAGCTCTCTCAAGGTCACCCAGAGAGCTTCAGTGGAAGAGTAGGGATTTAAACCTGGGTCTCTGATCCTGACCTGAATGGCCCAGACTAGCCCAAACCATCAGATCTCAGAAGCTAAGCAGAGTCAAGCTTGGTTAGTACTTGGATGGAAGATCAACAAGGAATACCAGGGTCATTACACAGAAGAAGGCAATGGCAAACCACCTCTGAATGTCTCTTGCCTTGAAAACCTTCCACCCATAATTTAACCCCATTATTGCTCCCTGCCCTCCTTTAAGTGACAGCCCCTCAAATACTTCAAGAGAGCAATCATGCCCTTCCAACCTCCTCTTCTCCAGACTAAACATTCCCAATTCCCTCAGCCTTTTCTTGTAGGGCTTGGTCTCTAGCCCCCTGATCATCCTCACCGCTGAGTGGGGATTCGAACCTGGATTGCCCAAGGCCTGTCAACTACAACACACCAGCTGTTTTCAAGACAATTATTTTCACCAACAAGATCAAGTCCCGTTCACTCTGCTAGCTCTTAGGTGGTATCCTTCCTTAGGCTGGGAGAAGCCTTCAGCCATCTTTTCTCCAATTTAAGGCCAGAAGAAGGTTTCAAACTTTGATTGGTGGAGTGGGAGGAGATGGGCCCTTGCCTTTGTTGTGACACTGGACAGTACATAGAAGCATAGAATCATAGAGTTGGAAGGTACCACCAGGGTCATCTAGTCAAACCCCCTGCACAATGCAGGAAATTCACAACTACCTCCCCCCCACACCCCCAGTGACCCCAGCTCCATGCCCATAAGATGCCCAAGATGCCCTCCCTCTCATCATCTGCTTAAGATAATAGAATCAGCATTGCTGACAGATGGCCATCTAGCATCTTCTTAAAAACCTCCAGGGAAGGAGAGCTTACCACCTCCCGAGGAAGCCTGTTCCACTGAGGAACCACTCTAACTGCTAGAAAATTCTTCCTAATGTCTAGATGGAAACTCTTCTGATATAATTTTAACCCTTTGGTTCTGGTCCGACCTTCTGGGGCAACAGAAAACAACTCGGCACCATCCTCTATATGACAGCCCTTCAAGTACCTGAAGATGTACACTCTGTAGGGTTGCCAAAGCCTAGTTGGGAAATTGCTAGAGATTTGGGGAGGGAGCCTGGGGAATCCCATAGAGTCCACCCTGCAAAGCTGTCATTTTCTCCAGGGGAGCTGACCTCTGATGTCTGGAGATCAGGCTGTAATTCCAGAAGATCTCCAGGCCCCACCTGGCAGTTGGAAACCCAACTCACTGGCCCATGCAAAAGCTGAGAGAAGAGAAGCTGGTACACCATCGAGATGGAAGATGGAAGAGAAATATGAACCATAATGGAGGGGGTGTTATTGTTTTTTTACAACTGTAAACCAAAACAAACAGAATCAGTGTTGCCCAAACTCTACATATAATTAAAAAAAACCCTAGGCTATTGTAATATTATGTGCTATTTTTACAAAAATTTCTATCAAACATGACTACACATCATAGAATATAAAGTATTCATTCCATATAACATTCACAATTGCCCAATAGCCAACCCCCCACCCAACGAAGGTAACAGCGAACCAGAGAGTTTAACAGGTAAGTAAATGCAGCGAACCCGAGAGTTCAACAGGTAAGTAAATGAGTCTGTTACTTTAAATAACCACTCCCTTCTTAGGAACAGAGTGCCAAGTAGGTCAGGTAAGTATAATAATCCAACAATCTTCAAAGACCCACAGCAAGAGGTAGATGGTTATGTAAAGTAACAGACTCATTTACTTACCTGTTGAACTCTTGGGTTCGTTGCATTTACTTACCTGTTGAACTCTCAGGTTCACTGCATTGACTAACCTGTTGAACTCTCGGGTTCGCTTCATTTACTTCCCTTTGAACTCTCGGGTTCGCTGCATTTACTTACCTGTTGAACTCTCGGTTCCGCTGTTACCTCCGTTGGGGGGTTGGGCATTGTGCCATTGTGAATGCTATATGGAATGAATACTTTATATTCTATGATGTGTAGTCATGTTTGATAGAAATTATATGTGTTTGATAGAAACACATAATATTACAATAGCCTAGTGCTGTTGTTGTTTTTACAGCAGTCCACCGATTACCCCCCTCAAACCCCCTCAAACCTCCCTTCTCTCTGCCTCCCAGCTGAAAACATCCCTAGGTATCTATGGCCCAGGATCTTTCGCCATGCAGCAAAAAATCTTCTAAAAGCCCTTAAATTCCAGCTTCTTCTCCTCCCACCCCTTCACACGCACACCAGTTGACAATTTAATTGGTCACCACAGACAATGGCCGAGGCACAAAAGAGGGGAGCCTCTTTTAAAAGAACGCTATAAATGTTCCAAGCCAGGCTTTGCAGAGCTTTCCCCCCCAAAAAAAGAAATGCTTGAAAGACAATCCATTCAAACAGCTGTACCTTCCCGTTATTATTCCGACAGCCAAAGAAGGGAGCAGAAGATTGAAAAGTGTAGAAAGCTGCTGCCTTAAACAGCTTTAATAATCATTTTGAAAGAATGTGTTTCTCTTGGGTTTCTTATTCCGGGGCTAGGTGGTCCCTTTTATGATGCCTCCCGCCCTTTATTGGACTGTGTCACAAAGCACACAGCACCTCACAAAAGGGCCTTGTCATCTCTGTGTGAGAATGTGGTCAAATCATTTTTTTTTCTGTTCCCTGTACTCTTGAACCACCGGCTGTGCAATTTCAGAGTCTCCTTTGCTTGGTTTATCTGTGATTAATGCTGGAAGGCGCAGGACTTCTGCTTTGGAAAGTCCTACAGGCTTTGCTCAGAATCGGTCGGGTTTCCTTTTTCAGATCCACACATGCACATGGCTTTAAGTTAACTACATTGCCATCGACTTGCCACTGACCATTCCCTGCCATCGACTTGCCACTGACCATTCCCTGCCATCGACTTGCCACTGTCCATGACCTCCTCCTCAAAATTCAGCTCACCTTTGAAGGCGTTGCCTCAATCCCTTATTCCCACCGAAGTTTGAATACATGTAATGGCATTAGTGCCCTCACGTGGATGGCCCAGGCTGCCCCGATCTCATCAGATCTCGGAAGCCAAGCAGGGTCAGCCGTGGTTAGTATTTGGATGGGAGACCACCACGGAAGTCCAGGGTTGCTACACTGAGGCAAGCAAAACCACCTCTGAATGTCTCTTGCCTTGAAAACCCTACGGGGTTGGCTGAAACTCGAGGGCACTTTGCGCGCAACTCGAGGGCACTTTGCGCCACCCATGGCACTGGTACGCATTCAACCTCCAGGGGTGCGTTTGAATTTCTCAGCATGCTGTTTTGACCCCAAAGCCCCCATTTCAATTTTGCTTCTCCCAGTGCCTAAAACCAGCTAGGCTAGGCGAGCAGTTGGGGGAAGGAGTTCCACAGATGAGGTGCTACCACAGAAAAGGCGCTGTCTTTGATAACCACCTACCTTACTTCTGAAGGCAGGGTAGAGTCCTAGGCCATGTAATCTAACCAGCTGCTCAAAGCAGCAAATGCAGAATGAGGGCATTCTTAACAGATGACCTCCCAACCTTCACTACCTGTTCTCTAATCTGGAGAATCGGGTTTGATTCCCCACTCTACTCCGGCGGATGCTAATCTGGCAAACGGGGTTGGTTTCCCTACTCCTCCACATGAAGCCAGCTGGGTGACCTTGGGCAAGTCACAGCTCTCTTTGAGCTTTCTCAGCCCCATCTACCTCACAGGGTGTCTGTTGTGGGGAGGGGAAGGGAAGGAGATTGTAGGCCGGTTTGATTCTTCCTGAAGTGGTAGAGAAAGTTGGCATATAAAACCCAAATCCTCTTCCTCTGTGCAGACTTGCCACCATTGTTGCTACATTTTTTTAATTTCTTTCTTTTTGAGGTTGGTAACTATTTTCAAAAAATGCAAAAAAATAAATAAAAGAAACCTTTTGCCAGAATTAATCTGAACATTTTCAAGGCAATGCAAGGATACTTTTTTCCATTTTTTTCACTGTGGTTTTTCGCTTGCTGTGCCAATCTCGAGAAGTCCGCGAGGGACTGCAGAAGAGACAGGTTGCAAAATAACATTGGGCGCTCCCAATCAGCAGCAGGGTCCAGCTTGGCCATTGATCTAAGGGACTGCATGAGAACAGAGCCCTCTTCAGGCCATTCCCTGAAAAACAGCCTACAGGCTTGGCACGCTTAACTTCATTTCCGTTTCCTATTTCCAAACGTTCGCTTTGATTTGTTACGACCGTTCTTCAAGCTATCTGTTTATCTGTAAGCTATATTAAGAGCAAGATTGTTGGTTTTATTATTAGCATATAGTCACATGGTGAAGGGATAGACACTGGTGTTATAGTGTATGTATAGAATAGAATCATAGAATCATAGAGTTGGAAGGGACCACCAGGGCCATCAAGTCCAACCCCCCGCACAATGCAGGAAATTCACAACTACCTCCCCCCTCCACACCCCTAGTGACCAGAAAATGGCCAAGATGCCCTCCCTCTCATCATCTGCCTAAGGTCACAGAATCAACATTGCTGACAGATGGCCATCTAACCTCTCCTTAAAAACCTCCAGGGAAGGAGAGCTTACCACCTCACGAGGAAGCCTGTTCCACTGAGGAACCGCTCTAACTGTTGGAAAATTCTTTCTAATGTCTAGACGGAAACTCTTTTGATTTAATTTCAACCCGTTGGTTCTGGTCCAACCTTCTTGGGCAACAGAAAACAACTCGGCACCATCCTCAATATGACAGCCCCTCAAGTACTTGAAGATGGTTATCATATCCCCTCTCAGTCTTCTCCTCTTCAGGCTAAACATACCCAGCTCCTTCAACCTTTCCTCATAGGACTTGGTCTCCAGACCCCTCACCATCTTTGTTGCCCTCCTCTGGACACGTTCCAGCTTGTCTACATCTTTTTTAAATTGTGGTGCCCAAAACTGAACACAGTACTCTAGGTGAGGTCTAACCAGAGCACACTTTGTGTGATCTGGACACTATACTTCTGTTGATGCAGCCCAAGACTGCATTTGCCTTTTTAGCTACCGCATCACACTGCTGACTCATGTTCAGTGTTTGGTCTACTAAGACCCCAAGATCCTTTTCACACAAGATCCTTTTTCACACATTTTATTAGTTCTAGCCCACTTCTCCAGCCTGTCAAGATCATCCTGCATCTTTGCCTTAATCCCTTTTTTCTTCACACTGTTACAAATAATATTTTATATTTCAAAATTATACTTCATATATTTTGATTGATTTGTAACAATGAAATAATCATCAAATTATTTCAACTAGTATTTGTATATTTTTTAATTGACTAAACAAGGAAATTATACTTAAAATTACAAAATACTATTAGGGTTAGAACTGCTATACAAAAATTTATAACAAGATGGAGGGAGGTGAAGGGGAAGTTTCTATATTTTATTTTCTTACATATATTTTCTTATATATTTCTAACAACATATTGTTCTTCTTTTTTATCTGTAGATGACTTTTAGTAATTGTTGGAAGATTGTTTATCTATTATGTATTATGAAAAATAATAAAAAAATATTAATTAAAAAAAGATCATCCTGCATCTTGGCTCTGTCTTCTACCATTTTTGCTACCCCTCCCAATTTAGTATCATCTGAAAATTTAATAAGCATCCCCTCTATTCCTTCATCCAAATCATTTATAAAGATGTTGAACAACACCGGGCCCAGCACATATATGTGCTGAATACAAAGAATTCGATAAAAGACATTTGATAAATACCAAGGCTATGCTATGCTAGTTTCATTAACTAAATTAGCTACAAGCGACAGCATCTACTAAGCGTCTGCCCATAAAAAGAAATAGGATCGATCAAGCACCTGTTATTTGAGTGTATCTTACACTAGGGATTCTTAAACATTTTCTACTCGTGACCCCTTTTCGCTTGAGAAATTTTTACACAACCCTAGGTATATAGGTATATAAAATGGGTATACAAATCAAACTTTTACTGATAATGAATCATAAAGAAATGTATACTGTAGCCAAATTTTTCATGACCCCCACATTCAGTTAAGTGACCCCATATGGGGTCTTGACCCACAGTTGAAGAAGCTTTGCCTTACACAATAAAATTCGTACTGAAACTATCGTTGCTAGAACGGTTTCCCAGAAGATCTAACAAATTAGACTTGAATATCTTCTGTCAGATAAAAACCACCAAACAGCAGAATTGGTTGTCCAGTTTGGCACTCGGGCCTGTAATCACAGAAAAATTGAGAAGGGCTTTAATCCTGAACAGCGGAAGAGATTTTAGTTCCTGAAATGACTTAATCTCTAGTATTTGCCCTGGAGAATGTTGAAGTGTTAAACTGCTGACAGATATGTGTAGTTTTAGCTGGTATCATAGAATAACAGAATCACAGAATCATAGAGTTGGAAGGCACCACCAGGGTCATCTAGTCCAACCCCCTGCACAATGCAGGAAATTCACAACTACCTTTCCCCCCCACACACCCCAGTGACCCCTACTCCATGCCCAGAAGATGCCCAAACTGCCCTCCCTCTCACCATCTGTTTAAGGTCATAAAATCAGCATTCCTGACAGATGGCCATCTAACCTCTTCTTAAAAACCTCTAGGGAAGGAGAACTCACCACGTCCCGAGGAAGCCTGTGCCACTGAGGAACCGCTCTAACTGTTAAGAAAATTCTTCCTAATGTCTAGACGGAAGCTCTTTTGCTTTAATTTCAACCCTTTGGTTCTGGTCCGACCTTCTGGGGCAACAGAAAACAACTCGGCACCATCCTCTATAGGACAGCCCTTGAAGATGGTTATCATATCACCTCTCAGTCTTCTCCTCTTCAGGCTAAACAATTAGGACTATTCTGTGTTTATCAAGATCATTTCTATATCAATTTTATTCTTTCTGTAATTAATGTTTCCTTTATATACCTACTGGTCATAGACTGTATTAATAAAGAACTGAACTGATTCAGGGTCAGCATCCTACAGATTTTTCTTACAGCGGTGAAGAACCAATCACTCCTAATGACTCTCCTCACTGTCACCCCTCAATACATAGGGCTTTTTTTCACTCCGATGGCGTCATTCTTCCCACAATGCCTTTCCATGGATCACAGGGTGCTTGGGGGACAGTGGAGAAAGATACATTCCCATCAGCCGAACAATCATAGACTGCAGCCTTTTTTTATTCCCTTTTAGTTAAGTTAGGCTGAGAGTGTGGTTGGCCCAAGGTCATCCAGCAGTACTTATGAACACATGAACACATGAAGCTGCCTTATGCTGAATGAGACCCTTGGTCCATCAAAGTCAGTATTATCTACTCAGACCGGCTCCGGCTCTCCAGGGTCTCAGGCTGAGGTCTCACATCACGTACTTGCCTAGTCCCTTTAACTGGCGATGTCGGGGATTGAACCTGGGACCTTCTGCATGTTGAGCAGATGCTCTGCCACTGAGCCACAGCCCCTCCCCAGCTCCGGGTTGGGAAATACCTGGAGATTTTAAGGGTGGAGTCTGAGGAGGGCGGGGTTTGGAGAGGGGAGGGACTTCAATGCCATAAAGTCCAATTGCCAAAGTAGCCATTTTCTCCAGGGGAACTGAGATCAGTTGTAATAGCGGGAGATATCCAGCCTGGAGGTTGGCAACCCTACCCAACAGGCTTCTGTGGCAGAGATTGACACTATTTATTCCAGGTTAATCTGGGAGACAGAATCTGAGACAGGACTGAGCAACCTTGGAGTACGTCGGTTGCGCTGCTCCCACTCGGTGTAGCAAATGAGCATCTCCGTGACAATTTCGGCAGACTGACTTTTCTCTCTCTCTCTCTCAAGGAGCCGAGAAGAAAAGAGGCCTTATTCCTTTCTTTTCATCCAGGAGCCATGGCCTGCCTCGGGCTAATGGAACAAAACAGCCGGGATATATCAGTGAAACAAATGCATGTCTCTGATAGATAACCCACTTTTATATATTTGGCCTGATGGAAGTCAGCTCCCAAATGAATTACAGAACAGTAACAACTGTACAAGCGACTGCCTGCCAGAATCAAATGGAAACCGGAATAAGGATCAGGGAGAGGAAATGTCTTCCCCACATCTCTGGCTTGTTCAGAGAGCTTAAAGGGAACCAGCTGAGGATATATCTTTGAACTGAATCCCTTTTTTGCGGTACAAGAAGGTTAATCTGGACAAGATACCACGGCTGGATCCTCCAATTATTTTGAAAGTGTTCATTCAGCTAGGGAGGCTGAGAATCTTACCACAACGATGTTCAACGGTCGAATTTACCATGTTTGAAGGTGTCGGCCAGATGTGAGCAGATCACCCAGCCAATTGGAGCGGTGGACTCTGATCCGGAGAACCAGGTTTGATTCCCCACTCCTCCACATGAGCAGCGGACGCTAATTGGTGAACTGGATTTGTTTCCTCACTCCTCCACATGAAGCCAGCTGGATGACCTTGGGCAAGTTACAGTTCCATTAAGAGCTCTCTCAGCCCCACCTACCTCACTGGGTGTCTGTTGTGGGGAGGGGAAGGGAAGGTGATTGTAAGTCGGTTCGAGTCTCCCTTAAGTGGTAGAGAAAGTCGGCATATAAAAACCAACTCTTCTTCTTCAATTCAGTTTATGCCGAACAGCTGCAAACACCAACCCAACAGATTTGCGCCAGATTTTTAAAAAACATGCACATGCGCAAAGATACTGCCAATTCAAACCAGCACCCATTAGCGTCATAACGGGCCACTTTGATGAACACTGAAGGGTAGGCTTTTATTAAAACACATCATTCATTTATGGTTGACTTGTGTAATTTGTGGCTGATTTAACTGTCTGTTTTAATTTTTCTTTATTTTAAATGTTTCAATGTCACCTTTCCACATGAACAGGGTCCCCAATAACCTTCTGAGCAGGGCAGAGACACAGAAAAACAGGGGCTGCATGAGAACACGCATTCATGAAAAACCACTTTACTGCACTAGTAAGAAATGCAGTGAAACAATGCGCCAAACAGTCAGAAATGGGTTGATGAACTGTTGAACACATCATTGAAAAATCAGCTCTGAATTAGCCAAGTGTTCTAACATCCCTCATATCTAGGGCTTCCAACCCCCCGGGGGGGGGCACGATTCCTCACCCCCAGCCCAATACCCACTGCAGCTCTGAGCAACAGCAGGAGAAAAAAGATTAAAAATAACAGCAATTAATACATTGTTATATTACTTCCAGTAAAAACCTAGAAGTGACATAGGATAACTCTAGGAACTGCCAAAAACTCTATGGTTTTACCAAAGCTACCCTATATCACTTCTGGGGGGTTTTTTTATCAGAAGGGATGTCATGCTGTAGCCGATGTTGTGGCCCACAACCCTACTCCTATCAACCACATGGGGTCTGACGGGGGCAACATAGAATCATAGAGTTGGAAGGGACCACCAGGGTCAGCTAGTCCAACCCCCTGCACAATGCAGGAAATTCACAACTACATCCCCCCCCCATACCCCAGTGACCCCTACTCCATGCCCAGAAGATGGCCAAGGTGCCCTCCCTCTCATCATCTGCCTAAGGTCATAGAATCAGCATTGCTGACAGATGGCCATTTAGCCTCTGTTTAAAATCCTCCATGGAAGGAGAGCTTACCACCTCCTTAGGAAGTCTTTTCCACTGAGGAACTGCTCGAACTGTTAGAAAATTCTTCCTAATGTCTAGACAGAAACTCTTTTAATTTAATTTCAGCCTATTGGTTCTGGTCCGACCTTCTGGGGCAACAGAAAACAACTCGACACCCTCCTCTCTATGACAGCCCTTCAAGTACTTGAAGATGGTTATCATATCCCCTCTCAGTCGTCTCCTCTCCAGTTGAAACATACCCAGCTCCTTCAACCTTTCCTCATAGGACTTGGTCTCCAGACCTTTCACCATCTTTGTTGTCCTCCTCTGGACACGTTCTTCTACATCCTTTGCACCCAAGAACCTTACCAGTTTTTGTTCGCATAAATCAGAATCCCATGACGACTCTGAAAATGCAAACTGTGCCAGGTGTATGCATTTCTCCAAGTCAGACAGCTTTTATCCCAATGAATAAGGATTTCCCAGAAAGTCATTTTACCAAGAACAGCAATAAACACAAGTGTTTCATTATTTGGAACACATCTGTCAGATCCGGAGCGGGTTCCCCCCACCCTCAATTCAACCTTCTCAGACTCTTCTGTTGATTTATTCTGAACTCCTACAGTTCTGTTGAGAGGTGAACAATTTCCACTTTGAGAGATTTCCAAAGAAATTGTTTTGCCTTACCCTGGCAAAATACTGAATTTCTTTTTTGAAACCCATTACCCTCAACTATATGTCCAATTTCTGTTGGATTTCAAAGAAGAGTTTTTTGGTGTCTTAAACATAAAGAGAGGGTGACCGAGTTCATTCCAGGCTGTTCTGTAAATAAGCTTGCCAATCTCCAGGGGGTGGCTGGAGATCTCCCACTATTACAACTGATCTCCAGGTGACAAAGATCAGTTCCCCTGGAGAAAATGGCTGCTTTGGAAGGCAAACTCTATGGCATTGAAGTCCCTCCCCTCCCCAAACCCTGCCCTCCTCAGGCTCTACCCCCAAAATTTCCAGATATTTTCCAACCTGCAGCTGGCAACCCTATGTGTAAAGTCTAGGGTTTCCATCCTCCAGGTACTAGATGGAGATCTCCTGCTATTACAACTGATCTCCAGCCGATAAAGATCAGTACCCCTGGAGAAAACAGCTGCTTTGGCAATTGGACTCTATTGGCATTGAAGTCCCTCCCCTCCCCAAACCCCGCCCTCTTCAGGCTCCACCCTAAAAAACCTCCCACCGGTGGTGAAGAGGAACCTGGGAACATTAGTAAAGTCAGATCTATGTGTTGTTGTTAAAGTCAAGACGGTCCTGTCTAGGGTTGCTAGGTCCCTCTTCACCTCCAGCAGGAGGTTTTGGGGGCAAAGCCTGTGCAGGGTTTGGGGAGGGGAGGAACTTCAATGCCATAGAGTCCAATTGCCAAAGTGGCCATTTTCTCCAGGTGAACTGATCTCTATCAGCTGGAGATCAGTTGTAATAGCAAGAGATCTCCAGCTAGTACCTGGAGATTAAGCAACCAAAATAAACACCTCTGTACTACTACCACAGGTAAGGAACTAAGTACAGGAAAGGCTGATGATATTCAATCAATCAATCAATCACAAGTTTACAAAAACAAGGTGTATTAAGTGCAGTGAATGACATACAACACACAAATCTATATACAATCCTATGTTAACAGTCCTAATGGGTACAAGTCTCAAAAGTTCCACTATGAGTAATCTGCATAGAAGAATGGCGAGGGAATTTGGTATAAACAGTCCCATACAGGTACAAGTATCAAACAATGAACTGCAACAAATCTTCATAGAAGAGTAGATTGTCCCCCTTGCTACTCTTCTATGAAGATTTGTTGCAGTTCATTGTTGGATACTTGTACGGGACTGTTTTGTGTGTTGTATGTCATTCACTGCACTTAATACACCTTGTTTTTGTAAACTTGTGATTGATTGATTGATTGATTGAACATCATCAGCCTTTCCTGTACTTAGTACCTGGAGGTTGGCAACCCTAGTCCTGTCCTGTATGAGAGAGTCCGGAAACATAAGAACTGGTTGTGAAAGAGCGCTGTGCGGGGATGACTGACTGGGAGAGAGATTGAGACCAGGATTACATGACTCCCGTAGGCTTTGAGCTGGTACCTGAGCTCCACAGACTTTAATGCCAGCTGCTGAACGTACACATTTTGAAATTCTGAAAAGAAATGTTCCTCGGTGAAATTATCTCTGTGCTGTGAGGTTTTCCCTGCTGAATCCCAAAAGGCATTTAGAGAAATTTCTGGCCAGGCGGCAACAGAAACTGACTGCTAATGTGAAGTCTGATTTTCAAGACTACACGCTGATCCCAAAGATGGTTATCCAGAAACAAGCTCCAAATTCAATAAAACGTACTAGCAAGCATATCAAAGCCATACTAGAAGTGATGCTCTGAACAAATCTCTTTGGGGAGGTTTTCCACACTTAAAGGCATCTGGGGTAGGCAGGAAAAAAAAGCTCCTGCTGTTCCAGCATCTGGCCTCCAGGGGGAGATCCTGCCACCACAATGCTGCAGCATCCTGGAAGTGACATCACACATTGCGGCAACACACTAGCAAACCCCCAGATCTCTATGGTAAAACTGTATGCAATTGTATGTTGTGCTGTTGCGTAGTGTCACACGGTGACTAGTCCTGCCACCCAAAGCAGGGGAAACAGGCCAGCTAAAGGGGGGGGGAGGGAGGGAGGGAGAGAGAGAGAGAGAGAGACGCTAGGGTTGCCAACCTCCAGGTACTAGCTGGAGATCTCCTGCTATAACAACTGATCTCCAGCCGATAGAGATCAGTTCACCTGGAGAAAATGGCATTGAAGTCCCTTCCCTCCCCAAACCCCACCCTCCTCAGGCTACACCCCCAAAACCTTCCACCGGTTGCAAAGAGGGACCTGGCCACCCTACCACACGCACACGGCATGGCGTGGCACAATAATGTCCCTTCCAAGGTAAACCCAGAAGCAATGGGGATGCTCTAGCATGTCTCTCAAAAAACTATGGAAACCGTAGAGTCTTTGGAGATGCTAGAGCATCACTTCCATGTTTGATGGGGATGCTCTAGCACATTCCTCCAAAAACTCTATGGTTTCCATAGAGTTTTTTGAGGGACATGCTAGAGTGTCCCCGTCGCTTCCACGTTTCCCCCGAAAAGAACATTATTACATGTGTGTGCTGTGTGCTCTCCCACATACACCAAAGCCCCTGCTGATGGCAAGGTTGGACCTGGCAACCCTAATCCTGCTCCACACAAAAGCACATATC
Organism: Euleptes europaea; assembly: GCF_029931775.1. Classification (NCBI taxonomy): domain Eukaryota; kingdom Metazoa; phylum Chordata; class Lepidosauria; order Squamata; family Sphaerodactylidae; genus Euleptes; species Euleptes europaea. The sequence goes on from NC_079323.1 coordinate 7,530,901, forward strand.
CTATCCTGATGGGAATAACCATGGAGCCAATTTTGCAATGAATGGATCAATGGATCGAGGACATTACAAATTTACCAATATTTGAACATGTGTCATATAGATCACAATGGCATATCGACATATTTATGTCATTTGGAAGCCTGTTATAGGAGCTTATGTGTACATTAGCTACCACTGTTATTATATTTTCATTTCCATTCTATATATGAAAGGGGGTCCCCCTTTTAATTTTAAGTATTTATTGGGTTTCAAGGGTTGTTTTTTTCCTTCCTGTTCTTTTTTGGGTTTTTTTAAAGAAAAAAAATTAAAAGCCCAAAATATTCAAACCTGGCTTAATTTTACATAGTGCCCCACACAAAAGCAACGATTTCACGCTGGTTGTAATAACCCTGAAGCTGATTTTGCAACGGTTTCCCCCGTGAGTCACTGCTATTTTTGTGGAACCTGTGAAAATTTTCCTCCTTTCTCTCTCTTCCAGGTCTCAGATCATTTATGCTTATTCCTCAGGAGATTCATCTCTCCTTCTTGCTAACTCATCAGTCCTGTGCGCCAACTGATCCTTGTTTTTAACAATTTAGTGGCCTTGTGTACCAGATAAACATGCCAAAAGCATCCATCAAAAAAACAAAACAAAGGATAACTTAACTGCATTGATATTATTGCTATAGGCATAACGAACTATTAAAATATAACAATTCCTACTCCAAACCCGACTCCAACTTTCCTTTCTCCCCAGCTATCCTTCACCCCCTTCCCCTTCCCAGATCTGTTTCCCTTTCTCCGTCTCCCTCCTCCACGGGAAAACTATGACAGGGTTGCCAAGTTCCAGGTGGCCCCTGGAGATCTCCTGCTATTACAACTGATCTCCAGATGACAGAGATCATGTCCCCTGGAGGAAACGGCTGCTTTGAAGCAGTGATTCTATGGCATTGTACCCTGCGAGGTCCTTCTGCTCCCCAGTCTCCACCCCCTAAAATCTCCAGGTATTTCCCAACCCAGAGCTGGCAACCCTAGCATATGACCATCCATGGGAGGACTCTATGGACTAGGTGTGGATGAGCCACATTGGGATACTACAACTGCTCACAATAGAGAAGGAGGAGGAGGAGAGCCGAAGAAGAAGCAGCAGCAGCATTGGTTTTTATATGCTGACTTTCTCTACCTTTTAAGGAGAATCAAACCGGCTTACAATCACCTTCATGTGGAGGAGGAGAATCCCACCTGGATGGTATTGCCTTGTCTTTTTGGAATGTCAAGGGCTATCAGAAAACATTTGCAAGGAGCTCTGCTAAAGCAGACGAAATATTTCAACCCGTGTTGTAATGGCATTAACAGTGGGGAAGGCATCCTACTGAAAACAGCACAGAACAAAGCCAAATGAAACAGAAGAGAAGGAGGAAAAAGAGTCTTTACCGTAATCCAGTGTATCTCTATAAAAAGATTTGCCATCTGCAAGCTAATTGTCAGCAATACGCCAAGTATATATCTCTTATTCATCCCCCTCCACCACTCTTTTTTTTAATCCCTTCTTCAGAGCAATCACTCAGCAGCGTGACGGGTACCCAGTGCTAGTGTTGCTGATTATTTTTAACCTGAAATAATTGTAGAAAAGTCTGACGCCGAGTATAAATAGCTTGCTGTCTATAAAGTGGTGCACCTGTTCGTATTTTGCTGGAGGATTGTTGTTTTTAATGCCGTTGGCAAGATAGGTCCATGTGTTATCAATCACGGTACTATCAGCGTAGGTGTCTGTCCCATCTGCCCCGGATCGATGGGGGAATGGCGTTATTAAAGCTAGAATAATTATTATTTGAGAAGAACAAGCCTTGCAGAAAAAGAATAAGCACGGCCTCTGCAAAAACCATCCCTGCCTCACCCAATCTTTTCGAGTTCTTCGAGAGCGTTAAGAAGTGTACGGATGATCTGGATTACACATTTGGATTTACAATCTGTAGTAGTAGTAGTAGTAGTAGCAGCAGCAGCAGTAGTAGTAGTATATTGGGATAAAGAAAAAAGAAAACAAGGGGAAAAGAAAAGGAGGGAAATCAATGGAAGAAATATGTCTGTGTCCAAGCTTTAATGTAATAATACATACACGCACCCTTCATCAACTTTAAACTTAAATTATTAGTTTCTAATCCGAATTATTAATTTGTCATTCTTCGAAATTACACACTGAAAAGCAAAAAGGTTGGAGGCACTTAATTAGTAACAAGTAAACAGGTAATGGCTATTACGATACAATGCATTCTGCACACTAAAAGACAGAGGGGTTTTGTCAATCTGTTTTGACAAAACCCCTCATCAAAGGTTCCTCAGTCAGCTCAGAAGTCTTGGGAGAAGAGGACGCATCTTCCCGTTGCTCAGTACTTGGTTAAAGAAAAGGACAATTCTCACCATCAAAGGAAGGAAGCAATAGCGTCCCTCAAGGATTTCAGCTGCAACCAACGCTGTTTTATTTGTTCACTCATGATCTAGAAACACGGGTAACCAGTTGTCGTCAGGTCTGACAGTCAAGTTTCAGGTAGTCAGGATGGCCAAATGCCATCAAATAAAACATAACACTGAGTAGAATGAGAAGAGCTCCAAAAGGATCTGTCCAGATGAGGGTTCCCAGGCACTGAGGGGGGAGACGGGGGAAGGAGGAGGAGGAGGAGGAGTTGGTTTTTATACCCCACTTTTCTCCACCTTTAAGGAGTCTCAAAGAGGCTTACAATCACCTTCCCTTCCCCTTCCCCACATCAGGCACTTTGTGAGGTAGGTGGGGCTGAGAATTTGTGGACAACTGTGACTAGCCCAAGGTCACCCAGCAGGCTTCATGTGGAAAAGTGGGGAATCAAACCCAGTGCAGCCTGAGGAGGGTGGGGTTTGGGGAGGAGAGTAGGGTTGCCAACCTCCAGCTGGTAGCTGGAGATCTCCTGCTATTACAGCTGATCTTTAGGCGACATGGATCAGTTCACCTGGAGAAAATGGCCACTTTGGCAATTGGACATTCAAGTCCCTCCCCTCCCCAAACCCTGCCCTCCTCAGGCTCTGCCCCCTAAATCTCCAGGTATTTCTCAACCCAGAAATGGCAACCCTAGAGGAAATGGAGTTCAATGGGGTATAATGCCATAGAGTCAGCCTTCCAAAGTGGCCATTTACTCCAGGTGAACTGACCTCTGCCATCTGGAGATCAGATCTAATACTGGGAAATCTGCAGCTACCACCTGGAGATTGGCAACCCTGTTTGGAATGCAGAAGGGAGGTGGTGAACTCCCCCTCTCTAGCAGTCTTCAAGCAGCAGCTGGATGAACACTTGTTAGGGATGCTTTAGGTTGATCCTGCATTGAGCAGGGGGTTGGACTAGATGGCCTGTATGGCCCCTTCCAACTTTTAGAATCATAGAGTTGCAAGGGACCTCCAGGGTCATCTAGTCCAACCCCCAGCCCAATGCAGGAAATTCACAACTGCCTCCCCCCCCCCGCCACACACACACACACACCCAGTGACACCTACTCCATGCCCAGAAGATGGCCAAAAAAAATCCTCCAGGATCCCTGACCAACCTGGCCTGGAGGAAAATTGCTTCCTGACCCCGAAGCGGTGACCAGCATTTCCCTGGGCATGTAAGAAAGTCCAGGAATGCACAGCAAACATGACTAGAATGCATAAGAACATCAGAAGAGCCCTGCTGGATCAGACCAGTGGTCCATCTAGTCCAGCATCCTGTCTCACACAGTGGGCAACCACTTACTATGGAGGGCCAACAACAGGGCATAGAGGCCGAGGCCTTCCCCTGATGTTACCTCCTGGCACTGGGATTCAGAGGTTGGCTGCCTCTGCATGTGGAGGTTCCCTTTAGTTACCACGGCTAGTAGCCACTGACGGACCTCTCCTCCATGAATCTGTCTAATCTCCTTGTAAAGCCGTCTATGCCTGTGGCCATCGCTACATCCTCTGGCAGCGAATTCCACATTTTATTCACTCCCTTTTTTCCATCCTGAATCTACGAGAGCCAGCATGGTGTAGTGGTTAAGAGCGGTGGTGTGGAGCGGTAGACTCTGCTCTGGAGAACGGGGTTCGATTCCCCACTCCTCCAAATGAGCGGCAGAGGCTGATCTGGTGAACCTGGTTGGTTTCCCCACTCCTACACTTGAAGCCAGCTGGGTGACCTTGGGCTAGTCACAGCTCTCTTAGAACTCTCTGAGCCCCACCTACCTCACAGGGTGTCTGTTCTGGGGAGGGGAAGGGAAGGAGATTGGTAGCCGGTTTGATTCTCCCTTAAGTGGCAGAGAAAGTTTGTCAACTCTCTCCATCCCGGGCACAATTTTATAAATTGTCTCTATATGTCCCCTCTCGGTCGCCTCTTTTCAAAACTGAAAAGTCCGAGACTCTTCAGCCTTTCCTCATCGGGAAGGTGCTTCGACCCCCTAATCATCTTGGTTGCCCTCTTCTGCAAATACACCGAATGCAAAAGCTAGGGCTCTGAATCCATCACTTGGTAGAATGTCTTTTTAAATTGCTCACAATTTGCCCTAGCCATGTGGCAGGGAGCCTAAAGAGGGCACGAAGAATGTTGTGATGGACGGAGAAGAAGTCATATTCTTTCAGTAAAATTGGAGGCTTAGCCGGCGTGATGTCGTGGTTAAGAGTGGTGGTTTGGAGCGGTGGACTCTGATCTGGAGAACTGATCTGGAGAACCGGGTTTGATTCCCCACTCCTACACATGAAGCCAGCTGGGTGACACCTTGGGCTAGTCGCACTCTCTCAGCCCTGCCTACCTCACGGGGTGTCTGTTGTGGGGAGGGGAAGGGAAGGTGATTGTAAGTCGGTTTGATCCTTCCTTTAATGGTAGAGAAAGCCGCCATATAAAAACCTTCTTATTGCAATGGGAATGAATCCCGCATACAGCAGTCCCACTATAGTTGCTAGAACTATTTCAGCCTAAATGTTCTAAAAAGATTGAACGATAAACCTACAGTTCTAATCCACTCTCTGCCAAAAAAAGTTGCCTTTGTCTCACGAGCGGCATTTCATACAGAACAATCCAGATTTGGATCGAGAAGTAAACCAAAGTTCTTTGCAAACACAGAGATCTTTCAAGAACCTTCTGATTTTTTTAAAAAATGACTCCTTTTGACCTCCCAATATGCCAGGGATTGTGGGATCCACATGGGGAGGGGCTTCCTATGGATTTGGGATTGGGGAGGTGGATTGGGAGACGCTTCCCAGTTTTCCTCTTGCACGAGTGAAAATCCAGTCGGCTCCACCCTATTCTATTTCCAAAATTTGCCAGCCACAATTTGACTTCAGAGTGATTTCAACACACACAAATTCATTACCGGTAAGTACAGTTTCCCTGAACTCTGGCCACCAACGGCAAGACCTCCCACTGAGAACCAGTTTATACTATCAGTAAAACAGAGCGAGAAAGGTTTTGGGAAGGGGGTGCTTGTTTTAATATTCCCCCATTTTTACAAAGGTGTTTTTCTTTTCTTTTTTTTGCAAAGAAAGCTAGCTTGTCAGATGGAAGAATTTAGGCTAGTTTTCTCCCTTCAATACTTTTCTTTCTCAGGTGTTTGGCATTTTTTTTGCCAGAGGAGAAAATTGAAACAGAGTGTCCCATCATTACCACCTGCAGCCTGAAGTACCATCTAGAGAGGATAAGGCTCAGCTGTGGCAAAATGCCCCATCTGCACATTGGAGAGGGGCCGTGGCTCAGCGGTAGAGCCTCTGCTTGGCATGCAGAAGGTCCCAGGTTCAATCCCCAGCATCTCCAGTTAAAGGGACTAGACAGGTAGGTGATGTGAAAGACCTCAGCCTGAGACCCTGGAGAGCCACTGCCTGCCAGTCTGAGTAGACAATACTGACTTTGATGGGCCAAAGGTCTGATTCAGTATGAGGCAGTTTCATGTGTTCATGTGTTCAAGTTCAATTCCAGCCATCTCCAGTTAAAAGAACTCTGGAGGAGATGTCAGGAAGACCTTTCTCTGCCGGAAACCTTTGAGAGCCGCTTCTAGCCCCAGCAGCCAATATTGTATCAAGGGGACCAACAGTTGGATTTATTATCAGGAAACTTCATAAGCTATGTTCAGAAATGCTTTACCTCTTCGCCCCACTGGTTATCTAACGCGGCTTTTACTTTGGAATGTCCTCTTAAACTTGGTGGAGTTTAATGCAATGGACCAGGCTGCATGAGAGACGGTTATCTAGTTCCTCCGGGAGAATATGCCCCTGGATCATTTATTCTTAACCCTGACAAAATATGTATCTTCTGCCAATTTAAGCAGTACCCACAAAACAACGTATTCAGGTTTCTCCCGTGGGGTTTACTCTCAGGAAAGCGTTCTTCCATTGTCACTGAAAACGCCTTTGGTTTCACCATACAAAAGTTGTATTCCCACCCCCCCGAGGGGATAAACGAACAGCAGCCCTTCGAACACGCTTGCAACACGCTTCATTTTAAAACAAACAAATACATGCCTCTCTTTCCGAGCAACGCTTTCCGTCATGGCTGAAAACTTTCACCGACTGGATTGACAGTTCTTACCAGGACGGAACGACAGGTCAGAAAACGGCAAGAGTGTCTCAAGCGCATCACAAGTTAATTGCCGTGTCAGCAAATGACTCTCAAACATGCCTGTCAGATTCAGGTACCCTCGGTCCACGCATGGGGACTTTCAGAAGCACACTGATTTCTAAAAATCTGATACCACGGTATTCGGCCACATTTACGAACCCGAGAAAGAAAAGAAATCTTTTTTTAGCGGAGTGCACTTTTCAGCACATTTCTCCCTCTGCCCTGAGCAGCAGCGCAAACGACCGAGCTTGCTCTGAACATCTTAGAAGCGGCATGCACAGTCCAGTGGTTCGGCAGCATGATCTGTAGTTACTCAGGGAAAGACACCTGGCCGTTTATTTCTGTCCCAATGACTTGCGAAATCCATTCCAGCAGCTTACAACCAAGAGGGATGCGGAACACCGTTGCCTGCAAAGCAGCACATAAACAGCTACGGACATCCAACAGATGAACAAACAGCCAAGAGGATCGCAACCTACCTTGAACTGCCGGTTTCCCGGAGGATGCCAATATTCTACGCCAGCGCGCACTCTTCCAAATGCGCTCGAAATGCAGCTCCCAATGTGCCTGCCAATGTGGCTTCACATCTCTGGCAAGGCACACGACAAGGTCCTTTGGAAACTTGCCTGTGGGGTAGGGGGGGTTGTCTCCTGGCGCTTCCCGATCGGATCAGTCCACCAGCACCAGTCCACGAGCCGAGGAAGCCAGAATCCTTTCTTGGACTGCCGTTGCTACTGCTCCACTTGCAGGCAATGTGCCGGAGTCTGTCTGTGCCGGCAGGAGCAGCGCACTCTCCTCAGCCACGAGCCGAGAGATGTGATGCGCATTCAGAAGCAGCCAGAGGAGGGAGGGAGCAGCGCATGTATTTTTTTAAAAAAGGATCCCACTGCTAATTACACCCCATTGACCTTGTGAAATAAGACCGTCCAGAACTCTGCCAGTCGATCAGGGAGCCGAGAGAGTCCATGCAAGAAAAGAGCACCAGACACTGCCTTTTCCTTTGGTGTCACAGACACCTGTCAGCAAGACAAGTTTTCCCCCCTTTTTTTCAATTTTCGCATTCCTGATTCTCACCTGGAGGGGATCCCCCGCGGTGCCGGCTTCTGATCCGGCTGGCAGCCTGTCCGAACAATCACAGACAGGAGGCAGCTCCTTAATCTCAAGCGAGAGGATCTCTTAAAGTCCACGGGAGGATGGATTTTTGTACCGCGACGCAGCCTCGCGCTCTCCGCTGGAAACCTCAGGGGAGGCCGGGCTGCTTGCCTGCAGTGGAAAAGCAAGGAAATCTTCAATTAGGAGTGGAGGGGGTCTGGAATAGAAGAAGAGTTGGTTTTTATATGCCAACTTTCTCTACCACTTAAGGGAGATTCAAACTGCCTTACAATCACCTTCCTTTCCCCTCCCCACAACAGACACCCTATGAGGTAGGTGAGGCTGAGAGAGCTCGAAAAGAGCTGTGACTAGCCCAAGGTCACCCAGCTGGCTTCGGGTGTAGGAGTTGGGAAACAGATCCAGTTCACCAGATTAGCCTCCACCGCTCATGTGGAGGAGCGGGGGAATCGAACCCGGGTCTCCAGATCAGACTCCACCGCTCCAAACCACCGCTCTTAACCACTACACCATGCTGGCTCTCAATCTGGCTTTCCCTCTCAGGCTTTTTTGTCCCTGGCAGTCTCTTTTGCCCTCCCACTGGGGAGGGGCTGTGGCTCAGTGGTAGAGTATCTGCTTGGCATGCAGGTCCCAGGTTCAATCCCCGGCATTTCCAGTTAAAGGGACCAGGCAAGCAGGTGATGTGAAAGACCCCTGCCGGAGACCCTGGAGAGCTGCTGCTGGCCCGAGCAGACAATACTGACTTTGATGGACCGAGGATCTGATTCAGCATAAGGCAGCTTCATGTGTCCATGGATCATCCTTCCCCGAATACAGTCCCCAAATGAGCATGGTTCAAACCACTGGCTTTGGCTCAAACTTCAGCCAGAGCCTGAACACAGGAAGCTGCCTTATACTGAGTAAGGCTCTGGGTCGATCATGGTCAGCATTGAAGTCCCTCCCCTCTCCAAACCCCGCCCTTCTCAGGTTCCGCCCCAAAAAATATCCAGGTATTTCCCAACCCGGAGCTGGGAACCCTACCCCAGCTCCTTCCCTAATAACAAAACAGGTACATGCTTTATACCAAGAGCACCATGGCACCCGCCGACACCTTTTCTGGCACCTGCCAAGTGTTTTTAGGAAGTGGGTGGGTCCAGGTAGGGATTTTGCCCAGCAAGGCTTCTGATTGACTGTTGGGGATATGATTGGCTGTGCAGGTATTTTAAAAAAATGTTGCTTTGGCAGTAGCTGCCACCACAGCACGAGGGTCTCCACTGTGTTACTGAAGTTAAGCTGCAGCAATCGTTTTGTGGCTGGCTCCACCTCCTGTGGCAGCCATTTTGCTGCTGCACCCAGTTTGCTGCGTCACACTTCCAAATGTCCCTGCAAGGTCAAAAACGTTGGGGACCCCTTCCCTTTACTAGGTCAGATCCTTGGTCTGTCATGGTTGGTATTGTCCACTCTGACTGGCATAGGGTTGCCAGGTCCCTCTTCACCACTGGCAGGAGGTTTTTGGGGCGGAGCCTGAGGAGGGCGGGGTTTGGGGAGGGGAAGGACTTCAATGCCATAGAGTCCAATTGCCAAAGCGGCCGTTCTCTCCAGGGGAACTGATCCCTATCGCCTGGAGATCAGCTGTAATAGCAGGAGATCTCCAGCTAGTACCTGGAAGTTGGCAACCCTAGACTGGCAGCTGCTCTCAGGTAGAGGTCTTTGATGTCGCTTCTGTGTAATGCTTTATAATTGGAGGTGGTGGGGATCGAACCTGGGAACCTTTTGCACATCAAGCAGCTGCTCTACCATGGAGCCAAAGCCCACCCCTTCTCCTAAGAGTACAATAGGTAAATGGTATTATTGTGTGATACAGATAAGGGCAGAAAGCTACGGTCCTACTAAGCCTGCCCAATCCTGATGTTTGATATTGGCTGCCAATCATAAGGAACAATGCTGCAGTCACCAAGTCCCTTTTGTGCCTTGAAGAGGCTTTTAGGACAAGTGTTGCCAACCTCCAGGCAGGGCCTGGAGATCTCCCAGAATCATAACAGATCTCCAGAGTGCAGACATCAGTTCACCTGGAGAAAATGGCCACTTGGGAGGGTTGACAGTATGGCGTTACAAATTGCTGAGGTCCCTCTCCTCCATAAACCCCACCCTCCTCAGTATCAACCCCCTCAAATCTCCAGGAATTTCCCAATCTAGAGTTGGCAACCCTATTTGGGACTGCAAACAAATGATCCGAGGTCATTCACTGGACCTTGTATCACACATGAACACATGAAGCTGCCTTATGCTCAATCAGTAGGGTTGCCAGGTCCCTCTTTGCCACCGGTGGGAGCTTTTTGGGGTGGAGCCTGAGGGAGGGGTTTGGGGAGGGGAGGGACTTCAATGCCATAGAGTCCAATTGCCAAAGTGGCCATTTTCTCCAGGTGAACTTATCTCTATCGGCTGGAGATCAGTTGTAATAGCAGGAGATCTCCAGCTAGTACCTGGAGGTTGGAGCAACCCAAGATAGCACTATAACGGTATAATGCAAATAAGTGAATTTTATAAAGTGCTAAAGTGAATAAATATACACAACATGTACAAATAGGAGTACAGCCAGATACAAAATTTACAAAAAGCAATCCAATAAATATGACTGTCCAAAGGATATCACGGATCCTAATTCAACAGGTAAGTCCAAGTGTATGACCAATTAGGATATCATTTGATGTAAAGGTCTTTGATTCTTTCAAATTATTTTTAGGTTTCAGTTATTGGAGCAAAGCCACAGGAAAAAGATGTCAGACGTGTCGTCTAGATCGGGACCACATTTCGCATATGGCTTCTTCGGTGACCTGTATCTGTGTTCCATAAATGCATATATTCAACTAAAAACTCAAACACTTATAATAACCATTAAAAGCATTATTAGATTCATAAAAGACTATGCAAACATAAGATTAATGTAAAATTCTTATCAATAATAAATATATATATATATGTGCCTCAGTAGGTGTCGTCTCATAGGGACCGCAAAGGTTTGTATCAAGGTACCTGGAGGTTGGCAACCCTATGAATCAGAACCTTGGTCCGTCAAAGTCAGACCGGCAGCGGCTCTCCAGGGTCTCAGGCAGGGGTCTTTCACATCACCTCCTAACTGGTCCTTTTAACTGGAGATGCAAACACATTCTGGCAGCTGTGGGATCAGCCTATGTCTTTTCTGCTTTAAGCTAGGGATTTTGCCGCAATTGGGGTGGAGCTCTAGGGGGCGGGGGAAGCTTTTAGTGGGTTTTTAAGTTTTGGACCATTCTGAGCTGCTTCAGACCCTTTCCTCTTCTCCAAAACATACCTGGTAAGCAGGGGGTTGCCAGGTGCCCCCTGACCACCAGTGGGAGGGCCAGGAAAGACAAAGGGGAGGGTTGTAATTTAGGGCTACAAGCAACACCCAGTGTAAATGTCCAGCACAAAGGCCACTGGGAGTTGTGGTTTTCCAGTAATTAGTGGGATGTCTTGGTGCACAAGAGAGCTTTCTGCTGGCGAAGCCGAATGTTGGCACAGTGATGTTGTCCTAGAGAAGCCGAGGGAAGAGTGCTACCCAAAGGGTTGCCCAGAAAAAGCTTTGGCATCCTCCCAATATTATCTTTGGAGCTCCTTCATCCAAGAATCGACTGGCTTCTTGGTTTACTCTTGAGATGTGACAAGATCATGATTCAGGGTACTTTGGCTGATAGCCACCGTGATAAACAGTAGGAAGTCAACAGCTCTCGGCGTCAAATTTTCTATGGACTTTTTAAAAGGCAATGGCCTTTGAGCAAAAGGGAGAAGCGGCATTTCCCCCCCACATCTAACCTGCTATTATTTGGTAACTCTTTGTGTCCCCTTGCTGGGTACAGAGCGTGCTATTGTCTTGTAAAAGATCACAGCTTGTCGAAAAATACAGCTTGTCGAAAAGTATAACAGTCCACCCCGGTTATTTTGGCACAACTCCATAACCATTGGTAAGACTTTGACACAGAGGTGAAAATCCCCCATGAGGGGTTCTACTGGTCTTTTCAATAACCTTGGGAACAAGCTGTGAAACTCTTCAGAAAATCTCTTTGGTCTGTTGAATTCCTACTGATACCCTTTTGCTTTTTGCTTCGTCTCGTTAACATTTCATGAGCCTCTAATATTTCAGCGAATGTGCATTTCACTCCCAAGAACACTGCACCATGGGCTTTGTAGTGTATAGAGCCTGCATAAAAAGCTAGAAAGGTTGCCATCCCTGGATATGAGGGAGGGATGGCAATGGATGGGTGAATGGTGGTATCACCTTTCTCCAGTTCTCCCACCAAACATTGGCCATTTTTCTCTCTCATGTCCTAACTAATCACATTCAGTGCTCAACCAGAACACAGTATGGTAGTTTATGCATGGGTACTTTCACTCACGTTCACCCTCCATCCGTCTCGGTTGTTCGTTGGAGTTATGTAGGAGTTTTCCCTCCATTAGAGATGACCTAATGCCAGTCTTCACAAATCCTGAATCTTCCTGTTCCTCTGTTAACCCAATTCTTCCCTCTCCCCTGAGGTCAGCCCGGGTGAAATCTCCGTGCCTAAGGCAAAGTGCGGGACATGCAAGCTTAGTTTCTCTCACAGCCAATTACAAATTTACAACTTCAGCCCATGGGGCAGGTGTGAGTTGCCCCTGTGTGTGTTCCACCCGTTGACACGTGCAAGATGCAAATATAGAAGATGATAATCAGCCGGGAATCAACCGGAAATCCTTGGCTTTCATCATGCAAAATGGCAATCTGGTATCTTCTTTTGAGGGAACTGTAGATGAGTTATATGAATCATTTTTGCTTAACGTGCGGGTCGTTTTGTATAGTGGGCCACACACAAATCCCATCAATCAATGCACCTCTATTTATTTGAGCGCCATCAAATTGATTCACAAGCCGAAGATCTGACCCTTGTTTCCTATCGGTATTTGGTTTGTTTGATTTTAGCGTTTTGAAACAGAGCGAAATGGGCAAATCCTTGGTTTTTAAAAGCCTGGAACCATTTCATGACTGAGGGTCTCAAAAGGATGCAATTTTTTTTTGCAGCAAAAAAGATAATATAAATGCATCAGATTAAACAGTAATTGAGCTAGCACTGATCAGTAAATCTCCGCTGTGAAATCCTGTAGTAGTTAATACACTCTCTGAAATGAGGGGTTTCCTCCCTCCTTTATTTCACCTGCAGATATGGATTATCTGTGGTTACTTTCATAGACAGGGTTGCCAGGTCCTTCTTCGCCACTGGTGGGAGGTTTTTGGGGCAGTGCCTGAGGAGGGTGGGGTTTGGGGAGGGTAGGGACTTCAATGCCATAGAGTCCAATTAACGTACCTTTAGAGAGGAGACGGCAACTGGATTCGTTGTATGTTTTCGAGGATCCCTGATTGATTCATTACTACAAATGACTCATCATGATGCAAAAAGACAGAGAAAGACAGCTAGGAAGGAAGGAATTTATTCGAACACTGATATCCTGCTTTTCCTTGTGGTTCAAGGCAGCTTATGGTAATAGTTAAAACATCCCCAGCTAAACATGAAAATAAAATAGCAAACGGAAGGAAGGAGTTTTTGAAACTTTTACATCCCACCTTTTCTTGAGGTTCAAGGCAGCTTACAATAATAGCTGGGTTGTGAGGTCCCACTGGCGGGAGGTTTTTGGGGTGGAGCCTGAGGAGGGCAGGGTTTGGGGAGGGACTTCAATGCCATAGAGTCCAATTGCCAAAGCGGCCATTTTTTCCAGGTGAACTGATCTGTATCGGCTGATGATCAGTTGTAATAGCAGGAGATCTCCAGCTAGTACCTGGAGGTTGGCAACCCCATTCATAGGGTTGATCAGTAGCCCTATTCTGAAAAAAAAGAAGTTTATTGCCTATGACATGATGGGCAGAAAAAGAGTGGGGAAAGAGCCCAGGCCGGGAGTACAGATACTTAAACATCTGCCGGTTCAGCTCATGTCCTGTTAGGGTTGCAAGCTGCAAGCTGGGAAATACCTAGAGATTTGGGGGGTGGAGCCTGGTAAGATTGTCTCAAGTTGTTATACTGGGCTGTATATGTCTCCCATATAAAATGTGTGCAGTTATCAACCTGGTAAAACATTTGTGGCTGTTCAGTATTCCTACCAAACTGGAGTACCATGCTATTGGCTTTTCCTGCAGCTGTGTCCACCATTTCACCTGCTGTGCTACCAGAGAGCCTTTTTGGGACCATGCATTTCCCCTTATAACTCTACAAAGAAAAGGGGTAGAGACATACTTGATTTTTAAATGAAAGCTGAGAATACAGTTATCATAGTAATAGGTCTTGGAATGTTGGTGCACACTTTCACAATATTAACAGTGGGTAGCCGTGTTAGTCTGTCTGCAGTAGTAGAAAAGAGCAAGAGGCCAGTAGCACCTTAAAGACTAACAAAAATATTTTCTGGCAGGGTATGAGCTTTCGTGAGCCACAGCTCACTTCTTCAGATTCTTCAGGTATCTGAAGAAGTGAGCTGTGGCTCACGAAAGCTCATACCCTGCCAGAAAATATTTTTGTTAGTCTTTAAGGTGCTACTGGACTCTTGCTCTTTTCTACTACTTTCATAATATTAATTACCTCAGTAGAAATGGCGGCAATTCATGGAGTCATTTTGTACCTGTTCCCCACATGTTTTGATATTATCGTCCAGGTTCTGTTATAGCCAGTGTATTCTGTTAATGCTGAGAAATGTGACTTGCATTATATGGTCTAGATTTTAAAAAATCACAGTGCTGATAAGGAGTGAGCAGATGCTGATTGCCTTCAACATGGCCACAACGCCGGAATGGCGTACTTCACTGTCATTGTAATCACATCGTATTAGTTACTAATGTATTAATAAGATAACTGACTGCAAGAAACTCCTAACTGTGATTTACTCTAAAAGAATTGTCTCTGGCTCAGGTTTTACAAGCTAGCAATTACCTCTCCTAGAATCATAGAATCATAAGAATTGGAAGGGGCCATCCAGGCCATCTAGTCCAACCCCCTGCTCAATGCAGGATCAGCCTAGACTCTAGAGCATCCCTGACAAGCCCCTGCTTAAGACCACCAGTGAGGGGGAGCTCACCATCTCCTTAGGTAGCTGATTCCACTGTCAAACAACTCTTACTGTAAAAAAAAAAAAAATCCTAATATCCAGCCGGTACCTTTCCTCCCCCAATTTCAACCCATTATTGCGAGTCCTATCCTCTGCTGCCAACAGGAACAGCTCCCTGCCCTCCTCTAAGTGACAGCCCTTCAAATACTTTAAGAGAGCAATCCTGTCCCCTCTCAGCCTCCTTTTGTCCAGACTGAACATTCCCAAGTCCCTCCGCCTTTCCTCGCAGGGCTTGGTCTCCAGGCCCCTGATCGTCCTCATCGCTCTCCTCTGCACCCGCTCCATTCTGTCCACATCCTTTTTGAAGTGAGGCCTCCAGAACGGCACACAGCACTCCAGGTGCAGCCTGATCAATGCATTGTACAGTGGAACTAT
The DNA here is from genome assembly GCF_029931775.1 of Euleptes europaea. Classification (NCBI taxonomy): domain Eukaryota; kingdom Metazoa; phylum Chordata; class Lepidosauria; order Squamata; family Sphaerodactylidae; genus Euleptes; species Euleptes europaea. Next base: position 7,546,061 of record NC_079323.1, read on the forward strand.
GACATCTTGTGATTTGGATGTTACGCCTCTGTTGATGCACCCCAAGATCGCATTAGCTTTTTTTGTCGCTGAGTGTGCCTTCCAGCATAGTAAAGACAACTTGGGTTTTTAAAAAAAAATGCAAGATAGCTCACCCAGAGCGGGCGATTTGAACCCAGGCGTATCTTCCATGTGTGGATTTCCTTCTATGGATATGGAACATCAAGGGGAGGTCAGTGAGAAAGTCAAGAACAGCAAACAAGTTTCCTTGAAGGGCAATTATCACTCCCAATCGCCTTGTATGATGTGCGGCAAGAGGAAGTACTGGTTGCGTTCCAGGGTTCAGTCTAGGGTTGCCAGGTCCCTCTTCACCCCTGGTGGGAGGTTTTTGGGGTGGAGCCTGAGGAGGGCGGGGTTTGGGGAGGGGAGGGACTTCAATGTCATAGAGTCCAATTGCCAAAGCAGCCATTTTCTCCAGGTGAACTGATCTCTGTCGGCTGGAGATCAGTTGTAATAGCAGGAGATCTCCAGCTAGTACCTGGAGGCTGGCAACCCTAGATAATGAACAGGAAAGGGTCTTCCTTTGGCTGCAGCATTTCTGTTAGCAGTCTGTGCTTGACTTTGTCAAGGTATTATTGACTTTACTTCCTTTTTAACTTTCAGAGCAAGGGGACCTGAATGTCATCCAAGAGAGGTTGTGTATTTAACCCAGACGTCGACACGTCCCCCTCCCCTTTTTTTTAACATGGAACATTAATAATTTACCTCCTAAGATATTAGAATGGCTTTAAATTCCCCTCATATTTTTACAAGATTTGTATATGACAGCGGCGTCTACCCAGCCTCTTTCATGAATAAGAGCCTTTGAAAAATGTGGGTTTCTCCTATCAGCAAGGAAAACAGAGGGCTAATCTTGAAAAAAAAACCAATTTGCATGTATGACAGTCGCCAGCTGATGGAGCTTTCTGAATTAGAAACCATACTTTAATGCAAAACTTTTTTTTAATGTAGGAGAAAGTGCAAACAATTTGTGAGTTGACCAACGGATTACTTTTGGGAATATATATTGAGAAAGTAACTAATCTGTGCTTGGCTGTGAAGTATTTTTCCACCTCTCACTCTAGTTTAAAGCAAGAATTTTAAATTACTCTTGAATAGGAAGGTTTTCTTCTACCTGCCTGAAATGTGGAATGGGGGATCCCTTGCAAGATAATCCATGAGCATTTTCATTCCTGCAGGTTGGGGGACAACATAATGGGCAGAAATGTATTTCTGAAAAATAACCGGAATGTCATCTAATAAAACAAGGGTCTAATCAAGGGTCATAATGACATTAAAGAATGAGAATGAAATTTCTAAGGAGACGGATCTGAATCCGAATAAAATTTCTGTGTGTCTCCTAAATGTATCACTGGCAACCAAGATCGAGTTAATTCATGCCATCGTATTCCCTATTACTATGTATAGGTGTGAAAGCTGGACAATGAAGAAAGTTGATAGGAAGCGATTTCTTTGAAATGTGGTATTGGAGGAGGGTGTTATGGATACCATGGATTATAGATCAAATCAAGGCTGAACTGACCTTAGAAGCTAAAATGACTAAACTGAGGCTGTCGTACTTTGATCACATTATGAGAAGACAAGAATCACTAGAAAAGACAGTCATGCTGGGAAAAGTGGAAGGCAGCAGGAAAAGGGGAAGACCCAACATGAGTTGGAACGACTCAATAAAGGAAGCAACAGCCCTCAGTTTGCAAGATCTGAGCAAGGCTGTTAAAGATAGGACATTTTGGAGGACATTAATTCATAGGGTCACCATGAATCATAGAATCATAGATTCATAGAGTTGGAAGTGACTTGACGGCACTTAACACCCACACATCCTAAATGAGGTCATGGGCAGTGCAGTGACTTTGCTCTTCCTCTCCCTTGCTTTGTGAAACTTCCTGACACTTCTTGAGTGATGTGGGGACCTATACTACATCTCCCCCTTCTGAGGTTGGACAGGTATTTTGGAAGTCAGGTGGGAGGAATTGGAGATGATCTTCAATAAAATGGGGCAACCAGTAACACAGCATGAAGCAGTTACGGTTAAAGGATAGGAGAGGAAATAAGGAGCTCATAAGCCATCAGGCCCCCTTTAAACCTAATAGTAGCTTGGAGGGGAACATAAAAGATAGGGGTCATATCCTCTTGAAGAAGAAGCTGTTATTGAGTCACAACTGACTCATGGCGACCCCTTCCATCGGGTGTTCCAACATGAAATGAGCAGAGGGGTTTTGCCATTACCTGCCTCTGTGGAGCAACCTTGGACTTCCTCAGTGGTTTCCCATTCAAGTGCTAACCAGGGTCAATCCTGTTTAGCTCCCAGACTCTGAGAAACTCCTGCCAAACTAGGCTAATCAGGCTGCACTTGGTAATTAAAGTGCCAGCTGCACTTAAATTAGCTGTGAAGGTGCCACTGGACACCTAGGCTGGGATTCATTTTGTTAGTCGTGAAGATACCTCTGGATGCTTAGGCTGCGATTCATTTTAGCTGTGAAGATGCCACTGAATGTTTAGGCTGGGATTCATTTTGTTAGCTGTGAAGGTGCCACTGGACACCTAGGCTGGGATTCATTTTGTTAGTCGCGAAGGTGCCACTGGACTCCTCCGTTATTTTTCTGCAGTACGCTAACATGGGCTACCTCTCTAGAATTAAGGTCTGATTTGTGCGTGATAGGTACTTATGTGTGAACCAGCCCCAAGTGTTGAGTAAACAATGCGATAAACCAAGTGCTGTGGATCCACGTGCGAACTGGCCCCAAGTCATAAAAATTCGCGTGAATGCATCGACACTTCACAACTAACAGAACAAAACGCTAACTCCCAGCTTCATCTTGCATTTCCAAAGGAATTCCAGAAGGTGGTGCTGCTGAGATCTCACCTCTGGGCTGCGCAACATCTGAGCACATCTCAGCGGCAGAATGCTGAACTTTGTTCTCAGTGGGAGCAGCAGTTTGTAAATTCATAGACGCTCACCTGTACTGTGAGCCTGGAAAGGACAGGGAAGGCAACAGGGATTTATGCACAGATGGGATTCCTCATTATCAAAGCACAGGTCTGCCACTTAAGACACGGAGCGCAGCATGCATTTGCAGGGGAAGGGGCCCGAATCTGGTGGTTGTGCACCGTGCCTGTCTCTGACTCATCCCAAACCTCTGTGGGACCTTAGATCACGTTGAAGGGAACGGCACATATATTTTGCATGTTACAAACCACGTAATGAAATCTTTTGAACTAAAAATACCCAGGCATGCATTATAAATGCTGCTGATCATTTATTTATGCCGCCGTTCCCCCCCTCCCCCTTGACAAGACGCAACTTTCTGGTTGCTTTTAGTTATGCAATATTTCGGCTGCTTGAATGGCACCGGATTGGCTGCTTCTCCTTGCTGGCCGACATGAACAATAGTTCTCCTGATTAGAGTCCCTTTCCCATCGCACTTGTTCTACATAGCAGTTGGAAATCTTCCACCGGTGGAGCAGAGGGATCTGGCAACCCTCACTGTTGCTGAGGACTCACTTTGCTGCCTGCTTGGGACTGCAGAACACAGACTTGGTGACCAAGCCCACAACAGACCCTAGTACATGAATGATTGGCAGTGCCTCGCTTGGTGGGTCCCAACTCCTGCAACCTTGAGGAGGGTCAATCCCTGTCAGTCATGCAATCCCTGGCCTGCAATGACCCCTAACTACTCTGACTCCGTTGTTCCTGAATTCTGTTTCATCTTGTTAATGCTCAGTCATATGACTGCTGTTGCCGGTTATCAAGATGGCTATTTCTCCATTTCTGTTTTTATCCTATGCTTCCTGCAAGGAAGAACATAAGCAAAGCCCTGCTGGATTAGACCAAGGCCCATCAAGTCCAGCAGTCTGTTCACACTGTGGCCAACCAGGGGCCTCTAGGAAGCTCACAAACAAGATGACTGTAGCAGCATTGTCCTGCCTGTGTTCCACAGCACCTAAGGTAATAGGCATGCTCCTCTGATCCTGGTGAGAATAGGTATGCATCATGGCTAGTATTCATTTTGATTAGTAGCCATGGATAGCCCTCTCCTCCATGAACATGTCCACTCTCCTCTTAAAAGCTTCCAAGTTGGCAGCCATCCCCACCTCCTGGGGCAAGAAGTACCACAATTTAACTGGGAAATAGTTCATACATGCACATTTTTGCACTGCTTCATTGGAGTTGTAGCTATCCCTAGGTAGCCGTGTGACACAAGATGAAGAGCTGCCCTGATTGGTTTTCTTTGCACCCTCATGACCCTGCAGGAACATATCCAAAGGAGGGCAACAAAGATGGTGGAGACCAAGTTCTGGAGACCGAGTTCTATGAGGAAAGGTTGAAGGAGCTTCTTGAAGGAGCTGGGGATGTTTCGCCTGAAGAGGAGAAGACTGAGAAGTGATATGAGAACCATCTTCAAGTACTTGAAGGGCTGTCATAGAGGTGCAGAGTTGTTTTCTGTTGCCCCAGAAGGTCAGACCAGAACAACAGGTTGAAATTAAATCAAAAGAGTTTCTGTCTAGACATTAGGAAGAATTTTCTAACAGGTAGAGCGGTTCCTCAGGATTCTTTGGGAGGTGGTAAGCTCTTCTTCCCTGGAGGTTTTGAAGCAGAGGTTAGATGTCAGCAATGCTGATTCTATGACCTTAGGCAGATCATGAGAGGGAGGGCATCTTGGCCATCTTCTGGGCGTGAAGTAGGGGTCACTGGGGTGTGTTGTGGGGGAGATAGTTGTGAATTTCCTGCATTGTGCAGGGGGTTGGACTGTATGGTTCAGGTGGTCCCTTCCACTTCTATGATTCTTAGAAAAATGCGCGAAAGGAAGCCTGTAGAAAGGGTTCTTGCCTAGGAGCAAAGCAGTTCATAGTGTAATTTGATTCAAATTCTGAACAAAAACATGTGAAGGGCTCAACGTTCCTGTCAGCCAGCAGTTCAACCACAGTAAATGTGAATGGCAATCCTGTTCATTTGCACATTCTTGGCATATGCATTCAGGTCCCTTCTTGCCCACGTGAGTTCAGAACTGTAGCTGCAGGAGTGAGCAAAAGGAGACAATTCATCTGCTACAAATCCTTTCTCAGTTTATTCATTTTGGGAAGGGAGGGAGGAGAAGGAAGATGTACAGGTGGGTGCGGGTAGCCAACCTCCTCATATTCTCACTTTGTTCAGAGGAAAAGATTGCGAGAGAGAAGATTTGTCTTGAAAAAACAACACCACAGACAACATTGGTTTGGCACCTCAGCTGCATTATGTTTCCTGCTACTATTTCTTACAACTTCAGTCCCCCCGTTCGTTTAGGGATTGGATCATGGCAGAAGACTGTGTCTGTATTGTATTTTGTTTTCCCCAGTGCAATGCGTGGCCCTATTATAACTTGACACCTTGAGTGTGCTGCAGATTGCGAGCTGAAAGCATTTGGGAGCACACAGTGTCCCCCTGTGGTTTGCTTGTCAGGTAGTTGTTGCCTTCTATAGCTCGTGGTAGCCATATTATACTCGAGCCAGGGCTCTGGACTGCAATAGGTTGTGCAATAAAAAAATATGGTAAATTTCGGGTTTACTGGGCGTGATTTTTTTCAGTAAACCTGGAATAAGCTGAATACCCATACTGGCAAAGGGGTATTTCGGCTTTCTTTCCGGGTTTACCAAAAAAATTCAGGTTCACTATAGACTATGGGGATTTTTTTTCGAAGCTCCTGTAGGCGTATTTTTGGAGGTAGGGTTCTCAAATTTTCAGGGTAGCTTCAAGGGACTCTCCTTGCATGAACCCTGACCCAAACTTTACCAAACTTTGGGGTTCATGCAAGGAGAATCCCTTGAAACAATGAGGACTGAAAGCATAAAAGATTTAAAAAAAGATTTAAAAAAATTAAAGAAGATTTTTTTAAAAGATAAAAGTCCCAGATTCATCCACCTTTCCTCATAGGGAAGGTGCTCCAACCCCCTTATCATCTTCTGTACATGCCCTTTATCAATAGGTAAATACAGATCTCTATCTATTTTCGGCCTTATCTATATAGGAAGGCAATTGTGCATACGAACATTGTTTGTTTTGAAAAACCATGCAACTTGCATATACAGTGCAGAGAAATCCACAAAATCCTGCAGTGAAAAGCAAGAGTCGGGATTTGAGCCTGGGTTTTCCAGATCCTAGTATGACACACTGGTTGCTACGCTGCATAGGGTGTCCAAAATACGCTAATTTGGTTGGGAGGGTTATACCAGGGGAGCAACCTTTGCTTGCTTTAGACACAATGGATATCCATAGGCATCTTTCCTATCAGAACATAAGAAAGGCCATGCTGGATCAGACCAAGGCCCATCAAGTCCAGCAGTCCATTCACACAGTGGCCAACCTGGTGCCTCTAGGAAGCCCACAGACATGACAACTGCAGCAGCATTCTCCTGCCTGTGTTCCACAGCACCTAATATGATAGGCATGCTCCTCTGATCCTGGAGGGAATAGGTATGCATCATGACTAGTAGCCATTTTGACTAGTAGCCATGAATAGCCCTCTCCTCCATGAACATGTCCACTCCCTTCTTCAAGCCTTCCAAGCTGGCAGCCATCACCCCATCCTGGGGCAGGGAGTTCCATCATTTAACTATGTGTTGTGTGAAGAAATACTTCCTTTTATCAGTTTTGAATCCGTCATTCTCCAGCTTCAGCAGATGACCCCGCCTTCTAGTATGATGAGAGAGAAAGACATGGGTTGCTGTCCCGATGCTGTCTGAAAGCCTCAGTGGCATTATTAATAGCCTCGATCTTTTCCCCCTTCTCTCAGCCCAGCGTGTAAACCCCAAAGAACGTCTCATTAAACTGGAAACTTTTTTCGGGGACCATCAGGGAATACGGCAGAATAAAAAATCCCTAGCAGCCACTCCGACACCATCAACCTCATTACAAGCTGAAGCAGCATCTGTTGTAAGTTTTTAACAAGGCTATTTCGGTGCGTTAATGGGCATCCTGGCAGGACAGGTGTCCGCTCCTGCCAGCACCTGAGAACAGGCCCGAACGATCATCTTTCTCGACAAACTCCAATATTCCCCAGAATGGGAGGGAGGGTAGTCTCAGAAAAGGTCTACGAGCGCCAGGGAAAGAGCGTTTGTTTTCAAGTGGGTTCAGTGCCTAGGCCTCTGGATAAAGACACCTCGGAGACACGCGTACAGTAAAAAAAGATCTTTATAGACCCGGAAAGACTGACTCCCGTAGTGAGCTCAAATAAAGGGCTGAGTAAATCACCTGACAGTGGAATATGTGAAAAAGGCAAAGGAGAAGAATTGCCGGCAAACCACGTTTCGCTTTCTGGAAAGATCATCTGTCTGTTTCCTTCTCCTAACTAGACAGTTCCCGCAATGGATTCAGCTGATGTGCAATCCAGTATCCCATCTCTTTTAGAGTTAAAGTGAACATTTCTTCTTTGGTTCCTTTTTAGTTTATCTTTTTCTGATCTGTTTCATTTCTTCTGGGGCAGATTTCACAGGGATCAACCTGCGATCACCTGAAGGACAACTTGGTGATCCCAGGAAGTCGGCACGGATTTTAACCCAACAGGTCCGGCCAGATCAGCCCCAATTCCTTCTTTGATCGAGTGATGAGCTTACTGGATCGAGGGAATGCTGTCAATCTAGATTTCAGTAAAGCTTTTGACAGGGTTCCCCATAATGTTCTGATGGGTAAACTAGTGGACGGTGAACTGGACCCTAGGATAGTTAGGTGGATAGGGAACTGGTTGGAGAACCGCACTCAAAGAGTAGTTGTCAATGGCATTTCATCTGAATGGAGGGAGATATCCGGTGGGGTGCCACAGGGCTTGGTTCTGGGCCCAGTACTTTTAAATATTTTTATAAATGATCTGGATGTGGGTGTGGAGGGACTACTCATTAAACTTGCAGATGACACCAAATTGGGAGGAGCAGCAAACACCCCAGAAGGTAAAGGTAGAATTCAAGAAGTCCTGAGCACAATGGGAAAGTGAGCAGATGTGAACAGGCTGCAATTCAACAAGGATAAGTGCAGAGTTCTACATCTGGGTAACAAAAATGAGGGACATGTATGCTGGTTGGGGGATACACTTCTGGGTAGCAGTGTGTGTGAACAAGATCTTGCGGTACAGGTGGACCATAAGTTAAATATGAGCAGCCAGTGTGATGCAGTGGCAAAAAAGGCTAATGCTATATTGGGGTGCATAAACAGAGGCATAACATCCAAATAACAAGATGTCATAGTCCTGCTGTACACTGCATTGGCCAAGCCACACCTGGAGTATTGTGCGCAGTCCTGGAGGCCTCATTTCCAAAAGGATGAGGACAGAATGGAGCATGTGCAGAGAGCTACGAGGATGATCAGGGGCCTGGAGACCAAGCCCAATGAGGAAAGGCTGAGGGTTGGGAATGTTTAGTCTGGCGAAGAGGAGGTTGATGGGGGACGTGATTGCTCTCTTTCGGTATTTGAAGGGCTGTCAGAGGAGGGCAAGGAGCTGTTCCTGTTGGCAGCAGAGGATAGGACTTTCAATAATGGGTTTAAATTATGGGCAGAAAGGTACCGGCTGGATATTAGGATTTTATTTTACAGAAAGAGTTGTTCGACAGTGGGATCGGCTGCCTAGGGAGGTGGTGAGCTCCCCCTCGCTGGCAGTCTTTAAGCAGAGGCTGGATAAGCACTTGTCAGGGATGCTCTAGGCTGATACTACAATCTTTAAACAGACTCTAATCTGGAGAACCGGGTTCGACTCCCCACTCCTTCTCATGGACTCTCCTAGGTGACCTTGGGCTAGACACAGTTCTCTCAGAACTCTCTCAGCCTGTGTAGAGGCAGGCAATGGCAAAACACCTCTGAACATCTCATTCCTTGAAAACCCTTTGGGGTCGCCATAAGGCAGCTGTGACTTGATTGCACACACACACAGGGGCATGATTGGGGGGCCTATTTGGATGGAAAGGCAGCATAGAAATGTTTAAAATAAATAATAAATAAAATAAATAGAACTACTTCAGAAACAAGCCCAAGTAATTTGGAGTATGTGGCATGGTGTAGTGGTTAAGAACAGTGGACTCTAATCTGGAGAACCTGGTTTGATTCCCCACTCTTCCACATGAGCGGCGGACTCTAATCTGGAGAACCGGGTTTGATTCCCCACTCTTCCACATGAGCGGTAGACTCTAATCTGGAGAACCGGGTTTGATCCCCCACTCCTCCACATGAATGATGGACTCCAATCTGGAGAACCGGGTTTCATTCCCCATTCCTCCACATGAGCGGCGAACTCTAATTTGGAGAACCGGGTTTGATTTCCCCACTCCTCCACATGAATGACAGACTCTAATCTGGAGAACCGGGTTTCATTCCCCACTCTTCCACATGAGCGGTGGACTCTAATCTGGAGAACCGGGTTGGTTTCCCCACTCCTACACAAGAAGCCAGCTGGGTGACCTTGGGCCAGTCACAGTTCTCTCTGAACTCTCTCAGGTGTCTGTTGCGGGGAGGGGGAGGGATGGCGATTGCAAGCTGCTTTGAGACTCCTTAAAGGTAGAGTTGATGGCACTTTACACACACACAAAGGTAGAGAAAAGTGGGGTATGAAAACCAACTCTTCTTCTATTTCTTCTTCTATATTGCTCCTTGGCATGAGTCTCTCCCCACTGAGGACTTTGCTGGAGAGTGTGGGTCCAGTGAGCAACGAACCTCAAGTAAAACTCCCCTGCATAAATGACCTTACAAAGGTGGGTTACCGGTTCCTTAACTGTAAGAGCCCCGTGGCGCAGAGTGGGAAGCTGCAGTACTGCAGTCAAAAGCTCTGCTCAAGACCTGAGTTCGATCCCAACAGAAGTCGGGAGCCGGCTAAAGGTTGACTCAGCCTTCCATCCTTCCGAGGTCAGTAAAATGAGCACCCAGCTTGCTGGGGGTAAAGGGAAGATGACTGGGGAAGGCACTGGCAAACCACCCCGTAAAAACAAAGTCTGCCTAGTAAGCGTCGGGATGTGACGTCACCCCATGGGTCAGGAATGCCCCAGTGCTTGCACAGGGGACCTTTACCTTTTTAACTGGAGACACCCAGGATTGAACCTGGGACTTTCTGCATGTCAAACAGATGTCCTGCCAATGAGCCAGCCCCCCCCCCCACTATGTTCGTGCGAGGAGTTTGATTACTTTCTCAATTTGAACGACCCAGATTAAGCGAGCTTTGAGTGACAGAACTTACCGGGATTCTCCGTGAGTTGCTTCTATGGAGACAGCTTTATTTTCAGTGGAGCTCATCCCTTTGTAAGTGTGTTTAGGATCACGGCCTCCAAGCGCTATAGGAATGATTGATAAAGATGCTGCCTGCTAGCCCCGCGCTATTATTGCCGGACCCTAGATCCCCCGTGCAAATAATTTAATTCATGTTTATTGAACTCAAATGCCAAGGAAAGGGAATTAGTTTAAACTGCTTTGAGGCGGGTGGGGAGTTAAAATAAAATCAATTGCCGGACCATTTGGCGCCCGCTTCTCCTCAAGGTGCCCAAGCAATGAAAGTTTTGAAAATTAAATGCTCCATCATTACCTAAATAGGCAGAAGTAACTGTCTGAGTGATTAATATCAGAATCAGGCATCCTCGTAGAGAGGCCATTCCTTGAAGTAAAAGCGCCCCGTTTTATCAGATCTTCCTCTGAGTCGCTGGAACCAGCGAAGCGATAAATACATCAAGGAACGGAGGTAAACAAAATCATAAAACACCCGGCATGACAACTGAGACACCCACGGATATATAAATATTTATGAACTAATGGACACTTCCGGAACACCCTGTAGATTTGGGCCGGAGGGTTTTGATTTGAACCGTCCAATCAAAGCATTGGATGTTCATAAGACCGGGGAAGTGGAATTAACGTGCCTTTAGAGAGGAGACGGCAACTGGATTCGTGGTATGTTTTCGAGGGTCCCTGATTGATTCATTACTACAAATGACTCATCATGATGCAAAAAGACAGAAAGACAGCTAGGAAGGAAGGGATTTATTAGAACACCGATATCCTGCCTTTCCTTGTGGTTCAAGGCAGCTTACTGCAATAGTTAAAACATCCCCGGCTAAACTTAAAAATAAAATAGCGGAAGGAAGGAAGGAAGGAAGGAAGGAAGGAAGGAAGGAAGGAAGGAAGGAAGGAAGGAAGGAAGGAAGGAAGGAAGGAAGGAAGGAAGGAAGGAGTTATTAAAAAATTTATATTCCACCTTTTCTCATGGTTCAAGGCAGCTTACAATAATAGCTGGGTTGCCTGGTACCTCACACCCTGGGATGTAGGTGGGGCTGAGAGAGTGTGACTAGCCCAAGTCACCCAGCTGGCTTCATGTGTAGGAGTGGGGAAGCAAATCCAGTTCACCAGATTAGCCTCCGCCACTCATGTGGAGGAGTGGGGAATCTGGGGGGGTTTCCGCGCTTTGTATTCCCAGCGACGTATTAAGAGTTTGAAAATGTTGTTAAAAAACATCGCTTTAAAAGGGTTTTTGGATACCACGGCTTATTAATGGTTGGAAGACGTCTTCACAGCTAAAGGGGCCAAACAAAGTGCAAACAGTATTTTTTATAACGTTTTCAAACTCTTAATACATCGCTTGGAATACAAGTGCGGTAACCCCCCCAGTTCTCCAGATCAGAGTCCACCGCTCCAAACCACCGCTCTTAACCACTACACCACGCTGGCTCTCATCAAGCTAGCCTGGCCCATCCAGGTCAGGGCGAGCCAATCAAATACATTCCTTTTAAACATAAACCAACTTTTACTTAGGTTGTGCATTAGAAGAAACGCTGAATTAATCAGGCAGAGACCTGAAGATGCCAGGAATGCTTCAGGGCATTTTTCGGGCATTCTGTAGGATTCCTGTGCTGTAGATGCTTTATTTTCCAGGGCATCGGTTACTTTATCTCTATGGGGCAGGGTAATAACTGTTTTTTACCCATCTCGATCACTTAAAGCTGCAGGACTCCCTTGTCCTCCCAGAGGTTGTTGAACATGGTCCTCTTAAAAATACACTTCAAGGAGAATCACAAAGGCAAACAAACTAGTGATAGGAGCTTTACAGTACAATCCGAAACAGAGTTATACCCTTCTAAACCTATTGAAGTCAATGGCCTTAGAAGAGTGTAATTTGGTTTAGGACTGAACTGTTAATTTTGTAACAAGTTAAAACAAAATCAAAGCTCTTTAAGCAATTGGGAGTGATGTGAGGAAGAAATCTCAAAATGCTAGCAGTATTCAAAGCATTTTATTTCCTACACACTTGTAAGCAAATGAGAACACACACACACACACACACACACACACACACACACACACACACACACACACACACACACACATATATATATATATATATATATATATATATATATATATATATATATATATATATATATATATATATATATATATATATATATGGGGTGGGGCTATGGCTCAATGGTAGAGAATCTGCTTGGCATGCAGAAGGTCCCAGGTTCAATCCCCAGCATCTCCAGATAAAGGGACTAGGCAGGTAGGTGATGTGAAAGCCTGAGACCCTGGAGAGCCACTGCCAGTCTGAGTGCCAGGTCTGGCCTCAGTGTATCCTCCCTCAGAGGTCAAAACAACCCTGGAAAGGGTTCTGCCCTTTCCTGACTTCTACTGATAGAAACCAAGGCTTCAAGGCTGACAATACTGTTGGGGTTGCATAGCCACTGCTGAGGACATTTATTTGTTAAAGCTACAGGCATTGCTTCTGTTATTTTGGGAGGTTTTAAATCCCCATTTTGTAGAATGAACTATCTTGTTGGTTCAGGCTCCAGGCTCCAGATTTAAGTATCCACAAATTTGGCCACGTTGAGAATTAGCTATATTGATCATTATTATTGGGTTGGGAATAAATATGGATTAATCCAACAGAATATTAATGAAGACTTCCTAGCCAAAACAGACATTTATTCATCATTCTTGTATGCCGTGTTCACATAATAAACCACTGCTATTCTGGAACCTAAAGTTTTAGAAAGTGAAGTGAAAGCTGCATTGAGAGCAATCGGGAGAAACAAATCACCAGGAGCAGATGGCATATCAATAGAGCTATTCCAAGCCACAGAAACGGAGTCCATCAAAATCTTGACAAGAATATGCCAAGATATGGAAAACAAAACAATGGCCCACAGACTGGAAACGATCCATTTACATTCCAATTCCCAAGAAAGGAGACATCAAAGATTGCAGCAACTATCGGACCATCACATTAATTTCTCATGCAAGTAAAGTGATGCTCAAAATCTTACAGCAAAGGCTGTTACCATGTATGGAACGAGAAATGCCTGATGTTCAAGCTGGTTTCAGAAAAGGAAGAGGCACTAGAGATCATATTGCAAATATACGCTGGTTACTGGAGCATACAAGAGAATTTCAGAAGAAAATCAGCTTGTGTTTCATAGATTACAGCAAAGCTTTTGACTGTGTGGATCATGAAAAGCTATGGCTGGTTTTAAAGGAAATGGGTGTGCCACTACATCTGATCGTTTTGATGCGCAACCTGTACTCTGGACAAGAGGCCCCAGTTAGAGCAGAATATGGAGAAACGGAATGGTTTCCAATTGGCAAAGGTGTCAGACAAGGATGTATTTTATCTCCCTATCTCTTCAATCTATATGCAGAACATATAATTAGGAAAGCTGGATTAGATTTAGATGAAGGTGGAGTGAAAATTGGAGGGAGGAACATTAATAATTTGAGATATGCCGATGACACTACATTATTGGCAGAAAGTAGTGAAGATTTGAAACGACTACTGCTGAAAGTTAAAAGAGAAAGTGCCAAAGTAGGACTACAGCTGAACACCAAGAAAACAAAAGTAATGACTACAGGAGAATTACACAACTTTAAGGTTGACAATGAGGGAATTGAAATTGTTCAAGACTTTCTATTCCTTGGCTCCACCATCAACCAAAAGGGAGACTGCAGCCAAGAAATTAGAAGGAGATTGAGACTGGAAAGGGCAGCCATGAAGGAGCTAGAAATGATTTTGAAGTGTAAGGATGTGTCACTGGCCACCAAGACTAGATTAATTCATGCCATCATATTCCCTATTACTATGTATGGGTGTGAAAGCTGGACAGTGAAGAAAGCTGATAGGAATAAAATAGATTCCTTTGAAATGTGGTGTTGGAGGAGAGTGTTACGGATTCTGTGGACTGCCAAAAAAACAAATCAGTGGGTTATAGATCAAATCAAGCCTGAACTGACCCTAGAAGCTAAAATGACTAAACTGAGGCTATCGTATTTTGGTCACGTCATGAGACGACAAGAGTCACTGGAAAAGACAGTCATGCTAGGAAAAGTTGAGGGCAGCAGGAAAAGAGGAAGACCCAACAAGAGATGGATTGACTCAATAAAGGAAGCCTCAGCCTCCAATTTGCAAGATCTGAGCAAGGCTGTCAAAGATAGGACATTTTGGAGGACTTTCATTCATAGGGTTGCCATGAGTCGGAAGCGACTTGACAGCATATTCTGGAAGGTCCTTAAATACATTTTATCTGGAAAGAAGGTTAAATTAGAGGAGTCTGTGGCACATCTGAGCAGCTAAGATGAATGCTTGGTTGCTTCAGGGATAAACGTGGCTTTTAAACTACTTACATGCTGTGGAACTATTAGTCCCTGCAAAAGATTACATTTCTTTCTTTAAAGAAAGAATACAGCAAAGGAAAACAAGTGGTTTGGAGATAAGAACCCCCCTTGGTAAAAGTGATGCTTCTCACCCTATTCAGTCATTATCTGAAGGGCCACAAGGGAGGAAGGAACATGCACATACGCACATACACAAATAACACAAACACTCTCTTGGGAATAACCCTGCCCTCTTCCCATTTTTACTGCTGTTTCTCATCATGTCCAATTTTTATCTTGCTCTTCCTCCAACAAGTGGCCTGCGTGGATCTTTAATCTCAAATGGGTGTCTATTGCCTCTAGACCAGCGGTGTCAAACATAAGGCCTGGGGGCCAGGGTAAAAAACCAACTCTTCTTCTTCTTCTTCTCAGGAAAGGTGATCATGAAGAAGAGGAGGAGGAAGAAGAAGAGCTGGTTTTTATAAGCCTATTTTCTCTACCTTTTAAGAAGAATCGAACTGGCTTACCATCACCTTCTCTTCCTCTCCCCACAACAGGCACCTTGTGAGGCAGGTGGGACTGAGAGAGTTCGGAGAGAACTGTGACTAGCCCAAGATTAGCAGGCTTCATGAAGAGGAGTGAGAAAACCAACCCAGTTCCCCAGATTAGAGTCCACCGCTCATGTGGAGGAGTGGGGAATCAAACCTGGTTCTCCAGATTAGAATCCGCTGCTCTTAACCACTACACCTCGCTGGCCACGGGAATCTTGGTCAGTCACATTTGTGATCATCCTGTTCACACATTTATGTGTTCCCAAATGGCTGATAAAGTGGGCTGGTGAGACCTCTGGTTTTCTAGGAAAGGTTATCAAAACAGCAGCTGGCTTAATCACATTCAAGCCAAATTGGTATATTAAGAAATAACCTGTTTGTGACGGGTCTATTTTTAAACACTAGAGCATGGCACAGAGAAATCAACAAGCGGAACAGAAATGAAATAATTGGGTTAATGGGCTTAAATGAAGCATGATGTGACCAAATGTGGGGAAAATATCACTGTTCAATTTATGCATTTATTGCTAGAATGTAATCAGCATTATTGAGGTGTTTTCCATGCTAAGGTGAAGTAGAGAACCAGTGTGGTGTAGTGGTTAAGAGTAGCAGACTCTAATCTGGAGAATAGAGTTTGATTCACCAATCCTCCACATGCAGCCTGCTGGGTGACCTTGGGCCAGTCACAGTTCTCTCCGAGCTCTCTCGGCCCCACTTACTTCACAAAGTGTCTGTTGGGAGAGGAAGGGAATTGTGAGCTGCTTTGAGACTCCTTAAGGTAGAGAAAAGCAGGGCATAAAAACCAACTCTTCTTCTTCTAGAAGGTGGCATTAGCTTGGTGAAAGGTAGAGCTCATATGGATCAAGAACTGCTTGCCACACTCCTAGAGTGTGTTGTGTGTTCAAGTTTCTCTAGAGCAGCAATGAAATAGATCCTAGCCAGGTCCCTCCCCTGGACTGGGTGGTGTCCAAATTTCTTGGCCTCATCTGATGACTACTTGACCAAAAGGGGAATCAGCCATCTCAAGCTAGGGCTCCTAGTAACCTGAAGAGGCCTTACTTCTTTCTCACTAAAATCATGACAAGACTGACCTTAATGGACCCATGGTCTGACTCAGTATTAGGCAGCTTCATGTGTGTTCAATGAGTGTTAGTTCAAAGAGTGACTGGATTTTCTGTAACTCTCCCTCAAGAGTCAGAGGTCATTTATGCAGGGGTACTTTCACTCATGTTCACCCCACCTGGCAACCCTATATGCATGAGTTTCCCCTCCATTAGAGATGACCTCGCTGCCAGCCCTCACAAATCCCGGACCTTCCCGTTCCTGTGTTAACCCGATTCTTCCCTCTCCCCTGAGCTCAGCCCGGGTGAAATCTCCATGCATAAAGCAAAGTGAAGGATGCACAAGCTTGGTTTCACTCACAGCCAGTTACAAAGCAACATGTCTACAGGCGGGGACTCAAATACTTCCTGCTTCCTCAAAGCTCTTTCTGAGTTGAAGAAAGGATTTTTAAAACTAAGGCTTGGATTCCCCCCTTCTTTTCAGATTGCTCCGTTTTTGTTTTATGTTCTTAAAATGCTTTTTTTATGCAGCAATTGGGTTGGGGGGATTTTTTCTCTCTCTACAGCCAATTACGAAGCAGCGTTTCAAGGGGTGGGGATGCAGATACTTCCCAATTTGAGCTTGGAGACTGATGGTGTATAGGCCGCCAACAGGGAAGTGTGGGTCCAGCGAGCAACGAACCTCAGGTAAAACTCCCATGAATAAACAACCAGAGTTTGGCTATGGCAGAGGTCAGGCTGGATGAGTGGCGTTTTCTTAGCAGGGGATGGGGATAATAGTGAAAAAGACCTGCAGGGAATTCTAATTTTCAAAGTAAAGTTTTACACGGCACTCCCAGACTAGCAATGACTTTCTTGCGCTCACGTTACATTTGTGAAGCAGATGGAGTTCTGAGCGTTAAGAGCGGCCATAAAATTTGCTGATCACCGACACAAAACCCATTTGTTATCCTGTGTCGGAGGAATGTGGGATTTGGAAACTTGCCTTTCACATCGTTTCCCCAAACGGAGATGTGTGGTTAAGATCACGGAGGGGGAAAAAAAAGGATGATGTGAAGTTGTCTTTCGAGCCCAGCTTTTCCGATAAGGGAAAGTTTAGAACAACCCACGCCTGGAGATCCTCTTCCCAAACAGAGTCTGTGAGGGCTACAGTTGCCAACCTCCAGGTACTAGCTGGAGATCTCCTGCTATTACATCTCCAGCCAATAGACACCAGCTCACCTGGAGAAAATGGCCACTTTGGTAATTGAACTATATGGCATTGAAGTCCCTCCCCAAACCCCACCCTCCTCAGGCTCCGCCCCAAAAACCTGCTGGTGGCAAAGAGGGACCTGGCAACCCTCATGAGGGCTACAGCCTCTGATTGGCAAGCTGCCTGTATTTCACCTTTTGAAACACACTGACTACCAGGGGGTGTCAATCATAACGCCCAAGGGCCGGACCCAGCCCCTTGAGAGCTCTTATCTGGTCTACAAGCCATCTGAGGCAGCCCCACACACACACACTCTTGATCTGGGCTGGTGAGGCATGGCCCAGCCCGACCAAGTGACATTTGTGTCGTATCTGGCCCTTGTAACAATTGAGTTTGACAACCCTGGTCTACACATTTTATCCCATTTTTCTTCTGAATAACTCAGAGTGGCTTACATTGTTCTTCTAGGATTACCAATCTCCAGGTGGTGGCTGGAGATCTCTTGGGGTTACAACTGATCTCCAGGTGACAGAGATCAGTTCCCCTGGAGAAAATGGCTGCTTTGGAAGGTAGACTCCATTGAGGTTCCTTCCTCCCCAAATCCCGCCCTTCTCAGGTTCCACCCCCCCACCAATCTCCAAGTATTTCCCAACACAGAGCTGGCAACCCTAGGTTATCCCTCTCCCCACCCCCAGCATTTTGACCGTAGAACAGCCCTGTGAGGTAGGCTGGGCTTTAGGAAAGCGGCTAGCCCCGAGGTCATCAAGCAAGCTTCTATGGCAGAAGAGGGATTTGAGTCTGGGTCTCCTAGAGCCTAATCTATCCAATACACTGCACTGTCTTTCTAACTGTATCTGCAGTTGCCAACTCTCAGGGCCTGAGTTTTCTTCTTCGGTTGAAATTTCTGGAGATTTGGAGGCAGTGTCTCGGGAGGGCAGAGTGTGGAGAGGGGAGGGAGCTCAGCATGAAGAAGGAGCAGAAGAAGAAGTGTTGGTTTTTATACCCTGATTTTCTCTGCCTTTAAGGAGTCTCAAATTGTCTTACAATCTCCTTCCCTTCCTCTCCCCACAATAGACACTTTGCGAGGGAGGTGGGGCTGAGAGATTTTGGAGAGAACTGTGACTAGCCCAAGGTCACCCAGCAGGCTTCATGTGGAGGAGTGGGGAATCCAGCCTGGTCCTCCAGATTAGAGTCTGCCACCTAGGTGTAGGAGTGGGGAAACAAACCTGGTTCACCAGATTAGAGTCCACCGCTCTTAACCACTACACCACGCTGGCTTCCATGGATGTGATGTCATAGAGTCCACCCTCTGAAGCTGCCATTTTGTCTCTGTAGTCTAGAGCTCAGTTGTAATTCAAGTAGAATTCCATGCCCAACCCGGAGGATGGCAACCTAGCATCAAGACGCATTCCTATTTTTGTTCCTTCCTCTGGATCTCCGATGGCATCTGGTTGGCCACTGTGGGGAACAGGATGTTGGACTGGACAGACCTTTAGTTCGATCCAGTCTTCTGTTGTTAAAAGCCCACCTCCTGTGATCTGTTAAGAAGCTTTGGTCTAGACATTAGGAAGAATTTTCTAACAGAGCAGTTCTTCGGTGGAACAGGCTTCCTCGGGAGGTGGTAATTGCTCCTTCCCTGGAGGTTTTTAAGCAGAGGCTAGATGGCCATCTGTCAGCAATGCTGATTCTATGACCTTAGGCAGATCATGAGAGAGAGGGCCTCTTGGCCATCTTCTGGGCATGGGGTAGGGGGTCACTGGGGGTGTGTGGGGCAGGTAGTTGTGAATTTCCTGCACTGTGCAGGGGGTTGGACTAGATGACCCTGGTGATCCCTTCCAACTCTATGATTCTATGAATTGGCTCTGTCGAGACACAAGTTTACTGCCTCGTGAAAAGTTGGACTCAATCTTTGAGTTCTTCTGAGTGTAAGTGTTTCACTTAGCAATGCAAATGCCACCCCATAAAGCAAAGCAAAAAAATAATACAGTAATATAATTTTGTTTCGGCTGAACAGAAGTGCCTTTTCGAAAGATTCAAACAGAGCAGACAAAAGGGAGAAGTATCTGTTGATGTTCTGTTTATCACTCAAATCACTAATGCCGGGATGATCAAAGAAAATATACTTGCCAGTTGGATGCCGCACCTAGACGTTGTTTGAGCTCGAAAGCAAACAGAGTGCAATATATGACTCTGGAATACAATTTTCATACGTTACACCTGTTTGACAACCGACCTGCCCTGCTCTAATTCCACAAAAATAAAAATATTAACATTCAGGCCTCAAAGAACAACTTCATAGGGAATCGACTTCTCCCCGAAGAGTCCAGATGTTCTTTCTCTGCCTTTAATAAAATTTCTGCAGACTCAAAACAACAACAACAAGAGTTTTGAACACCCTTCCCCCACATTGAATAAATAAAAGATACATTTTCATTAAGAATGGGAGAAGGGTTTTATTTTGATAGATGTGATGGATCATTCTGGCCTATATATTTCTCGTTGCTGCTTTGTGCCGGTGGCACCTGGGCATTGGGGGTAGGGTTGCCAGGTCCCTCTTTACCACCAGTGGGAGGTTTTTGGGGCAGAGCCTGAGGAGGGGCGGGTTTGGGGAGGGAAGGGACTTCAATGCCATAGAGTCCAATTGCCAAAGCGGCCATTTTCTCTAGGGGAACTGATATCTGAATCGCCTGGAGATCAAATGAAATAGCCGGAGATCTCCATCTAGTACCTGGAGGTTGAGCAACCAAAATAAACACCACTGCACTAATACCACAGGTAAGGAAAAAAGTGCAGGAAATGCTGGAAATAAATGGACAACACACTAGTGTAACAAAGTGTATCAAAGTATCAAGTGTACAAAATAACATATAACAAACACAATCTTATACAAAACTCTTTCAACTCTTGTGTACCTTGGTCTTTGAAAGAGTTTTGTATAATATTGTGTGTTTGTTATATGTTATTTTGTACACTTGATACACTTTGATACACTTTGTTACACTATTGTGTTGTCCGTTTATTTCCAGCAGTACCTGGAGGTTGGCAACCCTACCTATGGGACTCCCAGCAAGCCCCCCTTCCCAGTGCGAGGCCCGTGGCAGCTACCCTGGGTGCCCGGTGGCGAAGATTTCCCCTGCTCCTGGTATGACTCAGGATTATGATAGATTGATGGGATGGTAGTGGTTTCAAGCCAGCCTTCTTCTTGAGTTAGAATTTGTTCATTGTGAACTCGAAACAATCGTCTCCTCATTGGGAACCTCGTTGAAAATCCTTTGGATACCACTTCTCCTACAATTGAGAGAGACTCTATGAACATTAGCTGTGTCATTTTGACACTTCCCCCCCCCCTTGTACAGTCACGTTGTTTGGCTTAGCTTGTGTGTTTCAGCTTAGTGGTGTATATAGTGTGTATAGCTGTATTGTTATGTCATTTTGGTAGCGTATAAGGTTTTTTGCACTTTGTATACACTTCACTCCTGTACTGAGTTCCTCAACCTCCAGGTAATAGCAGAAGATCTCCCGCTATTACAACTGATCTTCAGCCGACAGAGATCAGTTCCCCTGGAGAAAAGGGCCACTTTGAGAATTGGACTCCATGGCATTGAAGTCCCTCCCCTCCCCAAACCCCGCCCTCCTCCCCAAAAACCTCCCGCCAGTGGCAAAGAGGGGCCTGGCAACCCAACAAGTTTGTCAACTGCCATGTCGGTGTAAAGTAGGGTTGCCAGGTCCCTCTGCACCATCGGCATTGAAGCCCCTCCCCTCCTCGAACCCCGCCCTCCTTGGCCTCCACCCCCTTCCAGCTCTATGATTCTTAGGCTTCCAAGGTTCAGTCTAGGGTTGCCAGGTCCCTCTTTGCTATCGGCGGGAGGTTTTGGGGGCGGAGCCTGAGGAGGGCGGGGCAACCCTAATGATTCTATGATTCTAATTAAATGTAAATGTAATGGCCGATTCATAGCCGCGAGCTGTGAAAAGAGAGAAAAAGGAACCAATGACTCATAATTAATTTAAATATAATTGCAGCGGGGGAGGCTACCTGAAGAACACCATCGCTCTTGGAATGTTTCGGAGCAAATCCTGCCAGACGGCGACTGATAAAAATAATCTCACTGTGGGAAATTTGCTGTGAGGGGCATATCTAATTGCATCATTAACATGTGTATCTAATTTCTGCAAAACCACTTGGTGTTTAGTATGAGAATGCCTGATTCAAAAGCGCAGGGATGGTTTGTTTGCACCAAGTTGTGAGGAGGTGAATCTGCTCTCGTTCTTTCTTGGGATTGGCTTGCGTTTACACGGTCTCTAACGTGCTGCCCCCTTTGTGGTGCTTCGATGTCAAAAGCTCCTTCTGATATTAACAGTAGGGTTTCCAGGTCCCTCTTCGCCATCGGCGGAAGGTTTTTTGGGCAGCGCCTGAGGAGGGCGGGGTTTGGGGAGGGGAGGGACTTCATTGCCATAGAGTCCAATGGCCACATGCGGCCATTTTCTCCGGAGGAACTGATCTCTATCAGCTGGAGATCAGTTGTAATAGCAGGAGATTTTCTGCTATGACCTGGAGGTACGCAACCCTCGGGGCCCTACAGGCCTCTAGTCCAGATCTCTGGGGAGGTTTGAACCCCACCGGAAACAGTGCTGGGCAGTTGCTGAGATTGATCGCCTAAGCAATCACTGCAAACAGAGAAGTGAATCTTCTTTAGAGTGAACTTAAAGTAAACTTTAAAATTCCTCCTGCGAGAAAAACTCCGTGGAAGGCTGAGGGAACTAACAATGGCTCCGCGTCTAACGAAATAGCTCCGAGGGGTTCCATTGGAGAGGCACGAAAATGTTATATCCTCTAATAGTGTTCCAGACCTGTAATGCTAATGCTCAGGAAGATGTATCCATGGGGAAAATGGGGAAAGCTTTCCCCATTCCCAGCCCAAACTGCTTCTTTTTTACTATATTGCATACCTAATTAAAGGACAAATGTCACAGCAGTAGCATCATTGTATAAGAAGAAGAAGAGCTGGTTTTTTTATATGCCAACTTCCTCTATCTTTTAAGGAGAATCAAACTGGTTTACAGTCTCCTTCTCTTCCCCTCCCCACAACAGACACCTTGTGAGTGGGGCTGAGAGAATTCAGAGAACTGTGACTAGCCCAAGGTCACCCAGCAGTTTTATGTGTTGGAGTGGGGAAACCAACCCAGTTCACAAGTTTAGAGTCCGCCGCTCATGTGGAGGAGCGGGGAACCAAACCCCGTTCTCCAGATTAGAGTCCTCCACTCTTAACTGCTACACCACTCTGGCTCTCCAGCAGGCTGGAGACCAATTAACTTTGAAAAGGATCTTGTGAATAATGACACAGACATTATAAATATCACGCCGGCGGATCCTGATTGACAGGAGAAGACAGGTCTATCCATTAAGTCCAGTTTCAAAAATGAGCAAGGACTTCAGAGATAATCACATGGGCAAAGCCGAACTTTCGGACTTTCCCCCCATTATCGAAATAATATCATTCTGCTACTGTTTGTGTGTGGTCCCCCCCCCCCGTTCTTTCTAATATTTTCAGTGTCGAAACACTGTAATTTAATTAAACGCTTCCCCTGAAAAGGGAACTAATTTGCTATCCGCATTAAACGTCTGCGTTCCCAAAGGAGCACGTGATTTGCGCGTTCCTTTGCCAGTGTCAGATAGTTCTGGAACTGGGCAACGGGAGGGCGGAAGAGAGCGACTGGCAGACCAAAGGAAGGAGGATAACAGCGAATGACATACCGATGCCGAAAAGCAATTTTGTGCATCCTCTCCAGGGAAACTCTGCTTCACAATTGGTTTTTCAGAAGGCGAGCCGGCTTTAAAATATATTCCACTGATTTCGTGTATACTGGAGTGTGGCTGAGGAATCAGGACACCAATAATCCAAACTCGAGTTGCTTATATAGTCCTTTCCCCCTAAATCATTGGAATATTCAGACTCACAAACTGGGGAAGATCTAGACCAGGGGTGTCAAACATAAGGCCCGCAGGCCGGATCGGGCCCATGGAGAGCTATTACCTGGCATGAGAGTCAGCCAAGGCATCCACCCCCTCCACTCTTAGAATAATAGAATTATAGAGTTGGGAGGTACCACTAGGGTCATCTAGTCCAACCCCCTGCACAATGCAGGAAATTCACAACTGTCTCCCCCTCACATCCCCAGTGACCCCAACTCCATGCCCAGAAGATGGCCAAGATGCCCTCCCTCTCATCATCTGCCTATGGTCATAGAATCAGCATTGCTGACAGATGGCCATCTAGCCTCTGCTTAAAAACCTCCAGGGAAGGAGAGCTCACCACCTCCCGAGGAAGCCTCTTCCACTGAGGAACTGCTCTGACTGTCAGAAAATTCTTCCTAATGTCTAGATGGAAACTCTTTTGATTTAATTTCAACCCGTTGTTTCTGGTCCGGCCTTCTGGGGCAACAGGAAACCATCCTCTATATGACAGCCCTTCACGTACTTTGTTGGGGTGGGAGGGTGGCTGCCTCAGCTGGCTCATGGGCCAGATAAGAGCTCTCAAGGGGCTGGATCTTGCCCACAGGCCTTATGTTTGACACCCCTGCCCTAGAATCTAGAAAAAATGAAGTCTTTGAGTGACATCTAGGGTTGCCAGGTCCCTCTTCGCCACTGGTGGGAGGATTTTGGGGCAGAGCCTGGAGAAGGCGGGGTTTGAGAGGGAAGGGGCTTCAATGCCATAGAGTCCAATTGCCAAAGCGGCCATTTTCTCCAGGGGAACTGATCCCTATCAGCTGGAGATCAGTTGTAAGAGCAGGAGATCTCCAGTTTGTATCTGGAGGTTTTGGAAATCAAATAAGGAACACTTATGGCATAAGTTCCCTGACCTGGATGGCCCAGGCTAGCCTGATCTCATCAGATCTCAGAAGCTAAGCAGGGTCAGCCCTGGTTAATATTTGGATGGGAGACCACTAAGGAATACCAGGATTGCTGTGCAGAGGAAGGCACTGGCAAACCACCTCTGTTAGTCTCTTGCCATGAAAACCCAAAAAAAGGGGTCACCATAAATCGGCTGCGACTTGACGGCACTTTACACACACACACATGGCATAAGCATGCTGTTAAGCCCTAAATACAAGAAAGTCAAAGTAATGTTATGCTACAATTTATAACAAGTTCTCACAAAGTTCCAACTGAATATTATTGCACATATTTATAAACTTTTAACAGTGTACATATAGCATATAGCTACATAAGAATAGATTCGTACACATATGCAGTGAGAACTTGTTATAAATTGTAGTATAACATTACTTTGACTTTCTTGTATTTTGGGCTTAACAGCATGCTTATGCCATAAGTGTTCTTTATTTATTTGATTTCCAAAACTCTGATTTGAACACTAGTTGTTATATTGCATCTGGAGGTTGGCAACCCTAATGACATCACATCCTTGCTGGGTTCCCTCCCCCACTCGGTACCTTCACCAGGCACTGCCCCCAAACCTCTGGGAATTTCCCAAGCTGAATTCACACCCCTAATTCTGAAACTTTGCTTTCAAACTTCCTTTCCCTCCACAGTATCTTTGATTCAGTTTTCTGTCCTTCGCTGGTACTTCTGGGAGAGGAAGGGTTAATCATCTAACAAACAAGATAAATGAGTCAAGTTGTGTGTTGCAGTTGTTCAAGCCCATCACATTCAGCATTTTTTTATTAGTACAAACCCAACATTTCAAAATGAATACTGAAAGTTAGTGTATGTCTCCTTACCTTGATCCTTCCTAGGTCACACTTATAAACAAAACATTTTATAGAGATAGGTTTTTCCCCTATAAAATCTATAATAAATAAGATTCTTCCACAGCCTTGTAAAATACTCCCTCGGTCAAGGTGAAAAATGGCTGAAGACCAAACAATTTCTAAGTCAGGTTTTAAGAGGGCCCTAAAACTAGTTAGAGCCAGTGTGGGGTAGTGGTTAAGGTATCGTACTAGGGCCTGGAAAACCCAGGTTCGAATCCCTGCTCGTGCCATGGAAGGTTGCTAGGGGACCTTGGTCCGGTCTAGAGATGGGAAGGCCTGGAAAAAACTGAAAAAATGGGGGGGAAACAGGGTTTTTTTTTTCGTTTTTTTCCAAAAGCTGTTCCCTCCCGCCCAAAAAAATCGCCTTTGGAAAAAATGGGGAAACCCCCCCCCCCAATTTTTCCATTTTTTCCCCCAGGACTTCCCATCTCCAGTCCCATATGCTCAGCCCTGACCCTGGCTAGTATTTGAATGGGAGACCTCTAAGGAATACCATTGGCATGATGTGGAGGAAGGTAATGGCAAACCACATCTGAAAGTCTCTTGCCTTGAAAACCCTACGGGTTGAAATTGAATCAAAAGAGTTTCCGGACTGGCAGCAGCTCTCCAGGGTCTCAGGCAGAGGTCTTTCACATCACCTGCTTGCCCAGTCCCTTTAACTGGAGATGCCGAGGATTGAACCTGGGACCTCCTGCATGCCAAGCAGATGCTCTACCACTGAGCCACAGCCCTTCCCTTCTATGGTTCTAGTTCAGCTGTGACTTCATGGCAAAAGAGAAAGAAAAAGAAAGAAAGCTAGTGATGGCATTTGCCCTCCATTTGGAATTTGGCTTGCATTTCTCTCAGCATTACCATCATGTTTGGGGGAAAAAATCAATTCCAATTTATTAACTTGTTTTAGTTAACTGCAGTGTTTACAGACTACGCAGCCAGGAAGAGAACAGAAAGCACTGTGGGCAAATGGACACTCATACAATAAACAACATAAACATCAGCCAGCATAGTGTACTCGTTGGAATATCGGACTAGGATCTATGAGACCCGAGTTTGAATGCCTACCAAGGCTGAGCCAGTCTTGGTGCAGTAACATAACCTGGGTACTTGCAACTCCCTGAGTAACATATACTATAAAGCAAAATAAGGCTTTATTGAATAAATCCAAGGATGATATTAAAACAAGTTATGTAGTTCAGAAGCAGTGAAGTGCATAAAAATAATAAAGCTGACTAGTTATCTTATTTACTTGGAGTTTGATTCCCCACTCCTCCACATGAGCGGCGGACTCTAATCTGGTGAACAATGTTGGTTTCCCCACTACTACACATGAAGCCTGCTGGGTGACCTTGGGCTAGTCACAGTTCTCTCTGAACTCTCTTAGCCCCACCTACCTCACAAGGTGTCTGTTGTGGGGAGAAGAAGGGAAGGAGATTGTAAGTCGGTTTCTTCTGCTCAGAAAGAGCTCCAAGGAAGCAGGAAGCATTCGAATCCCCGCCTCTTTACATGCTGCTTTGTAATTGGGTGTGAGAGAAACCAAGCTTGCGTGTCCCACGCTTTGCCTTATGCATGGAGATTTCACCCAGGCTGAGCTCAGGGGAGAGGGAAGAATCAGGTTAACTGAGAAACAGGAAGTTCCAGGATTTGTGAGGGTTGGCCATGAGATCATCTCTAATAGACAGAAAACTACCTTAGTGGAGTGGTGAAATATATCCCTTTGTGTCTTCAGTAATATAGTATTTAATATTGGATAATCCATCACTGTCAACCTGGAATGCTGTTTAGCATTTGACAGCCTCTCAGCGAGATAACCCAAAATGGTATTTAAAATCAGCATAGGAGATTTCTCAACCGACGCTTCCGAAAAACAAAGAGATGTCGACGAGTCTAAGGGCCCAGTATTCTGCGGGGAAACGCCAACAACATGTGAGGTTGGGATTTACAATTTCAGATATATAATTTGAAAGACGCAACAGGGTGGGATTCTGAATACGGGTAGATATTTGTGGTCAGTCCGATCCTCTGGTCATTTTGGAGCTCGCCGTTCCGAGAAGGGGAGCGTGGAGCTGACGCTTCGTGGGTTGCGGCTGTCAGGCGGGGTGACAACGTGACAAGCTAATTCATTCAGAGCCCATTTTTATTGTAATTGAAATCTCAACAGTCGGCCTTGTAGAGAAAGCCTTCCACAGTAATCAGGAGCTTTGTCGACTGGTAATGAACACCCTGCAGGGGTGATTCAGGCAAGATCGCCCTGCCGTTGGTCCAACTCGCGGCACCTGGAGAAAAAGGAAAATACTAATTCCTTCCCAAAGACAAAAGCTACCACACACCAGGTAAATTGGGAGAAGCAGGTAGTTCAAGAGGATGCCGATTATTAGACAGGCTGGGATTTATCCCCTAAAGTCGCATTGCAAGAACAAAGAGCTGAAAACAGAGAGCAATTATTTCGGAGACCTGAAACATCTTTGAAGTTTGCCTGACGTTATTTATTGAGTTCAGTGTTTCTGTCCTGATTTTCTTCCCAATGGGGACCCAGAATGGCTTACGAAATATGAAATATGGAAATACAATTGAAATTAACAAAAAGAAAGACAAAACTAACACAGAACATTATCAAACAGAAAGCAAAAAACAACACAATACAGTATATCACATCCTGGGCTAGTCCTGGATTCATTCAGTTAGGGTCTCTGGCTACAAAGGGACAAGAGCCCTTTGAAGGGTTGCCAACCTCCAGATACTAGAAGAAGAAGAGTTGGTTTTTATATGCTGACTTTCTCTGCCACTTAAGGGAGACTCAAGCCGGCTTACAATCACCTTCCCTTCCCCTCCCCACAACAGACACCCTGTGAGGTAGGTGAGGCTGAGAGAGTGTGACTCGCCCAAGGCCACCCAGCTGGCTTCATGTGTAGGAGCAGGGAAACAAATCCAGTTCACCGGATTAGCCTCAGCAGCTCACATGGAGGAGCGGGGAATCAAACCCGGTTCTCCAGATCAGACTCCACCACTCCATATATAGGATTCAAATGAGTAGATAGAAACAAAAATTCCCATTTGTTTCATTTTCTCAGTGGTTTTGGTGTGAATGTTTCCTCTTGGTTGTGTAGATGCATGTATATCTTGTATGCATATTATATTATTTTTAATATGCAGTTTATTCAGTATTTATACCTTTAATGCACACTATTTAGAACTACAGTGCATGTGAAACAGTGATTTATGGCTGCACAAATAAGAAAAATTACAGGGAAAAACATAGGTGAAACTAGAGGGGCAAGGAACGCAAGGAAAATGGAGACGAGTCATGATGCATGCCTATTCTCTCCAGGATCAGAGGAGCATGCCGAATATATTAAGTGCTGTGAAACACAGTCAGAATGGTGCTGCTGCAGTCATCTTGCTTGTGGGCTTCCGAGAGGCATCTGGTTGGCCGCTGTGTGAACAGACTGCTGGACTTGATGGGCCTTGGTCTGATCCAGCATGGCTTTTCTTATGTTCTTAAGGAAAAGTGAAATTGAAAATTTCAGCAGAAAATTCCCAGGATGAGAAATTCAAAATTGTTTTACCAAAATTGTTTTGCCAGCAATATTCCTATATCGCACGATCTCCAGTAATACCTATCTAAAAGAAACAGGTGGCTACATGGAGCCTCATTTAGTGAAGATCTGTGATGCTATTTGACGTCTTCAAAAATATACTGATTCTCCCAAGATTAAGATTGCCAGTTCTGGGTTTGGAAATACCTGGAGATTTTGGGGGTGGAGCCTGAGGAGGGAGGGGTTTGGAGAGGGGAGGGACTTCCATGCCATAGAGTCCAATTGCCAAAGTGGCCATTTTTTCCAAATGAATGATGTCTATCAGCTGGAGATCAATTGTAATAGCAAGAGATCTCCAGCTAGTATCTGGAGGTTGGCAACCCTACCCGATAGATCTGTAATTTATGTGACTGACTTTTTTAATTTGTTACCAGTATAATTGTCATAATCATCCGGTCATTTTGTAACAAGGAGATACCCATTTTCCTCATTGGTTTTCGACCTTCTGGAAAAGGCCAAAACAGAGTTATGTAAGAAGAAAAAAAAGGGGAATAGAACCCAACCTGGAAAACAGAAGTTGGGTACACAAGGTTGGGTGGGATGAAAAAAATATACTGTTTGAATAGGTTGATACTTGCACACAACTTATGCAGGAGACATATACAGCCCAGCATAAAATCCTAAAACAATACCACCAGATGTTGGTGTAATTGGTAATATATTCAACCTATTACATGCCTGGTCAGTTCTATATTGCCTGTACATGTAAAAATATATTTGTAATGTGTGGGCTTGTTTTTATATGATTTAAATAGACCACTGAGGAAGGCCATATAGGCCGAAACTCGTTTGGCTTGTGGTGACAGACATCAACCTTTAGAAATGCCATTGTGCTATTTTACCGGTTTTTAAATAATTTTAATTCTTATATAGCGCTTCTAATAAATTATATAGTTTCTTATATAGCGCTTCTAATAAATTATATAGTTTCATATATATATATATTTCATTCCACCCATCCTTGGGTACCCAAAACAGAGTTATTCCAGGATGGATCTACCCCAGCCGACGAAGCTTTCTACACGGTTTAGTCAAGCAGTAGAAGACAACCTCCCATCCCAAAAGTGACCTGCCATTAATCACCAGAGAAGAGAATGAGGAAGAGGGGAAAAAGAAGTTACAATCAGCTGGAGGGATCTCAAAGGAGAGAGAAAGAGGCCATGCCTGACAGAAGCCAAGTCCGGCCGGCTGCCGGGCTTGGGGGAGCCTTCCTTTGTCTCGTGTGATGCTTTTAGCCTCCCTCCGAGCGATCGATGCCCAAATCAAATGCATTATCTTTGTTTACATCCCAGGCCGTGCAGCGGGAAATCTTTGCTTGGCTAAAGAGCCTGCCGCCTTCACGTGATGGATGCCCTGTTTAAGTGATGCCTCGGAAAGCTTTCCCAAAGGCTCTGACAGAGGACTCACCGGAGAATAAACGACTTCCCCTTAAATTACAAGTGCCAAGGTTTTAGCAGACACACAGTGTGAATGTCACCCTATAAATTCAATATATTCTGCAGCTGCTGGGGTTAAGGAGCTATTGTTACTAGGCATTGGGGGGTGGGGGGAGAGAGACGTTTGAACTTGTCGTTTGGCCCAAGGTGGGTTTGGGTGGCAAAGAGAGGGGGCATTCGGTTTTGATAATTCTCGTCTTCCCCTTGCGATTGTACACAGAAGGCCCCCGGTTCTAAGCAAGAGGTGATGTGAAAGTCCCCTGCCTGTAGGGTTGCCAGATGCCCAGTGGTGGAGGGCAAACCCCTGGTAATTAACCCCTCTGCCCACCGACCACCTGAGGGTCGGCGGGCAAATGTGCTCGCACGCATACACACTGTGCACACTGCACTTCCAGATTACAACCGGAAGTGCCGCCTCGCGAGGGGCCTTTTCCTCTTAGTTTGAGTGGTAAAGGGCAAACTAAGAGGAAAAGGCCCCTCACGAGGCGGCACTTTCGGTTGTAAACTGGAAGTGATGTGCACAATCCCAGCCTCAGCCCAATAGCCTCCCACCGGAGGAGAGGGGGGACTTGGCAGCCCTACCTGCCTGAGACCCCGGAGAGCCGCTGCCGGTCTGAGTAGACAATACTGACTTTGATGGACCGCAGGTCTGATTCAGTATAAGGCAACTTCATGTGTTCATGTGTATTCAAGGTTTTGGTGTTGGTCTGGGACCATTCTATCTGCGGGACCATCTCTCCCGCTATGCCTTCCAGACAGCATGGCGCTCAGCTGGTAACACCTTACTGGTGCTCCCCAGCCCCAAAACGATCCGGCTGTCTTCGACCAGGGCCAAAGCTTTTTTGGCTCTGCTACAGCCTGGTGGAACTCTCTATCAAATGAGACGCAGGCCCTGTGGGACCTGGGCCACCATACCCAAAAGGTTGGGAACCGCTGCCCTACAGCATAGGTGGTCCATTTGTTCCAGTAAACTGTGAGCAATCACCATCAATAGCTACCTGACCAGTGATTGTGGTGTATACTACCAACATAGGTTTGCGAACCACCAAGTACTAGCTGGAGATCTCTTGCTATTACAATCAATCTTGTAGGAAAATCAGGGATCAATAATTCCTGTTCTCTGACTCTGCTCCCACCCTTTGCAAACAGGCTCAAAGTGATTCTTAGCTGAATTTGCAATTTAACCAGATCTGTTAAGAGTTTACTGGTACACATTAAAACATAAGGAAAATGTCAGGGCTGCAGCCAGCACAAAACAAAAGTAGAATGAAAGGGGGGTATAACATTCACTAATATATGTATTGTAGGGTAAATGAAATGTACTTTCTTTGATCAAACGAACTGTCTGCCAAGCATTACCTTGAACTCAGCCAAACAGATCTGCAGTCAAGGATAGCCAAAAGTAATTAAGACATAGATAAGACATCCGCTGAAGAATACTGAAACATATATCATGAGTCAAAATAGACAGCCTTGATAAAATGAACTACCAATCCAAAATTACCAGATGTGTTGCAGAGTGCAAATAAAGTTTAACAGGAGTTGGGAAGCGAGCAGCTTTTGCTAACAGAAGATATGAATTGATTTAAGCATTATTCCATAGTTAATGGTAATACAAGTGCCAAAATTAAACACATCTCAATATGGGATTGGTAAGGAGAGGAAGCAACATCTCCTGGCTCTCTCAAAGGTAAGAAAAGCCTTTAAAAGAACACCTGACAGGCTGCTAATGCTACTTGTGCAAGCTAACTTCCTAGCTCCTTGGCTACTGGAGGAATCGCCTGGCTCTCTCAAAGTGAGGGGGTTCTTCCAGATGTTGTTAGCCACATGCAAGAGAAAACATGCTATCCAGCACCTATATAGCATCAGCAGGTCTGAGACCAAGGTGAAAGATGCCCTCAGGTTTAAAGCAACAACTATTTCCAAAAGAGACAAACTCTGGTACAAAAATCTCCAGGGTCCCCTTGGAATTCTTTGTCTTGGCACAAAAAGACCATTAGTAAAGTATTTTGTGATCAAACAGAGACAGTTCAAGCTTGTATACCGCAGGTTCAAGCTTGTATACCGCAGGTTCAAGCTTGTATACCGCAGGTATACAACAGTTCAAGCTTGTATACCGCAGGTCAGGAAAGGTAGTAATAAGTTCAAACTTGTATACTGCAGGTCAGGAAAGGTAGTAATAAGTCCAAGAGGTCACCACCATGGCTAACGGGTAAGGTGAAGGAAGCAATTAGAGAAAAAAAGTCTTCCTTCAGAGACTGGAAGGTTTGCTCAAACGAGGCGAACAGAAGCAAACACAAACTTGCACAAAGGAAATGCAAGCAGATAATTAGAGATGCAAAAAAAGATTTTGAGGGGCATATTGCTAAACACATCAAAACAAACAATAAGAAATTATTTAAGTATATTGGGAGTAGGAAATTCCAACTTCACATATACACTGATGGGATCTGTGCTGGCAGCGACAGACCAAGAAAGGGATCTTGGGGTGGTGGTGGATAGCTCAATGAAGATGTCAACCCAGTGTGTGGCTGCTGTAAAAAAGGCAAATTCCATGCTGGCCATAATTAGACGAGGAACAGAGAATAAAACTGCTGATATCATACTGCCCTTGTACAAATCTATGGTGAGACCACACTTGGAATACTGTGTACAGTTCTGGTCACCACACCTAAAAAAGGATATTACAGAGCTTGAGAAGGTGCAGAAAAGAGCAACCAAAATGATTAGGGGACTAGAGCAACTGTCCTATGGGGAGCGCTTAGGACGCTTAGGGCTGTTTAGCTTGGAAAGAAGGCAGCTAAGGGGAGACATGATAGAGGTCTATAAAATTATGCATGGTTTGGAGAGAGTGGACAGGGAGACGTTTTTCTCCCTCTCCCATAATACTAGAAAACGGGGTCATCTGCTAAAGCTGGAGGGTGAGAGATTCAAAACAGATAAAAGGAAGTATTTTTTCACACAACGCATAGTTAAATTGTGGAACTCCCTGCCCCAGGATGTGGTGATGGCTGCCAGCTTGGAGGGCTTTAAGAGGGGAGTGGACATGTTAATGGAGGAAAGGGGTATTCATGGCTATTAGTTGGAATGGATGCTGGTCATGCTGCATATCTGTTCTCTCTAGTATCAAAGGAGCATGCCTATTATTTTGGGTGTGGTGGAACACGGGCAGGGTGGTGCTGCTGCAGTCATCTTGTTTGTGGCTTCCTAGAGGCACCTGGTTGGCCACTGTGTGAGCAGACTGCTGGACTTGATGGGCCTTGGTCTGATCCAGCAGGGCCTTTCTTATGTTCTTATGTTCTTAAGAGAAAGTTAATTAAAGTTCTTAGTTTAGAAATTGGCAAGCTTAGTACATCCTGACTACATGCAGGCAGACAGTCAAGGACAAGCAGGAAATTCCTAATCTACAAAGGAACTTGGCAAATCCAGCAAATGCTGACTATATGCAGACAAAACGGTACATGGAAAGCACCTGGCTGGAAAGTCGAGGACAGGGTAGCCAATAAACAACCTAAACGACGCATGTGCAAAGAACTTATGAATAGTAATCTAATGTAACCAATGAAAACTAAGGGGTGTGGGTTGGGAATAGTGTAAAGTGATGTAAGTTGTATGTTTTATCCAATACAACGGCCAGAAACACTGAATTCCTCCCCCTATCAAATGGGGGGCTGGAAGAGGGAAATGTGGGCGTGGCTAAGGGTATAAAAGAGTGGACTCGCCACTGAATGAGCGAGTTGGCTTGGCTGTTGAAGCTAACTCCTTTATTTGCAAATAAATTCTTTTTTAAAAAACAGATTTCTGAGTCCCAGTTTTCTCTGTCTCTGTACACAAATGGGATAAGAGTGTTTGGCATTTGTGATTGGCGTTTCTGACAATCTCCAGCTGATAGAGATCAGTTCACCTGGAGAAAATGGCCACTTTGGCAATGGGACTCTATGGCATTGAAGACCCTCCCATCCCCAAACCCCACCTTCCACAAGCTCTGCCCCAGAAACCTCCCACTGGTTGCAAAGAGTGACCTGGCAACCCTATACCAACAGCATAGGCACGGAAACAGTTAAAATAATTCTCCTTTTGAATTTTGAACAGCTCATCAATGTGTTCATAGGACGATGCTTGGCTCCAAAGAAAATAAGCATAAACAGTGTCCTTGCTTGCAAAGATCACAGGATCACCACCCCCAAATCCATCTGGCCAATGTACAAAGGGGAACGAAAATATTGGACTTGAAAAAATCTTTCCTATATAGAAAGAAAGATGAAAGCACTTCAGTCTTCTTAGAAATGGTTCAAATGGTGCGTCGTGAACTCTGTGAGGATTTGAAGCTTCCACCCAAAATTTTGAAGTCATCAGCAAGGACGTCCTTAGATTTTCTAAAGCGAATGGAACAACATCCTCCCCTTTGGATCCCCTCGCAATGTATATTTCACTGCAAGGACAGAGCTGGAAGGAAAGCAGGAGTCGATGCATAAACACCCCAAGAGAATTTTCAAACTTTGATGAAAAGGTTGCATTCACCGCAGAAAGGAAAAGGGGGCAATAGTCGGTGTTCACTTGCACAAGAGAGGGGGTGGGAAACAGTTCAGAAGTTATGGAAAGTTTGCGGGGAAAACTAGGGCAAAAACAACAGGAGGTTTGCTCAGAATTGTTAGGAAGCTCCGCACCAAAGCAGGGCAGAGCGCCGCTGGCGGGCTTGCACAGAAGCTGTGGTCAGATGACAGCTGCACTGTTGGATTTTAAACTTTCAATGCACACTCAGCAAATGTAAAACAATGGGCCATGGCTAAGCCAAATTGGATCAGCAAGACGAACGAAACAGGATGCCCTTACAAAGTTAGCTAAATATTTCCCTAGCATATATTTAGGGTTGCCAGTAGGGTTGCCAACCTCCAGATACTAGCTGGAGATCTCCTGCTATTACAACTGATCTCCAGCCGATAGAGATCAGTTCACCTGGAGAAAATGGCCGCTGTCACAATTGGATTCTATGGCATTCAAGTCCCTCCCCAAACCCCGCCCTCCTCAGGCTCTGCCCCAAAAACCTCCCACCAGTGGTGAAGAGGGACCTGGCAAGTGGCAACCCTAGTTGCCAGCTCTGGGTTGGGAAATACCTGGAGATTTTGGGGGTGAAGGCTGAGGAGGGCAGGGTTTGATATGGATCCTCTCTGATATGGATCCCCACCCCCCACCCTGGTAGCAACTGGTTGCAGTAATACAAACATGACTAAGATGTAGCGCTGGGTATAAATAGAGCCACCCTGCAATCTATGTTTAAAAATGCTGCCTGTTTGTCATCATGCAAATATGGTTGGGAAGGAAAAATGGAAAAGAGAAATAGAGGTCATGTCTAAAACCGACAGCAGCCCAGATGAGACGCCCGGCTCACAGCTGCCTCTTCCGCTGTGCCCAAAATTTACCATCCAGGAGTTGTTCTGATTCCCTTCATCCTCAGCACTGCAATTCCCACGATCATCCAGAAGATGGTGGCCGATTTTGAGACTCCTAGGTTTATTTTCTGAGGAGCTAAGCCTGCCACAAATGGATGGATGGACTGACGGACAGCCAGGCGCACTCACACGTACTGTTATTATAGATTCCTTTCCTCATAATTCCCAGCAGGGAGTCGGCCTTTTTCACAACTACTGCTCATTGAGTCGATGTTTTCATTGGACTGTCCACCCCAACCTCAAGATCACTTTCAGTCTGAGTCTCCGCCAACCTCATCAGCATATATTTAAAGTTAGGACTTTTTGTTCTGTCTTGCGCCATCATACACTTTGCGAAACCAAACTTTGCATGCCCTCTTGCTCAATTTAGAGAGATGGCCCAGTAGCTCTTAACAATGGGCCTTGTTTTTCACAATCATGCAAAATTTGGTATCATCTGTAAACTTGACTATTACACTGCTCACCTTTAGTTCTGAGTCATGCATGAAGAAAATTGAACAGCATTGGTCTCAAATAACAATCCTTGTAGGACTCCACTGTTCACTTCCCTCCATTGTGAAAACTGCCCATTTGTTCCTACTCTCTACCTCGGCATGTCATTTAACCAATTTTTAATCCATAAGAGGATTCATCGTTTTATCCTTATGAAGGATGAGCAGGGTTGCCAGGTCCCTCTTCGCCACCGGCGGGAGGTTTTTGGGGTGGAGCCTGAGGAAGGCGGGGTTTTGGGAGGGAGGGATCTCAGGAGGGTACAAGGACACAGAGCCAACCCTCCAAAGCAGCCATTTTCTCTAGGGGAACTGTTCCATCACCTGGAGATCAGTTGTAATAGCAGGAGATCTCCGGCCACCAACTTAGCATTGCTAACCCCCAGGTACTGGAAAGTAAATAACAAAAGGCAAACCTGTGCTGCAATAGCAAAGCTGAAACAAACAAGCAGCACGGAGGCTCAAACTACTGAAACATATATATAATGCATTGCAAACCACAAAGAGCAAATACAAAGCCATCAACACATGCATATAACAAACACACAGTCAAAAATCCAAGTACAAACATATATACAATCCAGCTACAGACACAAATTCCATCTTGAAGAAAGCAGTCCAATATAAAGTATCCAAAAGAGACAACCGGAAATCACACGGTTCAGTAATGTTCATAAGGATCCACTGGAGCTGGACCCACCAAGGTAAGGCAAGACAAGAACGTGAAATCTAGATAATTAACGCATTTCGTAGTTTCTTCTTCAGCTTGTCCAATGCTGAGTCAATCTTCATAACATGAAAATTCAAATCTCCATAATGAAATGGATGAACTATTACAGATAATTACAGGGTTCAATGTTGCATCTCCTGACCGAATCAGCCTCTGTGCTGCTTGTTTGTTTCAACCTCCAGGTACTAGCTGGGGATCTCCTGCTATTACAACTGATCTCCAGCCAATAGAGATCACTTCACCTGGAGAGAATGGCCGCTTTGGCAATTGGACTCTATTGCATTGAAGGGTGACAAAAGTAGCTGCAGCGATCACCAGAAACGCTATGGTCAGAAATTGTGGAAGCAGTGCAGGGCTTATTTTTCTTTTCAATTTTTCTCCCAGGATGCTGTGCGTCCCCCACAAGGCTCCTGCTGGGTGCCAACCCTAGATTGCACTGTGTGTATATGTTTTAAAATCCCTCAGTTGAGTTTTATTTTTCTTCCCAACTGCAGCGACCACATTTTGAGAGAAATTAATGACGATTCTCCCGACGCAGCTCTCTGCAATGAGATTTACATGGCTCTGTAATCAATAGCGGGGTCAAGAGAGAAAAATCTGTCCTTTGCAGCATCTGTAGGAAGCATCTGTAGGAAGACCATTACTGGGGGTGAGGGGAGTGTATTTTATCTAGTGCTTAATATATGAATTATTCTGAGGTATTTATTGCTTTTAAATGACAATTGTTATAAAAACGGTTTGATAAATACGATCATTATTTTAAAAATTTGCTGTGTTTATTTATTTACTTATCCACAGTGCCTTTTCAGGGTCCTTTTTTATGCTCAGGGGTTTATGCGTTTCCCCCCATTTTTTTCTTTCTCAGCTATTTCTCCTTTATAGCAAATAAAGATATGCTTGGATGAATTGCGCATAAAATTGTTTATTGCTGCTTAAATCTTCCAAGGCTTTGGTGCAGGAGATACATGGCCAAGTTCCTTGCCATAATTATTGTTCAGTTTAGGACAACATCCCTCCCGTTTAGGGGTCGGGCTCTAAGTTGGACCTGTTTTGCATGTACTGGGACTCACTTGGGTAACAAAGGTCCCAGCTTCAATCCCTGCCATATCCAGCTAAAAGGGTCAAGCAATAGGTGATAAAAATGATCTCTACCTCTGCCAGTCAGAGTATTCAACACTGTCCTTGGTAGACCAATGGTCTGACTCGGTATAGCCAAATGTATGTGTTCTTTTATGCTTCCATGTAGTCGTCCATGATTGCAGTGAGCATGCAAGGTAGGGTTGCCAACATCCAGGTGAGGGCTGGAAATCTCCCCCTATTAAAATTGATCTCCAGGCGACAGGGATCAGTTCACCTAAAGAAAATGGACTCTGTTGCATTATACCCCATTGGTGAGGCCTTCCCCTCACCAAACCCTCAACTCCTCAGGCTCCACCTCCAAAATCTCCATGTATTTAACAACCCAGAGCTGGAAACTAGGGTTGCCAACCTCTAGGTCCTAGCTGGAGATCTCCTGCTATTACAACTGATCTCCAGCCAATAGAGATCAGTTCACCTGGAGAAAAATGGCCGCTTTGGCAACTGGCACTTTGTCCCTCCCCTCCACAAACCCCGCCCTCCTCAGGCTCCAACTCCAAATCCTCCCACTGGGGACTAGGAGGGACCTGGCAACCCTACCAGTTCCTGAGAGCCAGTGTGGTGTCGTGGTTAAGAGCAGCAGACTCTAATCTGGAGTACTGGGTTTGATTCCCCACTCCTCCACATGAAGCCTGCTGGGTGACCTTGGGCCAGTTGTAGTTCTCTCAGAACTTTCTCAGCCCCACCTACCTCACAAGGTGTTTTGAGAGCTAGCGTGGTGCAGTGGTTAAGAGTGGTGGTTTGGAGCGGTGGACTCTGATCTGGAGAACCCGGTTCGATTCCCCACTCCTCCACATGAGCGGCGGAGGCTAATTTGGTGAACTGGATTTGTTTCCCCACTCCTCTGCATGAAGCCAGCTGGGTGATCTTGGGCTAGTCACAGTTCTCTTAGAGCTTTCTCAGCCCCACCTACCTCACAGGGTGTCTGTTGTGAGGAGGGGAAGGGAAGGTGATTGTAAGCCAGTTTGATTCTTCCTTAAGTGGTAGAGAAAGTCGGCATATAAAAACCAACTCTTTTTCTTTTCTTCTTATGGTAGAGAAAAGTGGGGTATAAAAACCAACTTTTTTCTTCTTCTTCTTCCTCTGGAGTTAGGGTTGCCAGGTCCCTCTTCGCTACCGGTGGGAGGTTTTTTGGAGGGGAGCCTGAGGAGGGCGGGATTTGGGGAGCGGACATCCATGCCATAGAGTCTAATTGCCAAAGCGGCCATTTTCTCCAGGGGAACGGATCTCTATCAGCTTGAGATCAGTTGTAATAGCAGATCTCCAGCCACCACCTGGAGGCTGGCAACCCTATCTGGAGGGCCAACAACAGGGTGTAAAGGCAGAGACCTACCCTGATGTTGCCTCTTAGCCCATGGAGTCAGAGGTTTCCTGCCTCTGAACATGGAGGCGGCTTCAGTTTCAGCCCCCTCTATGTCTCGTCCTGTTGACTTAGTTTATGCCAAGGCCATTCCGGTCTCCTTGCCCATTTACTCGAAAGCCTCTTCCAAGACTGGCTATGTAACCGTAGAAGAGCAAAACGTTGGCTTTAATTTTGCTTATTTGAAGTAACAAAAGCTGGCACCAGCAGCATTTGCGCGCGTCTGTCCCATAATTGTTCCTCTCCCGGTGGATCTATTTCTCTCTTCCATCTCCCTCCCTTTTGTCAGGAGGACCATTAAGGCGCTAAATACACCGGCAACGACTTGATGGGATTCGGCTCCAGACAGTCTGAGAGGTGAAGGAATCGTCGTCGCAAATGTGTTGCCGCATTAAGCTGTTGATTAAACACTTGGTAATTTGGCCCGGAGATTACCAACCAGGCATGGGAGGCGGGGAGGGTGGAGATAATGGTTACAACAGCCAGGGCTGCCTTCCTTGCAGAAAACGGTCTCTTTTTTCTCTTCATCTCTCAAGATCGGAATTTAATCTTGCTATTGTTAGTCATCATAACCTTGTTAGACATAAACAGTTCATAATAAAATGGGTTTAAATCTGCTTTTTAAGGGTTTTTTTAATACCTGGGCCTGCCGAAACATTTCATCGAACACACACACACACACACACACACATACCAATTACGTCTCTGTCTTCACAATAAATACATTTATGTGTTAAAACAAAAATGTGTTCCTGGAAAATAAACACCTGTCAGATGGCACTTAGGGTAAAGCTTGCTATAGGCCCGTACATGAACTATAGAAATACATATAGAGTTAGGGCTGTTGGGAAAAAAAATTCAGGAAAGTTTGGCTTCGGCAAAATTCGGCCCTTTTAAATTTGGGCTGTGCCGAAGTCTGAACTCCCCCGCTTCAGATCCCCGAAATTTGGGCGAGATCCGGAGTTCGGGGGAAAATTCGCCCCCCCGCGGGCCTTCAGGGGGCTTCCATGAAGGCGCATGGGGGGCTCTTTAAACAGATCTGCGCCTTCCAGCTGGAAGGCGCAGATATGTTTAAAGGCCCCCCTGCGCGCCTTCAGGGAAGCCCCCATGAAGGCACGCGGGGGGAACCCCGAATCTGCTGAATTTATTCACCAAACCCCCGAAGTCGGCGAATTTGGCTCCCCCGTTTCCCGCCTTTTTTTCGGTTCGTCCCGAACTAAAAACCGCTGAATCGGGGGAAATTCAGTTGTGTTTTTCGGTTCAGGACGAACCGAATCGACAGCCCTATATAGAATACATGGAAATACCTGGAGTAGGGTTGCCAACCTCCAGGAACTAGCTGGATATCTCCTGCTATTACAACAGATTTCCAGCCGATAGAGATCAGTTCACCTGGAGAAAATGGCGAAGAAGAAGAAGAAGAAGAAGAAGAAGAAGAAGAAGAAGAAGAAGAAGAAGAAGAAGAAGAAGAAGAAGAAGAAGAAGAAGAGTTGTTCTTTATATGCCGACTTTCTCTACCACTTAAGGGAGACTCAAACCGGCTTACAATCATCTTCCCCTCCCTACAACAGACACCCTGTGAGGTAGGTGGGGCTGAGAGATCTCTAAGAGAGCTGTGACTAGCCCAAGGTCACACAGCTGGCTTCATGCAGAGGAGTGGGGAAACAAATCCAGTTCACCAAATTAGTCTCCACAGCTCATGTGGAGGAGTGGGGAATCGAACCCGGTTCTCCAGATCAGAGTCTACTGCTTTTAATACCTGGGCCTGTTAGAACATTTCATCGAACACACTCACACACCACAATGACGTCTCTATCTTCACAAGAAATACATTTATGCATTAAAATGAAAACGTGTCCCTAGAAAATAAACACCTGGCATATGGCACTCAGAACTTAAGCTTGCTATAGGCCCGTACTTGAACACTGAACACACACATATGAAGCTGCCTCATATTGAATCAGACAATCGGCCCATCAAGGTCAGTTTGGGTTGCCAGCTCCAGGTTGGGAAATACCTGGAGTAGGGTTGCCAACCTCCAGGTACTCAAACCAAGTAACTGTATTTCACTGTGCTTATTACAAAATATACCTGATAACAACTAAACTACACTCATATGCATACCCAAAAGTTTCTTTTAGCAAGATAACAAATATAATACAAAAACAACAGTGTGTACAATAGTCTACAGTGTTTCCAAAGTCAATAATCTACAGTGCTTACACAGTCATTCAAGAAAATGCTAGAGTCCAAATAACAATATATTCTCCTGGGGATAGTTAAATCCAGTAGATCAGTTTCCCCAGAGCTGTGTTCTGTAGTTGCTGGACCTTCATACGTGGTTCTGTGAACCTCCAATGGATAAACATGGTTCTTGTGAACCCTTCACAAGATGTGGTTCTATGAACCTCCAATGGATAAATGTGGTTCTTGTGAACCCTTCACAAGGACAGGGATCCGGTATTCACCTGTTTCAATAGGTTCTTCATCAGGATTCAACAAGGACTGCACTGTAGCAAGTACACCTATTGAGTGGAACGCAAAGGTTCTCCATCAAATAATAGGTTTTGTGTAACCTCCAGTTACTAGCTGGAGATTTCTTGCTATTACAACTGATCTCCAGAGATCAGTTCCCCTGGAGAAAATGGTCGCTTTGGCAATTGGGCTCTATGGCATTGAAGTCCCTCCCCTCCCTAAACCCTGCCCTCCTCAGGCTCTGCCCCAAAAAACTCCTGCTGGTGGCAAAGAGGGAGCTGGCAACCCTAACCTGGAGATTTTGGGGGTGGAGTCTGAGGAGGGCAGGGTTTGGAGAGGAGAGGGACTTCAATGCCATAGAGTCCAATTGCCAAAGCAGCTGGGTGACCTTGGGCTAGTGGCAGTTCTCTCGGGACTCTCTCAACCCACCTACCTCACAAGGTGTCTTTTGTGGGGAGAGGAAGGGAAAGAGATTGTAAACCAGTTTGATTCTCCTTTAAAAAGGTAGAGAAAGTCGGCATATAAAAACCAACTCTTCTTCTTCTTCGTTTTGTCTTCTTCTTCTTCTAAGGCCAACAGTTTATTATCTAGTTTTACTACTGTCAGCCTCTAACCACTGGGCTTCCTCAAGCTTTTCATTGAAGCATTTATTGATGGCTGCAAATTCCAGGATCACGAGCCGTTTCATCATGTCTGTGCTAACTGTCAACCTTTCTGGCATCCCAGGGATATTACCTGTTGCGGTTAAGGCAGCTGGACTAAAAAGTAGTGTTTAAAAT
The DNA here is from genome assembly GCF_029931775.1 of Euleptes europaea. NCBI lineage: Eukaryota > Metazoa > Chordata > Lepidosauria > Squamata > Sphaerodactylidae > Euleptes > Euleptes europaea. Next base: position 7,588,700 of record NC_079323.1, read on the forward strand.
ACAAGCAAGCTGAAGGCAGACTTTCAAATTTCCCAGGGGACTTTGGCATTAATGAGAACATGCTATAATTTGAAAAGACTTAACTTTTTTCCCCCTTCTGTCAAACTGTGCAGGGCCAAGACGGTTGTTAGTTTTGAGACTTCACTGAAACAAGAAATGTGCTTTTCTCTGAAATGTGCTTTTCACCTTTGGATAAAAGCTTCGGTGCATTTCCTCCCCTAGAACAATGTAATTTTTGGCTAAATGAGACTATTTTAAAACTTTAAGGATGACAATGAGGAAATTGAAATGGTTCAAGACTTTCTATGCCTTGGCTCCATAATCAACCAAAAGGGAGATTGCAGCCAAGAAATCAGAAGGCGATTGAGACTGGGAATGGCAGCCATGAAGGAGCTAGAAAAGATTCTGAAGTGTAAGGATGTGTCACTGGCCACCAAGATTAAGTTAATTCATGCCATCATATTCCCTATTACTATGTATGGGTGTGAAAGCTGGAAGTTGAAGAAAGCTGATAGGAAGAAAGTAAATTCCTTTGAAAGGTGGTGTTGGAGGACAGTGTTACGGATACCGTGGACTGCCAAAAAAAAAACCAAATCAGTGGGTTCTAGATCAAATGAAGCCTGAACTGACCCTAGAAGCTAAAATGACTAAACTGAAGCTATTGTATTTTGGTCGCATTATGAGAAGTCAAGAGTTACTAGAAAAGACAGTCATGCTAGGAAAAGTTGAAGGCGGCAGGAAAAGAGGAAGACCCAAGAAGAGATGAATTGACTCTATAAAGGAAGCCACTGCCCTCAATTTGCAAGATCTGAGCAAGGCTATCACAGATAGGACATTTTGGAGGCCTTTGATTCATAGGGTCACCATGAGTCAGAAGCGACTTGACGGCACTTAACACAACACACACACAATGTCATTTTGAGGCTCTGCAGATTTGACTGGGGTTCTCTTTCATATATCAATCAGTTTGCTAATGTTCAGTTTCATTTGGTGAGAATTTAATACATTGGGAAGGTCATACCTCAAATGCAGGCAGTTTCTATGCCACATCGTTATAGAACAGATAAATATTTCTATTGTATATGCTCAATAATTGCCAAAGCCAAAGTTAAGCACCGTCATGTGTTGGTGATTCCAATAAGAGTTTTAAACACATGCTAGAATTAGGGATGCCCCGACCTGCATGGCTCAGACTAGACTGATCTCCTCAGATCTCAGAAGCTAAGCAGAGTTGGTCCAGGTTAGTACTTGGATGGGAGACCATCAAGGAAGTCCAGTTTCGCTACACAGAAGCAGTCAATGGCAAACCACCTCTGTCTGTCGCCTTGAAAACCCTATGGCAAGAGTGTCGAGAGCCAGATACAAGGTCCGGATATGACATAAATGTCACTTGGTTGGGCTGGGCCACGCCTCGCTAGCCCTGATCGGGACTGGGGAAGGGCAGCCTCGGCTGGTTCATGGGCTGGATAAGAGCTCTCAAGGGGCCAAATCCGGCCGTATATTTGATACCCCTGCCCTATGGGGTTGCCATAAGTCAGCTGCAACATGATGGCAGTTTACACAGAGAGAGATTTAGAATTAGAATTTCTCTGTGAACACGTTCAACTATTTGGCTGATTCAGCAATCGGCTATCTGGCTTAGGCCTTATTGTCTATTTCAATATTCACCCCCAAATACACCCAGAACAAGCTGAAATGCCTTTTTCGGGTTTGTTTTTGGGTTGGTAAAGCCGATATGCAAAACCCTACCGTAGACAACATTGGCCTTGATAGACCAAGGGTCTGACGCAGCTTTGTATGCGTGCAAACCCACTCTGAAATTAATTATTGTGAGGTTAATCCTGGAAAGCAGGCAGAGAATAAATTTGGGGAGAACCAGCCCACAGAGTAAGAGAAGACTGGAACAGGCGACATTGTTCCAAGGCCACACTTTGGCTGATTCATGCCCTTGTGCTATAGGATGTTTAGCAGTGCCTTGCATTTATACAAGACATTATACAATACAGCTATCCACTCTGGTATAGCAGCTAGAGTATCAGAATAGGACTTATGAGGCCTGGGTTCAAATCCCCACTGAGCAATGGAGTTCACTGGGTGACCAGGGGCCACTCACACTGTTTCCGACTAGCCTTCCTCACAGGACTGTTGTGCAGTCAAAATGGAGGGGGTGATAAAGAATATAATATTGAGGTCCACTGAGGAAGTTGATACAAATGTATTAACAATGTTATACTAGGATCTGGAAGAACCAGGTTCGAATTCCTGCTCTGGCATGAAAACTTCTGGGTGACCTTGGATCCATCACACACTTTCATCCTGACCTACCTCACAGGGTTGTTTAGAGGATAAAATGGAGGACAGGAGAATGACCTAAGCCAATTTGGGTCTCCATTGGGGAGAAAGGAAACATGACACAAGAGATCCCACAAAAACAAGTTACCATGTAGACAAACATTTTAAAAATCTACGGACACCCTTTCCGGTTATTTGAGGCACTTTAAATAATAATCATATGATTGTTACACACAACTGAAGCACACATTATAAGAATCATAGAAAACTATAAGAGCGTTTAAAAAAAACGGTTTCCAAATCTCAATGGCTGACATCTGTTCTGAATTATTTTTAACAGCCCCTCCAGAATTATAGGAGGGAAGAGGCTTCCTCACTTCTGGAAGACAATTCCAAAGGGATAGATTTGTGCCATGGAGAAGATCCTATTTTCTTTTCTTTAGTGTAAATACATTTTAATTTTGTAAGGATGTGTCACTGGCCACCAAGATCAAGTTAATTCATGCCATCGTATTCCCTATTACTATGTATGGGTGTGAAAGCTGGACGATGAAGAAAGCTGATAGGAAGAAAATTGATTCCTTTGAAATGTGGTGTTGGAGGAGAGTGTTACGGATATCGTGGACTGCCAAAAAACCAAATCAGTGGGTTCTAGATCAAATCAAGCCTGAACTGACCCTAGAAGCTAAAATGACTAAACTGAGGCTATCGTATTTTGGTCACATTATGAGAAGACAAGAGTCTTCTCATAAAAGACAGTCATGCTAGGAAAAGTGGAAGGCAGCAGGAAAAGAGGAAGATCCAACAAGAGATGGATTGACTGACTCAATAATGGAAGCCACAACCCTCAATTTGCAAGATCTGAGCAAGGCTGTCAAAGATAGGACATTTTGGAGCACATTGATTCATGGGGTCGCCATGAGTCGGAAGTGACTTGACGGCACTTAACACATACAAAAACATGTGCCTGCTGTGACATAATTAGAACATGCCAGTAAAGACAGCAAACAACCTCCTTTCGGTTCAACCCCCCACCCCACCCCTGAAGTTTTTAGGTTCGCTTATACCATTTCTCCTTGTCCATTTCCTATTTATAGCATTTTTGTATAAAATTGTAGATGATCATGCTTACAAAGAAGCGAGAAGGTCCTATAGAACTTTAGAATAGAATCAAAGAACCATCTAGCTGGAAGGGGTCAGAGACGCCATCTAGTCCAACCCCCTGCTCAATGCAGGATCAGCCAAGAGCATCCCTGACAAGTGTTTGCCCAGCCTCTGCTTGCAGACTGCCTGTGAGGGGGACCTCACCACCACCTTAGGCAACCGATCCCACTGCTGACCTACTCTTACTGTAAAGGACTTTCCCCCTAATATCCAGCCAGTACCTTTCCACCTGTAATTTATACCCATTACTGTGAGTCCTAACCTTTGCTGCCAACTGGGACAGCTCCCTGCCCTCCTCTAAGTGACAACCTTTCAAATACTTCAAGAGAGCAATCATGTAACCCCCTCAACGCCAGACTGAACATTCCCAAGTCCCTCATCCTTTCCTAGTAGGGCTTGGTCTCCAGGCCCCTGATTGTTCTTGTCGCTCTCCTCTGCACCCGCTCTATTCTGACCACATCCTTTCTATACGCATTGACCTCACATGGCAAAAGAAGTGAAACACTGGTGTCACATGATCACATCACTTGCTGCCTTGATTTTTCATTGGCATTGAGGCTCATAGGAAGAAAAAACATTCTTCAAGTACAAATGGCAGAAATGTGAAGAAACCAAGTCTGTACAGGATTATTTAAGAAGAAGAAGAGTTGGTTTTACAATTATTTTTATTTTTAAAAGATACAAAGAAAAGGGGAGGGGGGAAATCAAGAAAAGGTAATAAGGAACTACATACATTCTCCTTTCTTCCTTGGCACCCAAAATATGTTGCGATAAACTCACTAATACATTAAAAACTACCCACTAAAAATAATATCGGATGTAGTCAACATTTCTTGTTGAAGAGTTGGTTTTAATACCCCGATTTTCTCTATCGTAAAGAGTTTCAAAGCAGCTTACAATCAACTTCCCTTCCTCTCCCCACAACAGCCACCTTGTGAGGTAGGTGAGGCTGAATGTTCAGAGAGAATTGTGACTAGCCCAAGGTCACCCAGCTAGCTTCCTATGTAGGTGTGGGGAAACCAACCCAGTTCACCAGATCCCGGTCTGCTGCTCATGTGGAGGAGTGGGGGATCAAACCCGGTTCTCCAGAATAGAGTTCACCGCTCCTAACCACTACACCACACTGGCTCTCTTAAGGTCTTGGGCATAACTTCACTCTGGAAATAGTGCTTTAGAATGGAAGCACAACCAAAAAAAAAAAAAAAACCAACCACCCCAAATACTTGGAAAAATCTTTACACTAGTCTTTAATTAAAGATGAAGAAGAAGAGTTGGCCGACTTTCTCTACCACTTAAGGGAGACTCAAACTGGCTTACAATAACCTCCCCTTCCCCTCCCCACAACAGACATCCTGTGAGGTAGGCGAAGCTGAGAGAGCTGCAACTAGCCCAAGGTTACCCAGCTGGCTTCGTGTGTAGGAGTGGGGAAACAAATCCAGTTCACCAGATTAGCCTCCACTGGTCATGTGGAGGAGTGGGCAATCAAACCCGGTTCTCCAGATCAGAGTCCACCGCTCCAAACTACTGCTCCTAACCACTACACCACGCTGGCTCTCAGATGCAAGTGAAATTAGCGACTCAGAACGTTTTAACTTGAAAAGCACCAAGCCGCCCAGGCGGGAAGCTCAGATGTCACGCTGTCCTGCCTTTGAGCAGTAAACAGAGTCGATTTTTAAAGTGCAGGGAGCGTCTTCATATTTTGAAGAAGAGAAATAGCAGGAGCCCTAATTACTTGCCAAGCACGGAGATGCAAATGTAAATTCTCTTGGTCCCGTCCCTTTTCGATCGTCTACCTGTATCATTTTACTAATGGAATACGTCAGTAGGCAATGATACAGATTCAAGAGGATGCTGCCACCTGCTGATTTCCCGCAGATAGAAGAGTTGTGTCTTGACTATCTGTTTCCAGCTCCTTCCCAGCTCAGAATTTAAGATCCCCCTCCCAGGCTCCTGGAAAAGCAGAGGCAAGGGTTGGTTGGCTGGGGAGAGAGGCAGAAAGCAACAGTCCGAGCCTCAGGGCCCAACTAGATTTGAATCCAGTAGGACCTGAGAAACCTACAAGATTTTCAGGGAACCTTTCAAGAGTAAAAGCTTTCTTTGGTCGTTTATGCATGGATGTTTTACCTGAGGTTCGTCGCTTGCTGGACCCACACTTTCCTGTTGGGAATCTATGCACCGGCAGTCTCCAAGCTCAAATCAAGTCCCCGCGCCTTTAAATGCTGCTTTGAAATTGGTGTGGTGTAGTGGTTAAGAGCGGTGGTTTGGAGCAGTTAAGTCTGATCTGGAGAACCATGTTTGATTCCCCACTCCTCCACATGAGCGGCGGACGCTAATCTGGAGAAATGGGTTTGTTCCCCCACTCCTCCACATGAATCCATCTGGGTGACCTTGGGCCACTCACAGTTCTCTCTGAACTCTCTCAGCCTCACCTACCTCACAAGTGTCTATTGTGGGGTCGGGGGAGGGAAGGTGATTGTAAGCTGGTTTGAGTCTCCTTAAAGGTAGATATAATCAGGATATAAAAAGCAACTCTTCTTCTTCTAATGTGCACAAGGAAGCTAGGCTGAGGATCCGTTTCCCGGATTTCTCATGTTGTGTAATGGTTTTCAAAGCAAGAGACATTCGACATTGCCTGCCTCTGCGTGGGCTGAGAGAGTTCGGAGAGAACTGTGACTGGCCCAAGGTCACCCAGCAGGCTTCATGTGGAGGAGTGGGGAATCGAACCCGGTTCTCCAGATTAGAGTCCACTGCTCTTAACCCCTACACCACGCTGGCTCTCTATCAGGTTGTATGTGCAGGATAGTGTTTATATGTGTTCAGTTTTGCCCTTCCCTGTTCACAAACCAACTCCAGTTGTTCAGAGTGATCTGCTGTTTGTCTAAACTCAACCTACATTTTCCTTCTGGCAACACTACATTTCAGGTCACTAAATTTACCCAGGTACACTGACCTTCAGCCTCTGAACATTTAATATGTGCTGTGCTCCAGCACAAACAACTGACCTTTATCTCCCTGCGCTATTAAAAATCCAAAATATCCTTGTGGCGGTGCCCTGAAAAATGGGCTGTTCTTTTCCGTGATTAACCCTAAGAGTGATGTTCACTGAAGCCAAGGAGACGTAAACAGGTCACTTACAACAGCCTGACAAATGCCATTGGGTCGGAATCAGAATACTGCTGTGTGTTCGGTTTCAAGAGGAAATGTTTTCATCTGCTACATCCATACAAGCCTCAAATTGTGGTTAGATATTTATTCAGCAAGGACTTAAAATGTTTACGAACATTTTCCCCCCCAGCAACTACTCTGAACAGAATTCATGGAGGAGAGGGGTATTCATGGCTGCTGTTAAAAATGAATACTAATCATGATGCATAGCTGTTCTCTCCAGGATCAGAGGAGCAAGCCTAGAACATTATATGAGGTGCTTTGGAACATAGGCAGGATGCTGCTGCAGTCGTCTTGCTTGTGGGCTTCCTAGAGGCACCTGGTTGGCCACTGTGTGAACCTACTGCTGGACTTGATGGGCCTTGGTCTGATCCAGCATGGCTTTTCTTATGTTCTTATGTGGTGATGACTGCCAACTTGGAAGGCTTGAAGAGGGGAGTGGACATGTTCGTGGAGGAGAGGGTTATCCATGGCTACTAGTAAAAATGGATATTAGTCACGATGCATACCTATTCTCTCCAGGATCAGAGGAGCAGGCCTATTATATTAGGTGCTGTGGAACACAGGCAGGATAATGCTGTGGCAGTCGTGTGGTTTGTGGGCTTCCAAGAGGCACCCAGATCTTTCTTTCTTTCTTTCTTTCTTTCTTTCTTTCTTTCTTTCTTTCTTTCTTTCTTTCTTTCGTTTTTCAACATAAGAACATAAGAAAGGCCCTGCTGGATCAGACCAAGGTCCATCAAGTCCAGCAATCTGTTCACGCAGTGGCCAACCAGGTGCCTCTAGGAAGCCCACAAACAAGACGACTGCAGCAGCACCATCCTGCCCGTGTTCCACCGCACCTCACAGAATAAGCCTGCTCCTCTGATACTAGAGAGAATAGGTATGCATCATGACTAGTATCCATTTTTACTGGTAGCCATGAATACCCCTCTCCTGCATGAACATGTCCACTCCCCTCTTAAAGCCCTCCAAGTTGGCAGCCATCACCACATCCTGGGGCAGGGAGTTCCACAATTTATTTATTTATTTGTTTGTTTGTTTGTTTCTCTCTCTCTCTCTCTCTCTCTCTAACTTCCTACCTACCTACCTACCTACCTACCTATCTATCTATCTATCTATCTATCTATCTATCTATCACATTAATAATCTACCTTCCCCAGCCAAGACTGGTCTCAAGGTGACTTACATAAAATAGATTATAAGATAAAAACATGTTGAAACAAATTAAGACCAGAATTAAAAAAACAGCCCATACAGACACTAACCTACTTCCAAAAAGAAATACGGCCACAGCAAAAACTTGCTGCATTCCACATCCCCCACAAATATGATTATTCCGAAGGAGGGGGGTGAGCAGGGTAGAATTTGGTTTTCTGTAGGTAGGCAGCCATTCCAAGGAAAGGTTTTGTGTTCTAATTGCTGTTCCACCATACTGCATACTGCCGAATTAACTTTGAAGCGATACCAGGTTAACAACAGCCTCGATCAGAACCATGCTGCTTCCTTGCTTCACATTAAGCGACACGGCGCATTAAATTATGCAAACAAGATGCTTTCGCGAGCACCACGTTTGGAGATAATGCGTTTTTTTCACCTGGTGTCAGTGACTGTCTCCATCAAGATCTTTTCAAATGTGACATGTAGCAGTCATTCCATTCAGAGCTCATTCTCTCCTTCCCCTCATTCCCCTGACACAACAAGTGGCTTATGAAAAACACAGATTGCTCCTACCTCAAATTAACACAGAACGTGGTGTAGTGGTTAAGAATGGTGGTTTGGAGCGGTGGACTCTGATCTGGAGAACCGGGCTTGATTCCCCACTCCTCCACATGAGCGGCGGAGGCTAATCTGGTGAACTGGGTTGGTTTCCTCCCTCCTCCACATGAAGCCGGCTGGGTGACCTTGGGCTAGTCACAGTTCTCTTAGAGCTCTCTCAGCCCCACCCACCTCACAGGGTGTCTGTTATGGGGAGGGAAAGGTGATTGTAAGCCAGTTTGATTCTTTTTTAAGTGGTACAGAAAGTCGGCATATAAAAGCCAACACTTTTTCTCTCATCAACTGCAGGCCTGGTGGTGGGAAAGAGAGAAAATGGCACCCCTATGGAGTGGTGGACTCTGGAGAACCGGGTTTGATTCCCCACTCCTCCACATGAGCGGGAGAAGCCAATCGGGTGAACCGGGTTGGTTTCCCCACTCCTCCACATGAAGCCACTGGGTGAACTTGGGCTAATCACACTCTCTCAGCCTCACCTACCTCCCAGGGTGTCTGTTGTGGGGAGTGGAAGGGAAGGGCATTGTAAGTTGGTTTGATTCTTCCTTAAGTGGTAGAGAAAGTCGGCATATAAAAACCAACTCTTCTTCTATCTGTGGGTGTCCATGTTATTGCTGTTTTTGTTATCCTCACAAGGCCCAGCCAGAGGGGGGGGGGGTTCAAAAAACATTCTAGAAAAGGTGCCTAAGAGCTCACCTTTGCCCCAGTGAAAAATGGAAAGTTATTTGAGGGTCCTTCTTCTTTCTCACATGTGCAATAGGAAAGTCTCTGCGGACTGATGATAATAAGAGCCCAAAGCATTTAATCTATAGACTGAGATGGAACTGCAAATAACCTGCCCGAGAAGCTATAATTCACCGAGAACAAAACATCTGGGACTACATTTAATGACATGGATCGGGCCACTTCTTTCTGAACTTTTCTTTAGACTTGACAGATTTGTGGAGCTTGGAAACAGTTGGGCTGATTGATTCAGGGAAGTTTTTTTGTTTTAAACAGCTATGATTAAACTCTTTTGATTTAATTTCAACCTGTTGGTTCTGGTCCGGCCTTCTTGGGCAACAGAAAACAACTCAGCACCATCCTCTATATGACAGTCCCTCAAATGCTTGAAGATAGTTACCATATCCCCTCTCAGTCTTCTCCTCTCCAGGCTAAACATCCCCAGCTCCTTCAACCTTTCCTCATAGTACTTGGTCTCCAGACCCCTCACCATCTTTGTTGCCCTCCTCTGGACACGTTCCAGCTTGTCTACATCTTTCTTAAATTGTGGTGCCCAAAATGAACACAGTACTCTAGGTGAGCTCTAACCAGAGGAGAGTAAAGCCATACCATCACTTCGTGTGATCTGGACACTATCTATCTATCAATCTGTCTGTCTGTCTGTCTGTCTGTTTGTCTGTCTGTCTATAGGTTGAGTATCCCTTATCCGGACATCCGATATCCGGGATGATCTAAAAACCAGACCTTTTCAGATGGCATGTGGGCATTGCTCACAGGCCCTCAGCAGTGCCAGTGATGGTTCAATGTACACAAACTTATTAAAAATATTGTTTAAAATAGCATTCAGGCATGAGTATAAAATATATAAAAAAACACAAAATGAATTCCGTGTTTAGACTTGGGTCCCATCCCCAAGGTATCTCATTATGTATATGAAAATATTCCAAAATACAGAAAGCTCTGAAATACGGACCACTTCTGGTCCCGAGCAGTCTGGATAAATAGGGTTGCCAACCTCCAGGTAGTAGCTGGAGATCTCCTGCTATTACAACTGATCTCCAGCCGACAGAAATCAGTTCACCTGGAGGAAATGGCCGCTTTGGCAATTGGACTTTATGGTGCTGAAGTCCCTCCCCTCCCCAAACCCCGACCTCCTCAGGCTGTGCCCCTAAAACCTCCTGCAGGTTGAGAAGAGGGACCTGGCAACCCTCTGAATAAGGGATACTCGACCATATATATGTATATATTTGCACAAGAGAAAGCTCAGATTGGGGAAAACGCTTGGATTTCAATTACTAATTGATAGGAAATTGGTACAGGGATACAACTTGTTCTTCATCTCCCCTTTCCTCCAGTATTTAACCATCAAATCTAACATTGTTATTTCAAGCTGTGCTTTTTCTGTGGTGTTTCGTCCTTGGGCTAAAATCCCAAAACAGCGTCAGAGGAAGAGGGAAAAAAGAACACTCCTCCTCCTAAGCAAATTGCCCAATGTTTTATTTATCTGTTTATTTCTCCGGGCAGAATATTTAAGGTAAAAGGAAGGCTGACCTTTTCTTTTCCTTACCTGACATTATTTCCACAGAGAGTCAATAGCATCTTTCTGCGCGCTACGAAATACGGGGATAGCAAACCGAATAAATTTTCGGGGCTGTGATTAAATTGTCGACGACCGCATTTCAATACACCTTGAGCCGAGTCAGCCAACTGGTGTCCGTGAAAGCAGGAGAGGGAAAAGATTTTGCTTTGGGGAGCTAAGCCGTGAAATTTATGTGCGGGAGAAGCCCAGTAATGCTTGTCTTTAGGATGTACTGTCTTAAATCTTGTGTTTTTCACAATGAATTGTCTTCAGCCTAACCGACTCAAACGCCTCGGTGGTATTTCAGGGAAAGCGGAGGCCAGGCCATCAGAACAAAACACAAGAGCACCCTAAAGCTGCCTTGCCGGGCGAGGCGCAATTGTGCTTCTTCTGCACAAATGCATTGTTGGGCAGAATCCAAATCTGCACATGGGAAAGGAAGGGTTGTGCCATTTCTAATTGGTGTGCATTTTTAATGTTCTGGTTGGCTCTACTGAAGGATTTTAAGCAGAAAAGCAGACTAGAAAGGGGAGGGGCCGTGGCTCAGTGGTAGAGCCTCTGCTTGGCATGCAGAAGGTCCCAGGTTCAATCCCCGGCATCTCCAGTTAAACGGACTAGGCAAGTGGGTGATGTAGAAGACCTCTACCTGAGACCCAAGAGAGCTGCTGCCGGTCTGAGTAGACAATACTGATTTTGATGGACCAAGGGTCTGATTCAGTATAAAGCAAATTTATGTGTTCATATGGGGGAAAACATTGGGGGGGGGGACAAATCCCCCTTCTGGCTCCATTTCCACTTTTTCTCCCTCCCTCCTGCGGGGCGGCTTTCTCCCTACCTGTGGACTCCAACGTTATTTGTTGATAGCATCATTCCAGCTGTGTTTTCCCTCTCATCCACCTACCTAGAGTTTCCAGCTCTGGATTGGGAAATATCTGGAGATTTTGGGAGTGGAGCCTGAGGAGGGTGGGGTTTGGGGAGGGGAGGGATTTTGATGGGGTATAATTCCATAAAATCCACCTTCCAAAGCAGCCACTTTCTCCAGTGATTTCAATACCTTAGAGTCCAATGGCCAAAACGGCCATTTTCTCCAGGTGACCTGATCTCTATTGGCTGGAGATCAGTTGTAATAGCAGGAGATCTCCAGCTAGTACCTGGAGGTTGGCAACCCTACACCCACCTGCTTTCTGGCTCTCCCCCCCCCCCACACTGGTTCCAGAGACCTTGTTCCAGTCTGTCCCTGCTTCTTAACGCCCTCACCTACCATCTCCTACTTCCTGCTTATCTTTATTGAGGAGGCTGTGGCCACCATCTTTGGCACCATTCTTAGGGTTGCCAACCTCCAGGTAACAGCTGGATATCTCCTGCTATTACACCTGGAGAAAATGGCTGCTTTGGCCATTGGACTCTATGGCATTGAAGTCCGTCCCCAAACCCTGCCCTCCTCAAGCTCTGCCCCAAAAACCTCCCACCGGTGGTGAAGAGGGAGCTGGCAACCCTAGTAAGGCAGAACCTAGTAAGGTTCCAGACCCACACCAGGGGCGAGGCATCATCCACTTTGGGGGCCCTCCCGCTGGCACTAGTTCTCCAGATTAGAGTCCACTGCTCCTAACCACTGCTCTTAGCCAAATATAAAAATCTCCAAAATATCATTTTTGATAGATTTTCAGCTGAAATTATACATAGGGAGTAACAGGTGCATCCCTAACCATTTCCTCATCTTAATTTTTTCCCGCTTCTCTTTGCTTTTCTCTCATTCAGACCTCAGCATAGAACGCCTACCATCAGAAAACTCCCGCTTACAGCTCCAATTCCCAGCAATTCGGCTTCGTACGTCTTGCCACTGGTGTCAATAAAACTGCCATCTGTGGGGGGTTTTTTTAGAAAAAAACGTAATACCAACCAATGTGCAGACTGAGTGTAAAAACTTTCCCAAGCTGACTTCAGAATAAGTCCTGGGAATTTCATTAAATCTTTTAAATGACTGTTGTCAAAAGGAGCCCTCTGTTCTGGAAGGGGAATGAGCTATGATATTACTTCCCTTCTGTGATAGTGTCTTGGGGTCGGGGAAATATTATTATGATAAAAGAAATGACAATTGTTACAAGATCCTCAGCATTTTCTGTGCCTAGGCCACCGTTGAGGGTCTGGACCCCCACTAGGGGCGGGGCACAAAATCATTGCCACTTTGAGGCCCCTCCCCCTGGCGCCGGCCACTTTGAGGCCCCTCCCCCGGTGCAGCCCAGCCAGCAGGGGAACTTACCAGCATCAAACCAAGGCATAGGCCTTTATCACTGGCGATATGTAGGGTTGCCAACCTCCAGGTACTAGCTGGAGATCTCCTACTATTACAACTGATCTCCAGCCCATAGAGATCAGTTCACCTGGAGAAAACGGCCGCTTTGACAATGGGACTCTATGGCATTGAAGTCCCTCCCTGATCCCCGCCCTCCTCAGGCTGCGCCCCAAAAACCTCCCGCCGGTGGCGAAGAGAGACCTGGCAACCCTAGCGATATGTGAACATCACTTCTGGCTGCTTCTGGCAACTTCTCTTCCAGCTCCTCCTCTTTTCAATTTCCTTATGATCACAAAGAAATTTGATTAGAAACTGCCTCCAAATTTCCAAAAAAAAAAAGGGAAAAGAAATTAATTGTTGGGTTTGTGGGAGAAATTGAAGAGAATTTTTCTTAACTGCCCTAATAGCAACACTTTGAGCTGAGACCAGAAACAAACAAATACAGTTGACAAAGCAACCATTTTGACATGTTCATTAAGCCAAACAAGGGTTGCCAACCTCCAGATGGTGGCTGGAGATCTCCTACTATTATAACTGATCTCCAGGTGACGGAGATCAGTCCCCCAGGAGAAAATAGCAATTGGAGTCTATGGCATTGAAGTCCCTCCCCTCTTGACACTCCACCCTCCTCAGGGTGCACCGGAAGTGATGTCATCACATCGCCGGTGACATGGGGATGCTCTGGTATTTGGGTAGAAACTGTGTGGTGGAAGCCATTTCTACCATAGTTTTCACCCAGATACCAGAGTGTCCACGCATCACCATGATGACGTGACTTACTGTGGGTGCCGGAAGTAGGGTTGCCAACCTCCAGGTAGAAGCTGGAGATCTCCTGCTATTACAAGTGATCGCCAGCCGATAGAGATCAGTTCACCTGGAAAAAATGTCCGCTTCAGCAATTGGACTCTATGGCATTGCACTCCCTCCCCTCCCCAAAGCCCGCCCTCCTCAGGCTCTGCCCCAAAAACCTCCCGCTGGTGATGGAGAGGGACCTGGCAACCCTAACTAAGCATTCTATAAAGGCCTAGCGCACACATGGTATTTGTGCCTTTCTGCAGCGGTCCACATGAAGATGGGACGGGTAGAAGAAATGTGTTCGTAATTTATCTAGGGTCGTACCCTTTTAGATTTTTGACCCCCTCGCGATAGGAGCATCGCATCTCAAACTATAGCTCTGTAGTCCCCCCCCCACATCCTCTCCAGACTATGATTGTTTCAAGCCAGACGCCGTGCACCGAAGTCAACATGACTCAGCAGCTGATACTTGGCCACGAGTCCTCTGAATTGTAAATAATGGAAATCATGCGTTGAGAATGTACCTGCCAAGACAGCCACACACACACACACACACACACACACACACAAATGAAACTGGAATAGTCTCATGATTTATTGATATTGTTCTCCATCATCTCTGCATATAATCTGGAAATAAATTCTTGTTGCCAGTCTCTCAAAGATGGAAATATTTATTCCAACAGATTCCAACAGTGGATTGAATTAATCATGATCTGCCTGTCTACACTCCAGGTAATGCTAACCTGAGCAAGGTTTGTTCAGAGGTTCTCAAGACAGCTGCAGCATACGAATGTACTTAATAGAAGTCCTTCTGTTTTCACATCTGCAACAGTACAAAACTTTGTGTTTTTCTTCTCCTTTCTAAGTAAGGTTGCCAGGTCCTTCTTCGCTACTGGCGGGTGGTTTGGGGAGCGGAGCCTGAGGAGGGCGGGGTTTGGGGAGGGGAGGAACTTCAATGCCATAGAGTCCAGTTGCCAAAGCGGCCATTTTCTCCAGGGGAACTGATCTCTATCGGCTGGAGATCAGTTGTAATAGCGGGAGATCTCCAGCTACTACCTGTAAGTTAGTGATTAAAGGAAACCTAGTGGCATGAATTGAATGCTTGAATTGAATTTGTAGTGGCATGAATTTAATGCTTCTGTATTATATGCTTTTGCTTATTCCCCAATTTGTTTTTGTTCATCTGTAGTCGGCAGGACTCATGCCCACATTTATATTATTGTTTTATATTATTATTGTTTATATTATTGTTTTCTCATTTGAAGTTGGCATGCCTTTAATGCCCATCTAATACAATTGTTT
This sequence comes from Euleptes europaea, assembly GCF_029931775.1. Lineage (NCBI taxonomy): Eukaryota > Metazoa > Chordata > Lepidosauria > Squamata > Sphaerodactylidae > Euleptes > Euleptes europaea. The sequence continues at coordinate 7,603,786 of NC_079323.1, forward strand.
TTCCTTTGGCAGTTGGTCATCATGTATTAATGTTTTTTGTAATAATCACTTCTTTTCATTGTGAGTATTGTATTTAGATTTTGAGCCCACGTGCTGTTTATTAGGTTCAGCTACCTGGAAGCTGGCAACCCTAAGGATGAAACCTAAAAGGATTGTGCCAGAAATGAGCCAGATTCTAAACAAAACATCAGGGTTGTTGGTTCTGACATGTTCTGCTTTTTGTCTTAAAGCTGCTTTTTAAAAAATGTGTCCCATTTCATATCAAAGCATCTTTCCTTTAATTGGAAGAGAATTTCACTGCAGAGCTCCCCTCAGCACAGCGGTGGCTGTAGAGAAAGTTTCAGGCTGCTGACATGCAATTTTACATTCTCAGCTTTGAATAACAGGTTTTATAAGTTTGGCACAGTTCAGCATCCACCTGATCTCAGTTGCCTCAAGATCAGTTGTAATAGCGGGAGAACTCCAGCCACCACCTGGAGGTTGGCAACCCTATCTGGTGGCATACCTCATGGGTTTGAATCAGGCCCAGCTTAGGGTTGCCAACTCTGGGTTGGGAAATACCTGGAGATTTGGGGGGTGGAGCCTGAGGAAGGCAGGGTTTGGGGAAAGGAGGGACTTCAATGCCATAGAGTCCACCTTCTGAAGTGGCCATTTCCTCCAGGGGAACTGATCTCTGTCACCTGGAGATAAGTTGCAACAGTGGGAGATCTCCAGCCACCACCTGGAGGTTGGCAACCCTACCAGCAAGCCAAACAGGAAAATCCCGCCCCCTTCCCCAAGCCCCATGAAATTGCTCTATGCAATTTTACCGGCTGCACCACCATGTTTGCAGGTGCAAGTTCACGCCACCAAAAGGAGGCATTCGAGGAATGACTGGGCTCAGGGAGCCAACTAAAGTCAGCCCCTTTGGCACTGGTTAGGGTTGCCAAACTCCAGGTACTAGCTGGAGATCTCCAGCTATTACATCTGATCTCCAGCTGATAGAAGTCAGTTCACCTGGAGAAAACGGTCACTTTGACCATTGGACTCTATGGCATTGAAGTCCCTTCCCCAAACCCCATCCTCTTCAGGCTCCTCCCCAAAAACCTCCCACCAGTGGTGAAGAGGGACCTGGCAACCCTAGTGCCAGTGCGAGCCCCTGCTCCAGAGGTACACTTGTACCACGGCTGTGCCAGCGCCCATGCATGGCGCTGCCATGTCAGTCCCTGGCATAAGTGGCCCCACGCCAGCATAAATGCCCATTTGGGCAGGGCAAGTGACATTTACGCTGGCACCGGGATCTCGCCACCTCCTAAGGATTGCGGTGTTGATCGTTCATCAGCTTTGCCTAATAATTCTGTTGTTGTTTCCTCACAGGCAGTGAAAAACTTGTGTGAAATAATATTGTGTTGGTATCTTTCTCTCTTTGCTTTGATCCTTTTGCTATCTTGATGTAGTCTTCTTATTACAAGGGGTTGATTTCATGAATATAAATATTATTACAGCTGAGTTTTCATCTACCCAAGTAATATAGCCTATTTATGAAAACTCTGATACCCAAAGGAGAGGGGGAAAAGAACTATTATTCATACAATTCATATTTTTGCACAGCATTTGATGGTTTGATGGGGCACTGAGAATGGCAGGAAAGAGAGATAAGATTTCGCTTTGGAATATCGCCCTATATTTAATGGGAACTGGGTGCAGAAGAACTACTATGAAATATAGTAAGCTCTCCCTCCTCCCCTCCCAAGTAAGTGAAGATTCAAAAATCATAAGGAAGCAAAAATCACAAGGAACTCTGAGAGTTCCTACAAAAGGACCAGTGATAGGGTTGCCAACTCCGGGTTGGGAAATACCTGGCTATTTTGGGGGAGGAGTCTGAGGAGGGCAGGGTTTGTTGAGGGGAGGGACTTCAGTGCCATAGAGTCCACCTTCCAAAGTGGCCATTTTCTCCAGGTGAACTGATCTCTGTGGGCTGGAGATCAGCTGAAGTAGCAGGAGATCTCCAGCCACCACCTGGAGGCTGGCAATCCTAACCTGGGACCTGCATACCCAAAGGACCATTTTTCTTGATTAAGGTTGCCCACCCCCAGGTGGGGCCTGGAAATCTCCTGGAATTGCGACTGTTCTCCAGAAGACAGAGATCAGTTCCCCTGGAGAGAATAGCTGCTTTGGAGGGTACTTTATGGCATTACACCCCACTGAGGACTCTCCTCAAACTCTGCCCTCCCCAGGCTCCATCTCCCTCTCCCAAATCTCCAGGAATTTCTCAGCCCAGACCTGGAAGCCCCATTCCTGATTTGAGTTCATAAAGCTTCAGCGCAACAACACATTTGGGTTGTGTGCACTCCCAAGTCTTCACTGTGCTATCATGGTCAGCCTTAACCCTGCCCGTCCATGGGCATTGAGAGATAGCGTAGTGTTGTGGTTAGAATTTCAGACAAGGATTTGGGGAAATCAGGATTGAATCCACACTCTGCCATGGAAGATCGCTAGGAAGACCAATCACTCTCAGCCTAATCTAAGTTGCAGGGTTATTGTTGTGAGGTAGGGTTGCCAACTTCACGGTACTAGCTGGAGATCTCCTGCTATGACAACTGATCTGCAGCCGATTGAGATCAGTTCACCTGGAGAGCGTGCCCGCTTTGGCAATTGGAATCCATGGCATTGAAGTCCCGCCTCTCCCCAAATCACGCCCTCCTCAGGCTCCACCCCTAAAACCTCCCACTGGTGAAAAAGAGGGACCTGGCAACTCTATTATGAGGGTAAAATGGGGGGGGCAGGAGAATGATGATGTAAGCTACTTTGGATGGGGAGAAAATTGTGTGGTATAAGTAAATAAATATTTCACTGGCTGCCCTGTTTTATGTAACAGCCTCCTGGAAGAGTTGAGGAAAGTCTACAGCCTGAAGTAATTCCAAAGTAGGGTTGCCACCTCTGGATCAGGAAATTCCCAGAGATTTGACTCTCGAAAGCATATATCCCGAAAATCTAGTTGGTCTCTTACATGCTTCTGAACTCGAATCTACTTCTTCTGTCTCTTTTATATCATCCCAAAAGTAAGGTGAGTTGAGTCTCTAACATGTTGTTCTGTTTCTTTCCCCAAAGCCTCTTGAAATGAGAAAGGATAATAAAGATAAAAGTTGTCCCGTTAAACGCCAGCAGAGATTGCCATTAGTATGCTAATGGACAGATGTTTCGTTAAAGAAGAGATAAAAGATATAAAAGGTGCCACAAGAATAAATAGTCTCTATCGGGGCCAGGAAACCCAGCATGGGGATGAGAGAAAACAGGAAATTCAGTATGGAAACCGCAGCCATCTTTACAGGCTGGATCCAGACTAAATTGTCTGTCAGTGGAATGGGACTTTCTGTCTTCCTCTTCCCAATGCAGCCCTCTGATCTACGACAAAATTCTGCTATGGGGGGATAGGGGACCAAGAAGAACAACACGAGGGGGGTCGTGATGCGGGAATGAGGAGCTGGTAGAACTTACCAATTTGGTCTGGTTCCAATCCTATATGTGCAATTATCCTTAGCAGAAAACTTAGAGGATCACTTATAATTGTGTTGCTCAAAGAAGAATGAGCAGTGATGCCCCTGGGGAGTAATGCAACAGTTGCTTAATCCACAATTAGACTCCAAAGGAGAGTTATCTCTTTTTCTTTTGCCTTTGTGAGATGCTGGAAATGCAACCAAGAAGTTTCATTTTTTCTCTGCTGATGGTTATGCCCAATGGCAAGAAAATGTACAGAACAATTAATGGACCAGATTCAGTTATCCTCCAACACTCTGCACAATGCAGGAAACCTACAACTACCTCCCCACCACACACACTAGAGTTAGCGACCTCCAGGAAATTGCTGGAGATCTCCTGCTATTATAACTGATCTCCAGCCAATAGAGATCAGTTCCCCTGGAGAAAATGTCCGCTTTGGCAATTGGACTCTATGGCATTGAGTCCCCAAAACCTCCTGCCGATGGCGAAGAGGGACCTGGCAACCCTATCTGTAAGCAAATCACCAATGCGATCATGAAGCTGCCGGGGAAGAAGAAGAAGAAGAAGAAGAAGAAGAAGAAGAAGAAGAAGAAGAAGAAGAAGAAGAAGAAGAAGAAGAAGAAGAAGAAGAAGAAGAAGAAGATGCCAACTTTCTCTACCACTTAAGGAAGATTCAAACCGGCTTACAATCACCTTCCCTTCCCCTCCCCATAACAGAAACCCTGTGAGGTAGGTGGAGCAGAGAGCGTGACTAGCCCAAGGTCACCCAGCTGGCTTCATGCGTAGTAGTGGGGAAACCAACCTGGTTCAGCAGATTAGCCTCCGCCGCTCATGTGGAGGAGAGGGGAATCAAACCCGGTTCTCCAGATCAGAGTCTGCCGCTCCAAACCACCTCTCTTAACCACTACACCATGCTGGCTCTCAGAAGCAGAAAGGATATCTGTAACAGCAGATAGGGGCAACATATTGCCAAAATCCAATCTGAAATAAGCATATTTGGGTGTTTAAATTATTTTGAAAGCCTTTTAGGAATAATCATGAATAAGAGGTTCAAGGAGGTTGAGGGGGGGACATGATTACTCCCTTTAAGTATTTGAAAGGCTGTCACTTAGAGGAAGGTGTTCCAGTTCGCAGCAGAGGAGAGAACTCCCAATAATGGGTAGAAATTATGGGTGGAAAGGTACTGGCTGGATATTAGCAATTTTTTTTACAGTAAGAGTTGTTCGACAGTGGGATCAGCTACCTAGGGAGGTGGTGAGCTCCCTGTCATGGGCAGTCTTTAAGCTAAGGCTGGACAAAAACTTGTCAGGGGTACTCTTGGCTGATCCTGCATTGAGCAGGGGGTTGAACTCGATGGCCTCGATGGCCCCTTCCAACGCTGTGACTCTACGATTCTAGGATGTTTCCTAATCAGGGTTGGGGATGATTCACCTTTTGCAAAACAGGTGCTCAAAAATGGCACTTTCCTTGTTTGCCATGGAATGAAACTCTTTTATTCTGAAAATGTTCATGGAATTTTTTTTTTGGTAGCGTTATGTCAAACATTAATTTCTGCCACTTCTATGCCTCTTTTTTAAAACAACAACAACCATTTGTTGAGCATTTCCCAAGGGATCATCATAGGAGCCAGCATGGTGTAGTGGTTAAGAGCGGTGGTTTGGAGCAGTGGAGTCTGATCTGGAGAACTGGGTTTGATTCCCCACTCCTCCACGTGAGCGGCGGAGGCTAATCTGGTGAACTGGATTTGTTTCCCCACTTCCAGGCATGAAGCCAGCTGGGTGACTTTGGGCTAGTCACACTCTCTCAGCCCCACCTACCTCACAAGGTGTCTGTTGTGGGAAGGGAAGGTGATCGTAAACCGGTTTGAGTCTCCCTTAAGTGGTAGAGAAAGTCGGCATATAAAAAACCAACTCTCCTTCTTCTCCTTCTTCTTTCCCCCCTCCTCCACATGATGCCTGCTGGATGACCTTGGGCTAGTCACAGCTCTCTTAGAGCTCTCTCAGCCCCACTTACCTCACAGGTTTCTGTTGTGGGGAGGGGGAATGGAAGGTGATTGTAAGCAGGTTTGAGTCTCCCTTAAGTGGTAGAGAAAGTCGGCATGTAAAAAACCAACTCTTCTTCTCTGAGAAGTGATTTGATCCCCCCCCCAACAAAATACGAGTCCTCAGCAGCCAGAATCCGAAGAAGAAGGGGAGACAGAGAGCAATGTGCAGCTCACCTTCTTCAGTCTCTCCGTAGCATTAAGTTCCCATGGAGACTGGAGATCGTATTTTCATTTTAGCCTTGTACTCTCAAATTCCTCGGTGTTCTGGAAATATAGTGAGCTTGCCCTGCGAATCTCTGGAGCTCAACTATCGGCGGGTGATTTAGGACTAGCTTTAATTGCGGGCCGGCAGCCGTAGGGCTCCAAGGATTTGGAGAGTGAGGGCAAAATTGGTGTGTATCTGTCGTTCCGATTCCAAGGGATGTTTCTAGAGCTGATTTTTTCATTTCAAACTGGCGTAAGCTCCACCAGTTTAAAGTGAAAAAAGGAGAGATTGGGGATTTCTGCATCAAGCTGTGCTTCTTCGACACCAGAATTGCTCGAGTGATCTAAAAAGCAGATTTAGTGATAGCTCAGGAGCTTTCAGAAGGATGGGGCGTGAGACAGACTGAAGGGGAGCCAGGGGGTTCCATTTTCTAGTCAAAAAGGTAATAAAATGCGAAATGGCTGAGAGGATCTCGGTGTCTCTGGAGGATCAGTATCCTTAACTGCACCCACACCATATTGCCCCATGGCAAAAGAAGGGGCATGACTCGAACTGACAACAAGTCCCTGGTCAAGGTGGGGGATCTCCCACCCCCTGCTCCTGTTAATCTCACCACCACTTAGAGTGGTGTATGGTTGCCTTCTGGATGCACATCTTAACGTGGTGAGGGGGTTTGTGTGTGTCAGGGAAGCTGAGAGCATTACTGTAAGGGGTCTGGACTCTATCAAGAGACTCAACTCCTAGCAGAGTCACTCAAGACGGAATGGTCACAGCTGAGACACCAGACGAAGATGCATCCACCCCCTGAAGGGATCCATGGCCACATCTGCAGAAGAGAACAGGCAGTTCCAATGGGGATGGGGGCAGAGGAATCCCTGAAGGTTAGCTACTGGGCAGCAGCAGTAGTGGAAGGTGACACTGGCGGAGGATCTTTCGTAGACAACGGCAATGCCACTACGGCTAACCCTGGTTAGTACTGCGCAGAAGAAGGCACTGGTCTACCACTTCTGACCAACCTTTACCTTGAAAACCCTATGATGAGACAATCCAAAATGAAAAAAGATATAGTGCTGGAAGATGGGACCCCCAGGTTGGATGGCACTCAATCTGCTACTGGGGTAGAGCAAAGGACAAGTACGAGTAGCGCTGTTCTTAATGATGCGATTGGACTAAAGCTGAAAGGACATTCAGTGGTTGACATGAATAGATGCAAAAGGAAAGTCCGAAGCTGTTCGACGCATATAATAGGAACATGGAATGTGAGAAGCATGAATCAGGGTAAGCTTGAAATTGTTAAACAAGAAATGGAACGTTTGAACATTTCAGTTCTGGGAGTAAGTGAACTAAAGTGGACTGGATTAGGACATTTTCAATCAGGAAAATCACAAAGTGTTTTATGCAGGGAATGACAAAAAGAGAAGAAAAGGAGTTGCTTTAATAGTGAGGCAAGATGTAGCAAAGGCAGTCAGGAGCTATAATGCTGACCAAATAATATCAATCAGACTTCAGGGAAAGCCTATCAACATAAGCATCATTCAAGTTTATGCCCCAACTACAGATGCTGATGAGGAAGAAACTGAAAGTTTTTATGCCAGTGTTCAGGAAGAAATTGATCACACACCTAAACAAGATATGCTGATAATCATAGGTGATTGGAATGCAAAAGTAGGAAGCAAAGCAGAATCAAATGTTGTTGGCAGATTTGGGCTAGCAGCACAGAATGAAGCAGGAGAACGCCTCATAGAATTCTGTGAAGACAACCATCTGTTCATTGCAAACACATGTTTCAGGCAACCAAATAGATGACTGTATACATGGATATCACCAGGCAGCCAGTATAGAAATCAAATAGATTACATAATTGGAAGCAGAAGATGGAGAAGCTCTATTCTCTCGGCCAAAACAAGACCAGGAGCCGACTGCGGTACAGATCATGAATTGTTAATATTGAAAATCAAGATAAAGCTTAAGAAAAACACCAAAACATTCATAGCACCAAAATATAATCTAAGCAATATTCCTGAAGAGTTTAAAGACCATGTAAGGAACAGATTTGCATTACTGAGTTCAAGTGAATGTAAACCTGAAGAACTATGGGTGGAAACTAGAGATATTATCAAAGAAGAATGTGCAAAGACTATTCCTGTAGCCTAAAGAAATGAAAAACCTCAATGGATGTCTGAGGAAACTCTTAAAATTGCCAAAGATAGACGAGAAGCAAAAGTAGAAGGTGACAGAAAGAGAATCAAAAGTCTAAGTGCAACGTTCCAGCGACTCGTGCATAGAGACAAAGAGACCTATTATAACAACCAGTGTAAAGAAATAGAAGAGAACAACAAAAAAGGAAGAACAAGAGATCTGTTCCACAAGATCCAAGAAATCAAAGGGAAATTTAAAGCATGGTTAGGCATGCTGAATGATCAGCATGGAAATAATTAACTGAACAGGACAAAATAAAGAAAAGGTGGGAACAATACATTGAAGAACTATACAGAAGAGATTAAAGGATAAAAGATTCTTTCCAAGAAGAATCTTTTGAAGAAGAACCTACAGTTTTAGAAAGTGACATGAAAGCTGCACTGAGAGCAATCGGGAGAAACAAATCACCAGGAGCAGATGGGATACCAATAGAGCTATTCCAAGCCACAGAAACGGAGTCCATCAAAATCTTGACAAGAATATGCCAACAGATATGGAAAACAAAACAATGGCCCACAGACTGGAAACAATCCATTTACATTCCAATTCCCAAGAAAGGAGACATCAAAGATTGCAGCAACTATCGGACCGTCACATTAATTTCTCATGCAAGTAAAGTGATGCTCAAAATCTTACAGCAAAGGCTGTTACCATGTATGGAACGAGAAATGCCTGATGTTCAAGCTGGTTTCAGAAAAGGAAGAGGCACTAGAGATCATATTGCAAATATACGCTGGTTACTGGAGCATACAAGAGAATTTCAGAAGAAAATCAGCTTGTGTTTCATAGAATACAGCAAAGCTTTTGACTGTGTGGATCACGAAAAGCTATGGCTGATTTTAAAGGAAATGGGTGTGCCTCTACATCTGATCGTTTTGATGTGCAACCTGTACTCTGGACAAAAGGCACAGTTAGAGCAGAATATGGAGAAACGGAATGGTTTCCAATTGGCAAAGGTGTCAGACAAGGATGTATTTTATCTCCCTATCTCTTCAATCTATATGCAGAACATATAATTAGGAAAGATGGATTAGATTTAGATGAAGGTGGAGTGAAAATTGGAGGGAGGAACATTAATAATTTGAGATATGTCTATGACACTACATTATTGGCAGAAAATAGTGAAGATTTGAAATGACTATTGCTGAAAGTCAAAAGAGAATTACACAACTTTAAGGTTGACAATGAAGAAATTGAAATTGTTCAAGTCTTTCTATTCCTTGGCTCCACCATGAACCAAAACGGAGATTGCAGCCAAGAAATCAGAAGGAGATTGAGACTAAGAAGGGCAGCTATGAAGGAGCTAGAAAAGATTTTGAAGTGTAAGGCTGTATCACTGGCCACCAAGACTAGATTAATTCATGCCATCGTATTTCCTATTACTATGTATGGGTGTGAAAGCTGGACATTGAAGAAAGCTGATAGGAAGAAAATAGATTCCTTTGAAATGTGATGTTGGAGGAGAGTGTTACAGATATCGTGGACTGCCAAAAAAAAAAAAATCAGTGGGTTATAGATCAAATCAAGCCTGAACTGACCCTAAGAAGCTAAAATGACTAAACTGAGGCTGTCGTATTTTGGTCACATCATGAGACGACAAGAGTCACTGGAAAAGACAGTCATGCTAGGAAAAGTTGAGGGCAGGAGGAAAAGAGGAAGACCCAAGAAAAGATGGACTGACTCAATAAAGGAAACCACAGCCCTCAATTTGCAAGATCTGAGCAAGGCTGTCAAAGATAGGACATTTTGTAGGACTTTTATTCATAGGGTCACCATGAGTCGGAAGCAACTTGACAGCACTTAACATGCACACACATGGTTGCCAACCTCCAGGTCGTAATACAAAATCAACACCTCCGTGTACACAAGCAGCTTTTGAGTAACCTCCAGGTGGTGGCTGGAGATCTCCTGCTATTACACCTGATCTCCAGCTAATACTGACCTTGATGACTAAAAGGCAATATATGACAGCTTCATGCATTCATGCGCTGTTGCTGCTTCAGCTTCTTGCTCTGCCTCTGGGTCTCCATGAGACTTCCTGGGGGGCTTATCCCCTCCCAACCTTCCTCCAGTTCACCAACCATGATGTTCTCATGGCCTCTACTCAGACTGGCAGCGGCTTTCCAGGGTCTCAGGCAGAGGTCTTTCCCATCACCTACTTGCCTAGTCCCTTTCAC